>NC_134456.1:18962565-19280343 GCF_047948215.1 Lycorma delicatula | reverse complement strand
GTGTATACTGTTAGAAAAAATCAATTGTGGAAAATGGCCAGCATCAGAAACAATTATATACATCAAAAATTTATTTAGCTTAATTTTCTGTTGCTAGTGTGATTTTGCAATGCCATATGTAGTGTATTATATATTTACATTCCCTTAGTTTAATTTTCTGAGGTTAGGGCAATTTTTACAATGCAACATAAAAGCTGGAGTTAGAACTTTCAAATTTGATGTTAATTATTAACCTGTGTTAGTTCTTATATTACACCAAGTTTTGGTTGTATAATTCCATAAATATACTTATTAGGCAAGAAATCTCTAGATCTGGGCAATGATAACATGATAAGTGTTCCCCCTTAAAAAAAATTCTATATTACTTGGGATTAAGTAATTTTAGTTAAATAACTGAAATTTCTGTTTAAAATGTAAGTAAATTTATTTATTGCTGTAATCTGGTAGAAAAATTAAGTTTTAAAAATTGACCAGCATTCTTAACATAATCTCTTAAAAGTATAAATGGTATAAATGCTGGAAACAAACAGTCTTTGTAAAACTAAATACAAATTTTTACCTTAACAATGTAAAACAATTATTAAAAAATATTTTTATCATTTTGGGGATTTTCTAGCTGCCTATGGGAAACAGTATTCCTTTACATTCCAAAACATTACAGTCTATTTAAAATCAACAGAGATTGAATGATGTGTACAGAAAAGTTTAAATCATATGATACAGCCCAACTGGGAACGAAATCCTGTAAAAACCTTATATATGTAAATTTTTTTTTTCAGAAATCAATAAAATAAAATATATTGGTTTAATGTATTTCTCTAAAAATGTAAGTTGTGTATAAACAAGGGGTCATGATTCTATAACCTATTTTTTTTTATCTTGTGTAAAATTTTACACAGTATGTCTAATATTTATTTATTTAATTATTTTGATGAAGGTACAAACTTCTTGGTCTATTTAGTTGACCAAGTAGATTGGTAGTTTAATAAATAAATAGATCAAGAGTTTACTTGATTGGACCGGTGCTGTTTCTTATATATATTAATGATTTATGTTGAGGCTCTTTTCGAGGGCACATGACCACCTTTGCAGATGATACAGCACTTAGTTACATGTCACTCTCTCAGTCTGGAATTAAAAATGACATGGAGGCTGACCTGAGGATCATAAGATGGTGGCTTGTGATGAATGGAATTTCATTAAATGTAAATAAAACAAATTACATGAACAACAATTTGCAAAGTATGACAGAAAATGCTGAATGTATTAAATATCACTAGTTGGGATGTAAGGTGAATACTGGTTGTTCATGTGAGGATATTTCACATGCTACATCTGTGAAATACTTCAGCATTACTTTGGACAGTAGACTAACCTGGAATGTTCATATTACTAATCTCAAATAGCAATTACGTGTTTGTATAAATAGATTCTATTATTTAAAAAAATATTGCCCTGTTAAAGTTCTGAAATTGCTGTATTATGCTTTTGTAGAGTCAAGGTTTAAAGTATGGGGTGATATGTTGGGGTGGAGCTTACTACAGTGTTTATTGGGTAAAAATAGACGACATGAATCCTTCCCATTATTCAGAGGCCTTAAGATCTTGCCACGCGTCATATGTATTTCTATAGAATACTAATGACATATTATGAAGGCTATAAACAGGATAGGATCCTTGGTACTTTGGTTATGAGGTCTTTGCAGCAAGCAGATAGAGTAGTTCCCCCTAGGCCAAGAATTTAATTATTTAAACATTTTTATTCATACTTAGGTCCAAAAATATTTAATCACTTACCAAGGGAATTTAAATCCATAAAAGACTCTAAAAGGTTTTCACTATCAATTTATGATTGGTTGTTGTCAACTGAAGATGTAGAGTTTTTTAATTGATTGGTGTGATCGTGGGTGGAATCGATGACTAAAATTTTCATTTTTGTTATCATTATTTTTCTTTCAATTTTTTATCTAGGATTAATTTCATTTTCAATTTTAACACTGTATTCTTTTATTGTATTTATGATTCTGATTTATTAATTCTATATATATATATATAAATAATATATTATTATACTTATTTATGTATATATAATCTTGTCACTAGCTGGAATTTTAGTACTGCAAGACTTGTAACGTGTAATTATTATTTATATCCACTTGGAAATCCACAGTTGACCATTATTCAATAAATGGTTAGTTTATTATTTTGCTCATTGAAAAATAATGGATGGTAACCTCCAATACAGTTATTACTATAGGGACTAACTAGTTTCACAAGATTATGTAATAATTGTTTACTTTTATTATCATTTTATATTTTTCAGTTGTATGCCTACTAAGCTTATGTATTAAGGATTTATAACTGTAAATAATTTCATTTTCATTTGTAATCTGTTTATTTTGTGGAATAAAGATTATTATTATTATTACTTCTCAGTTCTATTTCCTTTTAATTATAGAGCAACTTTAACTTATAATTTGCAACTTTAACCACAAACTGTATATGTGTGTATATATGCACACATGTGAACAAGCAGCGAAGTTTGTACCTCTTATAAGGGACTGGCTTAACTACTATGAAGTATAGACAAATTCATGATTCATCTTGGAAAAAATACAGTTTTCACAATGCATCAGTGATTTTAAATATGAAAAAAATTTTCACAGACTAAATTATAAATCATAAAAGTCAAATTCTTTTATGGCTATTACCTTTTATAATCTATGTTGCAACAATTTTTAAATAAGTAGATTCTGAATGGAGAAAATATTACATAAAAAAAGCAGAGAAATAATAATAATAATAATAAAGAAACAGATAAAGATAATTATACAATACTTTTAAAATAGATAGTCATGTAAATAAGTTAATAATTATTGTAGATCAAATTTCACAGTTAAGCAATGATGATGGCAACTGTTTTAAGAGCATTTAAGGGTTGAATCCTCTCACAGGTGATAGCATTAGAGTTTGGGCTGGTAGGAAGAGGACTAAGAACTTCAGCAGAAAAGTGCCAAATATGGGATTCATGATATATTCGTAGATATTTTTTCATAAACATTCAGAGAATGACCTAAGTTACAGAATAAGAATAAATATATTAATATTATTGCAATGGAATAAACATTACAGTAAAGAAATATAAAATTCTTATTCCATACGCAGGCTGTTTTTTCAGTATTTACAATAAAATATATATTTATTTTTTTGTAGCTGCATTAACTAAGATTATTGGGGGATGCATTATTTATATATAAGGAAGTCTAATTTTAGGTTAACAATGTTTTTATAATTATGAACAAAAACCTCTCATAAAAAATCCAACCAATTAAATGTCTATTTATTTATTTTTTGACTTATTTATTTTTTGAATATGGCAGAATGAAAGCTTTGGATTGAACTCTCTAGCCAGGCTTGATATTTTATCGCATGCTTCAAAATTCATTTCCTATTGGGCATAAGCATTTGGTTACAGGAGTCAGTAAATATATTTTAAAAAAAAGGTCCATTTGAATTATCCTAACAAATAAAGAGGTAAATCCATTTTAATTACTATGGCTTTATTAAGCACAAGCACATACTTTCCTTCTCTACAGTTTGGAATGTTTTAAATTAATTAATTTTCAATATATGTTAACAAGATTTAACACTAATACTGTACTACAGACTACTTTACAATTCTCAATTTTTAAAACTGGCATTGAACATGAATTCAATGTAAACTAAATGTAACTAAATACATTTTGTATGTATTTTTTACTGAAAACTCTGAATGAAAATTACATGATTAAAAAGATGCTACAATAAACAATTTAGGATCAGGAAAACTGAAGAAATGTGAATATCTATACATAATATAGATTCTGTAATCAATTACTGTAATTGCTGCTTATATTACAATAATAAAAATTAATCACAAATAAAAATAATGTAATTTATCACCTAAATTTTCACTTTAAATATATGTATATATCTTAGTGAACTGTTGTAACAAGTGATATACTTTTAAGCTTGTTTTACTAGTCATTATCACCTCCTAAAAGATACCCACTTCTAAAAGGAATCACAAGGAAGGGCACAAATTATGTTT
The DNA here is from genome assembly GCF_047948215.1 of Lycorma delicatula. Classification (NCBI taxonomy): domain Eukaryota; kingdom Metazoa; phylum Arthropoda; class Insecta; order Hemiptera; family Fulgoridae; genus Lycorma; species Lycorma delicatula. The sequence goes on along the minus strand of NC_134456.1, from coordinate 19,276,254 downwards.
TACTTCACTTCTGTGAATTAAAAAAAAATTTCAACACATTGATGTAGGAATGGCAAATATCAATATAAATATGATGTGCATAGCTTTAAATAAAAATTTCTTCAACATTAACTGACATCTAACAACTCTAATAACTGACAATATATCTTAGATTTGTTTCAATTTAACTAGGAAACTAGATCAACATGGAAAAATAAACATTACAATGCATTTAATGGCATGAAAATAAATATTTCTAAATTAGAATGAAAAAGTTAAGTACATAACTGATATTTTAACACATGCAGGTGGGAATATAATAAAAAAAAAAACCGTATTAGTATTCTGAGAAAATCAGTCAGCGTAAAAAAACATTAAAACAAACTATTTTCACTAAACGTTTTTGGAAAAAGTAAATAAATTTTGACTTTAGAACAGGCATGGCCAACAAACGGCCCACATAATGAATTTATGCGGCCCGTGAAAAATTTTGTAATATTAGCCTTTTTTTTATAAGCAATTGAATAATGGAAAAAATGGAAATTTAAAAAAACTTGCAAAGAAATATTTAGTAAAGCATTTGTGAACAAACTTTTTTTTTAATGAATCTAAATAAAAGTATAACAAAGTCCATAATAAAATTTTGTTTACTTAAATGAACTGATTTTTTATTTAACATTTTTTAATACTTTGTTCGAAATTTTAATACTTTGTTCGGCCCGTGAAAAAAAAAAGTTTTCTTTCCAATTCAGCCCAGAGGTAAAACCTGTTGGCCACGCCTGCCTTAGAAGAGAGTATTTTTTATTTAAAGGTCAAAATTTTACTAAAATGTGTCAACTAGAAACAAATCAAACTTAATATTATGGTTCATTAAAGTGATATAACAATCATTTAATTGTTTTTCTTTTAATTGTGTATCGTGTCAATTTAATTTTCTACACATTCAAAAGATATATATAAATTTGAATTATATTTATAAAAAGTATGCTATTTAAAATACTTATAAAAAACTAACAACAATAATACTAATACCTAATAGCCACACCTAATACTTTATATAGATTTTTAATTTATATACTAATAATAAAATCTGGTAAAAAATAAATACTCTGTTATAAATATATTACTTATATAAATATAGACTGATAAATAAATAAACAAAAAAATAAATAAAATTAATGAATAAACATAAAATTTATATTAATTTCAGGAATTTTCTTTATAGGAATCATGAAGAAGCAGATGTTGATGCTGTCATTGGTAAACCAATGACTGGAGGAGAAATATTAAAACTGTTCTCAATATTTGAAGTCTGAAGTGGTGCTGCATGATTAACAGCTGATAATGTAGAAAATGCTGATGGTATACCCTCTAAGTTGTTACAGTCAGATGTGTTGATCAGTGGTGGTTTGGTATCACATTTGTCGAAATCATCAGACAGAATATCTCCTGGATCTAATTCAATCACCTGAGATTCCTGTTGCATCCTGTATTTGCATGCGGTCTCGATATGCCTCCGCAGGTTACGGGCTTGACGTATCACCAATCCGCACAAAGGACAATCTCGAGGCTGGTCTGAAGCGGCGAGCCTTCCCTTTCCAAAGCTGCTGCCAGGGGGTGGGGGGGCTGGTACACACAACACAACATAAGTCTCAGCCATATTAACCCCCACCCCTCATTAATACTACCACACAACATAAATAAATTCATACACACAAACACACATACACACAATAAATATATAATTAATTATAAATATACAAACTGTACAGAAAAAATAACCGATGTATTCATTTATTAAAAAGCAGATACACATAAATAAAGTTTAAAAAAGAATTAATCATCTTGGAAAAAATATAAACTAAGAATTTACAAATTAAAATTTTAGCAGCTGAACAAAGAATAATTTAAATCCAAATACTGATGATTATATGATAAAATATTTGATGACTGGGTTGTGTTACTGTAAGTGGAAGTTGTAATGATAGCTGCAAACCAGAAAGAAGCTCTTAAGTCTGGACAAATAAAAACTAGCAAGGTGTAATATCAGAATGAGATGCATAGTGGTCATTCTAACCCAAAAAAAGAGTTTGTTAATAAATTTAAGAATTCATGACAATCAAGGTCTATTTGTTCCTAATGTATATTAACTCCCTAATCACTCTTTCCTATTTTTAATTAAACAGGAATTATCTACCGTGCAGGCAAAAGCAAACTTATTTCTATTTCAGCTTTCTACAGCTTAAAACTTTTAATGTTTTAGTAATTATTATATTCATGTTAGGATTTAAATGAATCATGAATCCACTACCCATAATTTACAGCCTCATCACAGATAAATTATATCTATATATGTTGGGTTTATAGTAGGAATGCTCAAAATAAACTTTACAAATGAAATATAATCATATCAGTCTATATCAATTGTAGCCAGAAATGGGTTAACAGCACGTCACAACATTTTTTTGTAACTGCATTTACAAAACACAATGTAAGAGCTAAATAAACTATTACTTTGAAAGAAATAAAATTTCAGGATTAACTATTTTTTTAATCAATTCATTCTTATTAAATTTCATTAAAAAATATCATACTTTTTTTACATTAACTGTATTTCCCCATTAGAAGTCTAAACTGCCTCTGAATTAATCATTCTGGAATAAAATGATCTGTTTAGTATAGTTCTAGGTCAACATTCTGTAGTTTTCTTTAAACTGAGTTGTATTGAGTGTTGTTTACAACCTAAACTTAACTATGCATACTAAATCTGTAACAATATTTATTAGTAATCATGATCGGACTGCAGCTAGTATTGCAACCTCCATTATGTAAAAGTCTTAAGATTATGCATCAGTTTTATGCAATACAGTTTAACTCTCCAAAACATGATAAAAAATTTTTTAATTTAAAATTACATTTTCTCTGCTGAGCAATTAATTAAACAGATAAACACAAGCTAAAAGAGGTTTAAATGAAAATTATATTATGACTGAAATATTTAACACCATAAAATGGATAAAAAATATCAACGAATAAAGATTTAAGAGATATAAAATGTTTTATATGATAAATGTATGTACTGTATTTTTAACTCATGATTTTTAATTGTCCATGAAAGAAACCACAACGTCATTGGAAAAATCAAGAACCTGGCAGCAAAATTAAATATTCATTTTTATGGCTAGCAATTCTACTAAGTAAACTACTAAGGCAGTCAAATTAATACGTATGGGATGTAAGCAAACAGCACAATGTTAATAACCACTTTTCTTTTAATTTACTGTTTTTTTTTGTTGTACTAAACCTGCCAAGCAAGTTTGGTTTTTTATTACATAATTGTATATAAATAAGAATATTTTCATAATTTTATAAAATACATGAAAAAAAAAATACATAATACATTAAAACTACACATTCAAGAACTAAGCAGCAAAGAAATCATTTTATAAAATACTTTAAAACATTTAAAAATGAATACTGAAAATCAGCATCAAACATGTAGGGATTTCAACAATGTAACTCAGAAAGATATCTGCAGGACATCTAGCAGTATTAATTTAGAATTCAACTATTAGACTTTTTCTTGGGTGTGTGAAATAAAAGTGTAGTCGTATTATATCAAAGATTCATCCAGACAAGCTGTGTTAATTAGAAGCTAATTTACAAATGGTGGAAAGTAAAAAGACCAATGAACAAAAAGCACTACTTTGATCTGTAAACCTGCGTTTACCTGATCTGTAAACTATGCTATAACAAAATAAAATTTAAAGCTTCAATGAGTCCAGAAAAGGCATAAAGTCAAGGTTATACCTTTTTTTAATATTAACTCTTACAAACAAATATTATTTCTACTCTATGAAGAGGAAATGGGGCAACATAAATTAATTTAATAAATTCACAAATGGAATAATTTAGTTTTCAAATAAATTGTTTTTAAAAACAGAAAATTGGCAAATTATAGATTTACAATGGTATATGATACACACTAACTCTCTTCAAATAAGTTTAAAAAAATAGTTATTACAGTTAAATCTCTTATGAAATCCTTTAAAATGAAAATAAAACAAATAACTACAGCAAGAAAATCATCGAAACAACATTTATAAAATAAAATGATTGATAATGTGATTATGTTAATTCCAAGTTTATGTAAAAAGTACTTACAAAACTTGCTTATAGAGACATATATCAACAATAATAAATGTAATAAGAAAATAATGTATTATTTACATCATACCACTGAATTGTAAATTACAACAATGATATATTATTAAAACCACTAATATACATATAAATGGTGATAAAAGTACTTACATATTTTTGGTGATTTTGAAGCATTACTTCAACAATTATTATAAGTACACATAATGTGACAGAATAACTTTGAGCAGAAAGCTTTATGCTGCTTGACTTGAAAGTGCATAATATCGACTACAATGAAGCAATTATACATAAAAATATTGCTAAGTGCTATTTATAACTGTTAAATTGAATTTGGTGATCCTAACATATTTTTATTTTTGTGAAAATCAAATAAAAATCTTGTATAATCTTAAATATATTATTATATATTTATTTACAATGTTTGCGAATATCAATCTATCTTTATTGATTTGTGTAAGAACAGTCTGTGTTATCCTATAACACAGACTTCCCTAAGTATAAGTGTTATAGGGAATTTCAAGAAACCAAGTCTAACACATTAAATAGTAATTTTTCATAGGAATTTAATTGCGTTGAACATAAACTTTGAACTAGAAAATTAGTTTACTGTGGATTACGGGGTCCAATTTTACAATGTCTTAATTCTAATTGACTGGTAAATGGCAATAGCAATGTTTGTAAAAAATAAAGCAATTTTTTTTTTTTTAATTTTTATTTTAATGGGAATTTTTTAAAGCTTTTTAAATATTTAAACTATATAAGAGTTAAAAATTAAGAGAATTTAGTCAAGCAATTTAAATAAATTCTTCAGTTAATAATCAGAAATAAACAAGGAAATGAATTTTAACTACTAAAGACAGAAATTCTGAAATCCACATGATTTCATGAGCTAATAAAAGTCCATTTATAAGTAAATAATCACAGCTTTCAGTCTACCTAGAACTTCTATAAGAAATAAAACATTTTTTAGATTGTTAAATTTCTAATAGTGAAAGTTTTATCTCTTACGATGAGTTGCCCTATTCAATTATCTCGCACATTTCACACATGTTATGTGTTGAGAATAACAACTACATAAAAGCAACATAAACAAATTTTTAGCAGATGCCATCTGAAGAAGAAGAAACAGAAGAGGGAAATTAAAAAACTCAATGTAAAACAGTAGTCCATCAAATTTATAAAAAAAAAACATGCAAATAAAACATGATATTAATTCATTGAATCATGGTAATCTAAGTTTAAAAATGCTAAATTTACATTCCAAAAGTTTTTAAGGGAACATGGAATCTAATAACTAAATTATCATAAAGAATAATGAACACATTACATAGATCGAAACAAAGGAGAATTATCAATGATTAAAAATAATGCACATGCAAACCCAAAGAAAAAATCACTTTTTTCAGCCAAAAATAAACTGAAAAATTTTTAATTAAAAGAAAAACATAAAAATATATAAACATTGAATATAATTAAGCACTTACAATTATCATCAGTGCATCCAGATGATTCATCTTTACAATCTGATAATCCAGCAGTTCCAGGCAAATTCTCCATATTATCACTTCCAACTGAATCCATATGACCCCATTTATTGGATAGACCGTTTTCAGATGAACGTCGCTGTTTACGTTTCCTCTTCCTCACAGGAAGAAGAGGATTGTCATCTCGAGATAAACCATCATCAGAACCAACAGTCATTGACTGGCACATCATTTTCTATATTAAAAAAAAAAAAAATTAAAATACCATCTCTTTCCTTAAATTAAAACTCACAAACTGAATGAGATTCTACATTTTCTGTAACCTGTAGTACTATTTAAATTCACAGTCTACACTAGCTACATCCAACCGTAAATTCTTACCAGGCCAATAAAATTCTACTTATTTGAAGCAAGCTGCAATCAAAATTATTACAAGTAAATTTAAATTCAATAATAATAATTGGAACTCTTCAGAAAATGTTAGGTCCAATAAGGTTTTAACTCAAATATTTTTACATGCAATAATAATTAAATTATCATCATCGTATGGTGTTCTACCTGTTGGTAAGTCCTTGGCACCACCGCTGTCTCCGTTTCTGCGAGACCTGTGCCACTGCTTTCCTTTTCGACTTTTGATAACCTTCATTAATCTTTATGTTATTTATTAACTTCAGCCTCTTCCTTCCTCTTCTTTTTTTCAATTTCAATGGAGCCATCAAGAAATGTATTTACTATTCCTTTTCCTCTAATGACATGGCCTATCCAGTTTCCATTCCACCTTCTGATAGTTGCCAAAATTGCACTATATTCATTTATTCTTCTTAATACTTCAACTTTATTTATTCTGTCCACCCACTTCATCCTCTTTCCAGACTCACATCTCAAAAGCCCCAATCTTAATTTTTCCTTTTTCCCCAGTGTCCATGTTTCACTGGTGTAAAAAAATAAAATCCAAACATAGCATTTTGCCAATCTCTTCCTCAAATTCAGATCCAAGTTGCTGCAGAGTAGGTTTTTCTTTCTAAAAAAGGCTTCCTCTGCCATTGCAATTCTTCTCTAAATCTCTTCTTTACTCCTACAGTTTTCAGTTAGTACTGTCCCAAATATCTATATCTTTCAACTTGTTCAATTTTTCCTTCAGGTGTTACGACATCCATATCTTCCCTCTTATTCATCTTATAACTTTTGTTTTTCTCATATTTATTTTCATCCCAAATTCCAATGCTTTTATCATTCCTGGTAATATCTGAGCGTCTTTAGCTATAATCATCAGCAAATATGATGCAATTTATTTCTTCCAACTATGCTTACTCCTTTTTTGCCACCCGATATTTCTTGACGTAAAGAGTGAACAGCATTGGAGATAAACAGCAGACTTGCCTCACTCCTCTGCTAATTCTAATCAGTTTGTGAGATACTCATTTATTTTCACATCTGCTTTTTTCTTCATATATAATTCTCTGAGCAGTCTCCTATCCTTCCAATCAATTCTCTTTTCTTTCAGAAGTCTCAAATAACTTTTCCCACTATACTGTTAAATGCCTTTTCCATATCTACAAAACACAAGCTCAATCATCTTCCTCTTTCAAAACATCTCTCTCCAATCATTCTGATAAGTTCAAAAGCTTCTCATTTTTTCCCTTTTCTAAATCCAAACTGTTTGTCTCAGTATTCTCCTCCATTTTTGTAATCAATCTTCTTTTTATAACTCTCAGCCATTATTTTTGCAGCATGTGACATAATAAAATTATATGTATTTATTATTTTATGCAATGTGATATTTTACATCATTTATAAAATCAAATTTTAATGATAATACTAAATACTAACATAAACATTATACTGTTTTTCTTAATTACTGGAAATATTTTTTTTCAATTAAATCTAATTTTTTAATTCCACAGGTAATTTAGAGAAGGTAAAACACAGTTGATTTGTCAGATTCTTATTTGTTACTCTGTTGTGATTTTTGAACTTCACAATTTTCTATTCTGAAAACGTGGGTTCCAAATAGTAGCTGTAACACAGAGTGCTAGTTGTTTCAAATTAGGAAACTTATCTTCTTGGATAAATTTTTGGTAAAATTTAAGTTTATTTAATTCAAACGTGTATTTCAAATCAATACTTGATCGGGAGGTCTATCAATTCTAACTAAGTTTTCTAGAGCAGATACCACCTCAATGTTAAAAGGACAATATCATTACATTTCACATTTTCTGAAGATAGGCATATCTGTGTTCAAAACCTGTGCGCAATTTTTTTAACTTCATTCATGTACATAGAAAAGTATTTCTGGTTACTTTTAATATTATTTAATAATGGAAAGTGCATTAATTTTGTTTGATTTTAGTAGTTTTTCATAAAGCTTTAATTTCACTATGAATGCTTTTATATGTTGATAGCAATTTGTAACTTATTTCATATGATTAAGTTCATTTAATTTTGTTTGTTTGTTAGAAAACATAATTAGAAGTCATTGTTAATTGTGGAATTCCACAATATTGCACCCACTTTCGTTTTTAAAAACAAAAATCTCCTCTATTAAAATCCAAAATCTTTGCAAGCATCTTCTGCAGCTAAACCATAGGAATTTTTGCTTAGAAAATCAAATTTCAATTTCTAATTAGTAGCAGCAAAGCTGGGACTATAAATATGAGGCTTTCAATAAATTATAATACACAAAAAGGAAACCTATTATGACAGTGAAGTAACAATTTCAAGCAGAATTCAAGAATGATCTACTTGCTTACAGCAGTACTATTGAGTGATATGATAAATTTTTGAAATAGGCTGTGAACAATCATTTTCCTGGTAGAACAACCAGTTCAAGTAAATCGACAGAACTTTTAAAAAGCCCAGAGGAATCGCCTCTGAAAATTCATCAAACAAGCAAGCTTACAACTCAGCATCTTATACTCAATAGTTTGTGAATTTTTCAGAGTGAATGTTAGGTCTAACAAGCATCAATGATGAAGGCTCTAGATACTGACAAATAAGAAACGCAACTTTAATTTTGCATCAAGATGCTGGAGAAGTTTGAACCTGACAGACTGACAGAATCACTCATCTTTAACAACAGAAGAACCTGCTACTACAATGTGGAACTGAGAATCACTGCAATATGCAAATATGAAGGAATGAAAATCCCCACCGAGTTACTGAACATAAGGTTTGTGTGAGGACAAAGATGAAAATGTTTTGTGCTGTTTTAAAGGTCAAGATGCAAGGGACATTTTTCTTTGAAGAGTCTACCACTTCTTTACTACCACCCTTAAAGTTAATGTACTTGGATAAATTGGAAAACTGGTAACAGATTTATACATACGCTCTTTAACAATCAATGGCGATTTTGAAAGTAAGAGCAAATAAGGTGAGAATTAGCATGCCATCACTTTGAAATGTAATAAATCTGAAGTGCTACTCAGAAAAGATCTATACATGGATTAAATATGAGATGGAAAGCATATTACATAAAGACCAACTTGATTTCAGAAAGAGTGTGAATACAAGACAGAAATTATTTTGATTAATTTTACTATCTGAATCATTTGAAAGGCATGTGAAACAAAAAAATTTGAAGACATTTGAACTTCAGTGATTGATGAGCACCATTCTGAACTTCTGATTGAAGATTTATAAGTTTCTGATACAAGTATTTTTGTTGCCTATAGTATAACATCTTTTGGCATTTAGTCACATGATAAATCTTCATGGGATGATCGAATTAGTTTTGCTTACAAGAATAATCTGTGTTATTTTGTTCTGAAGAATCTTAATAATTTTCAAAGCATGTTATCATTGTTAAATATTTATTATGTTTATAGATTCTCTCATTTAAAATATATTAAATCATAAATAAGACTACTTCAAAAAATGATTAATTTTTGGGGTATAAAACAATTTTTTAATTGTATTATCAGTTTTAAAATCAAAATTGCTGTAAAAGCATAATTAAATAATTACAGATTAATATTGTACAGATATCCATAATTATAAAATAATTTAATTTTATAACTCACTAGATACAGCAGTTGGGGAATCATATTCTTTGTTGGAGCAAAGTTTTCCAACCTGAGATAATTGAAATAATGTATACTGGTATTGGGAAAAAATTAATGACTATAATATATTATTGTTATATTAATAATGCAATATCATTAGATTGTTAATGCAATAATTATATTGTTAAACAATATAAATAAAATATAAATGATGTATACACATGGCTGAATGAACTTACAAATTGATAATCTAAGGTATATTAAGAAAAAGAAGAACAAAACATCTCATATGGTAAAAATATGAATGTAAAACATGTTATAATCAGTGAAACTGGCCTAGATTAATAGCCGAAGTTATCAGGCTAATAATTTAGGCAAGAGAAGTTGACTAAATTATTATTTTTGAAAAATAAGAAATAATGCTGTTGATATTTTCAAATTTTATGTACTCATTCTGGAAATTTGTAAAATTTCAGCAGCAATGGAGGTATTTGAGGCAGTTTACATCTAATTTAGTTACCTTATAGAGTTCACGTAAACAGATTGCGTGTATGAGTGTTCAGGTGGCCAATTCACAAGCATCTCCTGTAAATACTGATGTATATAAAAGAAATTATGGGACGTAACCATGGACTATTATATTTTGCAAAATTTATAAATATATTTTAAATTTAAATAAATTCAGACACATTAAATGATCAATGAATATTTCTTACCTTGTTGGGCTCATCTGATAACCCATGAGTACATTATCCTTTAAAATGTTTATCGTTATGTAGTTCCTTGAGTTTCTTAAGAATTATGAAATAGTCAATTGTCCCTAACAGTTCTCTAATATTTAACATTAAATTTCTATGATAATGAACAAATAATAAATTAAATTCAGTTTTCATCATCTGATTGCGAGAAATCCATACTGCTATCAGTATTAAGAGATACAATGAGGCTCAATTTTGTTTTCTATTATATTATCCAATTCCCAATAATTTGGTTCAACAGTATCTTTTACATGTTTATACAGCTTTTTCATTCCTGCTGGTAATCAAATGAAAAAATGTTTAACAGAACTGAATAGGTTTTAATAGAACTGAGAATACATAACATTATACAAACGTTTGATTACATGACTACTATAAAACTAATTATATGGTGACTAATATATGAGTAATGATTATAGTGTTGTGTATAGATATAGCCATGCTGTGACAGCAGAATCTTGACAAACTCACTCACACAAACATAACATTTGTTTATTCTTCACTCTATAAGCTAACTGAATATAGTATGGTATAATGCATGAAAGAGAATACAAATTCATAAAAAAATCCATGGTCTGCTGATTTTTTTATGACAAAATGTCAGCGAATCAAATTTTTAAAATCACTACTGCATTATACCCTACCACTGGATATATTTAAGGCTTAAAAATCTTTTTTCTAGAACAAACTTTTACTAGAGGCAATATGGAAGTTGTTCTTTTTTTACCTCTCATCCAACTTCTACAATGAAGTAAGCAAAGCAACAAATACATGGGTTTACAGAGTTATTTGAAATAATAATTAATGATATTTATAATCTAATCATATGAAATACCAATGTGCACAAAGATTTGAAATATTATTTTACAACCTCTGAGGTAAGAGTTGCTGGTGAAAGTGCTTGTATATCAAGGCAATGAGCAGCCTGCAATAATGAAGGAAGCTGGTTCGGATCAACACTGACTTCACCTTGGTAGACAAATTGCAATAAAGCTTCCAAATCATGTGCTGTAACTCCAGCCAACATTACAACAGGGTGCTGACAACCTGTACTCTACAAAAAAGCAAAATAATGCATGTACATATATTTGTAACTTGTAATAATATATGTACTAAGAAATAATGGATGTACATAAGTTTGCAACTTACTTAAAAATAAGTTCAAATATAAATTCAGAGACCACACCTTTTGGTCTCTAAATATATATATTTAATTTTAAAGTAACAACAGACTAAAGCCCAATTATCCCATAAGTTAGATAATGATGAAACACATTTTTTATTGAATGAAAAATGCCAGGCCGGTTATAAATTTGAAACAAGAACCTTCAAGATGTTAACACTTGACACAGGGGTTGATTGAATTAATAATAAAATCATATAAAAGTAAGAGTGGTCCAGAAGTCAAAGTACAGCTTATTATTTCAGAAGCTGTAAAGAAAATGAAACATTTAGATACACCAATGTAAATTAGGTATGAGGGCCCATCTTTGGCGCATAACACAACAATGGCTGCAATTCTGAATCGCCGTCCACTTATTTAAACAAAAAGGGGATCATGTAACATATCAAAACAGATTGAAATTATACCAGGAATTCATTTCTGCAATCAGATTTCACATAACAGTTATGGTGTAGAAGTTATTGGCATCCAAAAGTTTGAAAATTTTATTCTTTTGCAGGTGACATATGATGGCTTTGACGAAGCAAGAGCGAATTGAGGTGATCCTGATGAATGGTGAACGAAGCAGTTGAGTTGTTGCAGCAGATTTCAACAGGTGCCACCCAGAGAGACCACCAGCTTCACATAACACTGTTGCATGCCTCATATACAAATTCAAGGAAACTGGAAATGTTTGACAGGCGATGTAGTGATTGTCCCAAATCTTTCACTGATGAGACAAGCTCGACGACGGTTTTGGCTGCCTTTGTGAGGAGCCCACAATGCAGCACTCAACATCTTGCAAATGAAATTGGTGTTAATTGTTCCTTCATTCTCATATTCTTCATAGCAACAAATAGCACCCATTTTAGATGTAAATACTGCAAATCTTTCTGAGGGTGATCCAGACAGATGTGTTGAGTTTTGTATATGGGCAATACGTCAATATCAGAACAACCCTACATTCCCACAGAGTATCCTATTCAGTGACGAGGCAATGTTTTACGTCAGTGGCGAGGTGAACCAGCAGAATCATCTATATTGGTGTGATGAAAATCCCCAGTGGATTGACCAATCCAATGTAGTTGTTGGTGTTAAAATTATGGTGTGGTGTGGGATACGGGGTACCCACGTGGTTGGACCAATCTTCATTGATGGAACCCTTAATTCCAAGTGGTACTTGGACATGCTGAGACACTGTCTTTCCTTCCCTTTTAAATGAAGATGGACATTCCCTTTGTTTTTTCAACAATTTGGAGCTCCGCCACACTTTGGGCTAAATGTTCATCAGTAGCTTGATGTCCAGTTGCCTGGGCAATGGATTGGTCGATGTGGCCCAGTAGAATGATCACCAAGATCACCCAACCTTACACCTATGGAGTTTTATTTGTGGAGGCATTTGAAGAAACTTGTTTACGCAGAGCAGATTTGTGATGTTCATCATCTGCAACAAAGAATTACACTGTGCTGCACAGAAACTGCACCAGAAGTACTTCTGCGTGTGTCTGCTTACTGGAGTTATGCATTCAACAAAATGGTTGACATATTGAACACATCATGTAGACCTCTACTGTCAGTTTTGGATGCCAATAACTCCTACACCGTTAAACTATACACCTATAAAATCTGATTGCAGAAATGAATTCCTGGTAAAATTTCAATCTGTTCTGATATTTCACATTACCCCCTTCTCATTTAAATAAATGGATGGTGATTCAAAATGGCAGCCATTGCTGTGTTATGCCCCAAAGGTAGGCGCCCTCATACCTAATTTACATTGGTGTATCCAAATATTTCATTTTCTTTACAGTTTCTAAATGATACGCTGTACTGCAACTTTTGGACCAACTGTATAATCATAACCCCCACACCAACTTGTCACAGAACTGAATAATTACTAAATTATTACTGTCCTAGTTCAATATTTCTCACCAATCATCCCTTTCCCTTGATTATCCTTATTCCAGTTCATTGGTTTTCTGGGTGTCGATTTGGTCCTGCTACAATTACATGTGAGAATTCTGGAATTTTAAGGAGACATTATATCTGTGGGTGTTATCTTGAAGGTCTACGCCTGTAGACTGGCTACAGCTTTTTGATAGTCACCTACAGACTATTGGTGAAAAAAAAATTCCGTTTTCAGTCTAGTAGCCACACAGTAAACTTGAATGTGGGAGGAGGCTGGGAAAAAACTTGAGACAGAGACGCACTCTCATTACTCATGTAGTTTCTAATCAAATAAGCATTGTTGTATATATCCGATTGAAAATTCTTTTCTAAAAAAAAAACTCAGTATGGGATATTCCTCTTATCAAAATGGATTTTATAAAATGTCATTCAGCTTTTATTGGCTTTAATTAGATTAGTATTCTTTAAATTAAATTCACTACAAATTTTTTTTAAAGTTTTGTTTGATTGTTTGCGATTAACAACAATTTTTACAGAAAAAATTACTAGATACAGTTTTGAGAATAATTTTTTTCAATAATGTGTTAATAAGAGTCTTGGCATAATATTATTTGACCCTTACAGAAGAAATCTGGGCAAAATTTTTCGCTAGCCATCACTTGAAAACAAAGTTTTTTTTTCAGATCTATGTTTATACGAACTTTTTTATCATCAAAATGATAATGATAATTTGTCTTTATCAAGAGAAGATTATGCCTATAAGTATGACAGAAACTTCTTGAAAGACCTGTACATTAAATTTAACACGGTAATATCCAGCTGTTTGCAGCTACCATGTATCTAATTACTTTCCAGGCTTAATTTAGAGAATTTTTTCTGTTCTGTTATTTTTCTTCTTTTTTTTAAAAAAATAATCTAAGTATTAAAATTATGGTTTAGATATTAATTTTATATGATTAATGTAACCTTTTTTTAATTGTTTGCTTTGTTATAATATTTAACAATACTTTTTATTACAGTAGTTACAACACTGTTTGACTTCACTAGTTGAGGTTAAATGATTCTTTGTTCTTTTTTACTTACTTTAGCTCAGTTTTGTTACTAAGTAGGATATTAGTTATAAGTAATGTTTATATTAATTACAACATCAAATAGTAGGCCATTTACCAATACCAACATTTATAAAGAAAATTTTTTTTTTAGAAATTACTATAACAAGGAGGTATGTGAAAAAGACTATGTTGAAGGGTCTATTTACTGTATGTGACATTACTGTTAGTAACTGCAAATTCTGTGAGTGACTGTAATTTGTAGTGTATACAGAAGTAAATATATTCAATTGTATGTTTCAAAATGTCATTTTTCTTTTTCTTTCTTCCTCATGCATTTGGGACTCATGGTGTCATGCAGGAACTGTACATGCTGTATCTTCATTGCTTCTTATATGAGGAAATGTTAATTACTTCACTCAAAAATGGATTACAGATGTAAATAATTTAACAATCCTGGGAATCTGACTTAACACTAACTGTAAAAAACCAGAATAACATTGTATGAATATATTAACACATGCATGCACATATGTATGTTTAAATAAATAAAACTTGTTACAATCAGTATACAAAGAAAAAATCATTAGTTCTCATATAATAAAAATAATGCTAAATAAAAAACTTACCTTAAGAAGTTCCATTAGTAAAGGACTAGCAGCACTAAGAACAAGTTTATGCGCTGGAAATATTCTACCTCCAGCAGCTAAAGTAACATCAACAAGTTCTCCATGACCTCTAAGAACTTGTACAGTTGAGGCCAATGATGATCCAAACTCTGCCCAAGACAAGCTGTACATCTGAGTGCTCCCCATCTTTAATTACATAAACAATGAATTCAGAACAATACTAAAATAAATCTGTAACAAAAATAAGGGCGTTCCGAAACTTAAAGATACATAGAACACTGTATTATTCTAAAAACAAAGCCTAATTATAGAACTTTTCTAAATTAACTACAATTATATCTCAACTGAGGGCCGTAAAGATTTTTTTTAAAACTGTTTTTATTAATATATATTTTATATAAAGTAAATTACATAATGAATAACAGTCAAAAAGCGATGTAATATTTATTTTATTCAAAATAAAATAATGTTTCTAAGCCTAACTGCTTTTATGAGTGAAAATGCTGCATAACAAAATCATTGTACAATTAAGGTAACTAAACACATTAAAATACAGATTACCATCAGCAAATAATTAATTGCAACATAAGTTGCAGCTTAATTTTGGATTAGAATTCTGTGGCAATCCAATAGACCTGTATTTTTCATTTCAGATCACAATATTATTTCTATACTTGATTTTAAATAACTGCTAATGATATTGCACAGATTATATTTTACTGGCTGACTGACAAAACCCAAAATTAAAGAAAAAAATAAAAATTCAACATTTTACTCTTTTTCTTTTATTTTACTCATAACTGTACTCTTCCATTATGTATCAAGAAACACTAATATTAGTTTTCAACTGGTTTACTTTAAATCATGGCCAATAGAATAATGTTCTGCAAGTAACTGAAATTTTTTTTAATTAAATTAATTTTTTTAAATTACATTAAAAAAACTTTTCGTACAGTTAAGTTATGTGTAATAACCATTGTGCAAAGATATTTGAAATGATTTTTTTGGCTGATCACTTTTTTTTAGTTATTGTAACTACTTTTTTTTGTAGTTATTGTTATTTATATTGACTTACTTTTTATTTCAGGAGACCAGTAAGCAGTAATGTCAGCAAGGATGTTTTGAAATACACACGATCTCTATGATGGTAACATATGAACTCTGCAAGATACAAATCTATCAATCCTTTATCTACATTGCACCACATTTTGTTAGCGATTCACTAATTTCCATGAATTTTCTATATGGAGTGGACAGGAAGTACTTTTACACTGTAGTAAATCCAACTTAATTGGGCTCTATTACTGACAATTATCACTGTTGATATTGCTCATTGCTGCTGTAAAAAATGGGGAGAGTAAGCCATGGTGGGAATCATTCGGTGTGTACATTCGTGGTGGGATGGCTTTAGTCATAGTCAACTGCGGAATGATGGCAGATACAAATGCTTCACTATTGAAGAACGTTTGTTAGCTTGTGTGTGGATCCACGAACAACAAAACTCTTGTAAAACATTGGAGAACATTATAAACGACCTGTGTATTTTGGGAAACTTTCACCATCATGGCAAACGTTACTGAAATGAGAGAAGGCTTTTGCAACTGGAAGTGTTCCTGATGGACCACGCAGCGGGATGCCGAGTACTCGAGCTGAGATGTGTGGAAGCATCTATTCAACAAGCACTGATAAAATCAACGTGCAAACATTCTGCAGAGTTAGGCATTTCAAGATCAACAATGTGAGACCACATGCAGAACGATTTGAAAATTAAATGTTTTCAGTTAATGAGTGGAGTGACAATGATCTTGATAGACGGGTTTATGCATGTCAGTTATTGCTTGAACGCTTTTCGGGAGTAAACGATAAAAAAAAGTCATGTTCTCAGATGAGTGTGTGATTTAACGAAGCAGTTATAACCAAAATCTTTTTTCTGAGAGAAAGGCAATCTTCAACTTTTTCAAGAAATCGAACACTATCCACCTAGTGTTACAATTTTGGATGGAATGACAGTCGAAAATCTTCTTGGTCATTATTTTTTCAATGGCACAGTTAATCAACAAGTTGTCTGAGGAGTAGCTTCCAGAACTAACAGAAAAACGGATCGCTGACATTATTATGTTTCAGCAAAACAGTGCTCCAGCACATTTTCCTTTGAATGTTCACAGAAGTCTCAATGAAATTTTTCTGCATTGTTGGATCAGACATGGGTCAGAATCTGTACCAGCAAGAAGTCCTGACCCCCCCCCCCCCCCACTCCACCTACCAATGCAGTCTGGATTTTTGTAAAAGAAAAGATCTGAAAACACAGATACATCAACAATGAGACGCTGTTCGGTCAGTATTTGAAATAATTACCCCCGATATGTTGTTGCTGATGATCAACCAGACAGGAGACACATACAGCTGTGCTTTAAAAATGGTGGAACCCACACAGACGAGTTAGATCCGTAGAAGGTAAGCAATACCTATCCTAATAATTTCATAACTATTGTAAAGGGACTTCCTGCCCACTCTGTAGTTTGTGTAGGCTCATGTTTGGGGTCTACAAGATTTTGTGAATGTCTGGTGGACATGTTTACTAGCAGGTTTGTAATTCCCCGATGTCCCTGCAACTATCTGAAATAACTGTCAACCTCGCTTTTATGGTATTTGCTATTAGCAGCATTAAATTTTGTGTGCTTCTGTCTGGCACAGAGGCCAAAAATTCCTTACTTTCTAGTAGTAACCACTGAAAAACCGCTGCTGAGGCTATATATGATTAATATTATATTTTTGTTGTGTGAACATACTCAAGGCCAATTTCAACTGTCATATTGAGGTCCACCAGTACCAGTTGTTAATGGTATCGTGAGCACAACCTTGCCATATAAGTATTCCAGTCCACAAAAGTGTTGTGGTTGATTTCTAACCCGTGATCATAAAACTTGAATGATGCTAGGCCTTATGCCTAAAGATCAATCCATTGAATGCTTATTTGCCATAAACATCTACAAAAACAATGCAAGTTATGCAAATTTGAGATTTTTATCACCAACCCCATCAGAGTTATTTGAAGCCAAAATTTGAATTAAAAAAAAAAATTATGTTAAAAAATTCATAGAAATTTAGTACGTAAATCATCATTAATATTATTAATGGTAAAACATATAAAAAAATAATTTAAACTGTATGCCATCCCCGCCTCTTGAAAAAAATTACCAAAAGTGAAATTTTACCATTTTTCATGTTCAACTGGTAATTTTCTCATAGAAAGAAGAGGCTGATAAATAAACTAAAGGACCAATCTATTACCTTGAGAAAATATGAATAAATTGCTTTTTGCTTTACCCTTCCATGACCAATAGTTATGATTTTTTCCGTAAACCCTTACAATCACAAAAATAGGTGTGTGCACCGTAATAAAAATGGCTGCCACGGGTAAAAAAAAAATAAAAAATTTTTTGTTTTAAGGTCCTGAGATATGTAGGAAACAAGTTGGTAAGTTTCAATTTTTTTTGAATAGGTCAAGCAACCGCTTACATTTTTTTGTGTTGCTTCAAATGGATTGACCTCCAAGTGTAAATGAAGAATACTATTTTCCAAAATGGTAATTTAGAACCAATCAGAAATATATTTTGGTGTAACCGTTTAAATTCAGTATACCCCTTTCTTTGAAGCATATCCATTGATCCTGTGCACCCATTTATAAAATAATACTATGCCCCATTCACATCTATGTGGATTATGTAGAAAGTGGTGTTTCTGGGAAAACAAAACATCATTTTCATTTCTAACATGTTCAACTAAATGCACAAAATTCACGGTAGACGATGGAAAGCAAAATCAAGACTTAACAACATTGTTTACTTTATTAATAACCAGCTATATACAGATCTGTATGAACATACATAACATATACAATAACTCAATATGTTGATATCATATAAATATATTAACAAATATTAATAAAACAACTAGATAAATTAATAACCTCAATATAACTACTAGTTTAATTAATAACTTTTCTTGAAACATAATGCAAGAATACAGATATATCTACATAAAAACAGCTTTTAGTTTTTAATTTTACTTTGCAGTTTTAAATTATTACAGAAAATTCTGAAAATGTGTGGTAAAAAATAACAATAATGTGAGAATGAAATTATTTTATAAAATTTATATCTCTTCCATTAAATACTTTCATCTCATGGTTAAAGCAGTACATTAACATTTAAACTGTTAGTATCAATAAACAAGTGCAAAGTTTCAATTATCAGAATTGTACAAAATAAATACTCATGCCATACATCCCACTAATAAAGAAAATAAAGTTCTTTTCATTCTAATTTTAAGATTATATATATTGTACTGACATACAAGGCTTCTTTAAGCCATTTCCACCTCAACATCTTTGTACCCTTTGAAGTTCATCTGAATGTATCGCTATTAACATGTAGAATTCACTAAAAATAATTTTAAAATTTCTAAAACTAATTATATACGTCTACAAAATATTTTCAAATTAACTATTTAAAAATTTCTTGAACAATTTTTGTTATCCAAACATCAACCTTTCAATTTTTTCAAACACAAACAAGACCTAGTTTTATTTATTAATTTTATTTTATTTATTTAGTTTAATTTTTTAATATTGGTTAAAGCTACCTTAAAATATTCTACGTTTTATTTCTGGGCTAATTAATATTACTTTTCATCTAAAAATGAATAATACTAACCATTCATCTTTGGCCTGAAGGTAGAATGAACAAAGTATAAAAATACTTTGTTCAACTATTAATTGCAATTAATGTCTGCAATACATAAATTATTATTGACACAAAAAAGAAAAAAATAGTCTCAGTCCAAGACCAGGAAGAAACTGCACCTCTTTGAATTCGAGTTGTATATCACAGATAAAGATAAATTATACCCTTTTTTGAAAATAAATGATAAATTACTTTTTTTTACCCAAAATTAGAAGACTATTACAAAAATTGTACATTCATTGTTTTTAAAGATTTTCTTTTATAATTATCTAATTTTAGTTGCAAGCAGTAATAACATTCATTTATTTTTAATTATAATGTCTCTTTTTAAATGTAAATTACACCATAATTCATGTTTAATTATTATGTCCTGAAGTACTCATTTCATATTTTTAGTGTAGAGTATTATTATAATCACTGTTTAACATTTTACATTACTATTATCTTCAATGGAATACTATCCATGCAATTATTAATTTTATATCATCTTAGAAGCACATTGAAACAGTTTTAACTAGAATAATATCAACAACTTGTTCTAAAATACAGGCATGAATACATCAATAACTAAAATATTTTTATATTCAAAACAAAATTTTTAACAGCATTGATTAGCAGAAATGAGAATGGAATCTATGTATTTTTAAGAAATTGTTTTCTGAAAAATTCACATTTAATTTTAATATCCTACATACATATATTCTTATTATTGAAGATTGCTATTTAATTAATATTATATAATCCTTTATTTTTAATTAAGTACCTTTTGTGCGTTTTATAATTTTGCAAACAAATTTGGGGGTTAAAACAAATTAAGTGCTAGATTTTATTACTCCTTTTTGTAATACATGTGTTTTTCTTTATGAGCTATGAAAATTACCTTCACGTTTGGTGAAAATAATTCAAGCTACTTTCAGCAAAGTTTACTTTCCTAGTAAGTTTCTCTTAAAATAATTCTCAGTTTTGTAATCAATGTATGATAGATATATCTGCTGATGAGGATTATGTATGGTACATCACCACTATTAATAAAAATAATAACATTGGTAAAACATTCATATTATAAAAAAAAAATGATTACATATTATTATAAGCAATTTGTGAAACAGGTACATCCCGGAAAAATTTATATAAAAAATATTTATAATCCTAACATAATAAGAAACTGAAAAATAAATTCGTTTTTAATATTCGACGGATAAAAGTAATAATTATAATTACAGATATTTAAAATTACAGCCTACCTTTATTCTCTTACAGAATCCGATACTTCATATTAATAATAATAATAATAATAAAAATGTACGAGGGCATCTAGATAAAGCATAGCATCAGACAATAGGATCAATGGTGACAGTACTACGAAACTACTCGCCTACCGAAGGGTGCAAATAGAAACAGTGCGATTATTGTAGCAAACCAAACGAAGGGAGTAAAAATTTATCAAAATAAACGAAAGTTTTCTAATTTCAGAAGTAGACCACCACCATTTGTGTGCTACTTGTTTAAAAGTTAAAAAAATAATAATTACAAATTAAACTCTCAGTACCCAACTTACATTAAAATAATATCTTGAAAACCAATAACTCCCAACGAAGCTTCCTTGCTTTTTTCAGTAAAACACAAAAAATGTTCTTAATTTAATTCAAGCAAAACAAATTCTGCTTCAAAATCATCAATACACCACACCACACCAATACAATCATCCCCACTGGAGCAATACGATTACATTAAAAAAATCTTGCAATCAAATGAGAGTATGAAAATTAATCATAATTGTTGATAAAAATATGTTATCATTTCTTTGAAATTTTTTTTTTTCATAAAGAACAAGAAACCTTATTTACTTTTTATAATCAATAAATATGTTAAACCAAAATTTTGACAAAACTATTGTTCTGTAGAAAAAATGAATTTATTAATGTAAAATCTTCGCATATTAAAGTTAGAATGCGTTTGTTTGAGGAGTGAAAGTAAAATTCAACAAAAAATGTTTAATTAATGAATATTACAGTATACTTTCTACCCACTTACGTTATGAAGTTGGCTGTGATAAGTTTTGACGTTTACATTAAACATAACCTCCTTAATATTTTTGGTTTCGTGGGTTTCTTGTTATCTTTTTTGTATCGCTTCGTTAATGTTTTAAAATGACTTATTGACTTGAAATAAAGGTATTAAAAATTTATTTTTGTTTTCTTTCAAAGTACTTTTTCCCTTCGAAAATAATTATATAAACTTATGTTTGTTTCTATAACGATTATTACCTAGACATAAATTTAAAAAATTTAATTTCTCCTTTAAAACAGTCTTATCAACTGTACTTGTACGTATTTAGTCTTATACAGAGGGGTAATAAGTATTGGGTGAAGGAGCTAAAATCGATATAATTTCATGTTATCCATGCATCTACTATACATATATATAAATAAACGTTTTTAATAAAGAGTTTTACAGTCGTTTTCCTTATCCCACATTACATGCTGTCTTATCAAACAACTGGTCCATTTGCTAAGTTTGCTTTTCCTCTATTTCTATTTTCTGTGTAGAAAACGTTATATTTTGGCTGATATTTCCAAACATACTTTATCAATCTTTCATCCTTCATTCGTCACTTGCAGGCGAACTACAACACTTGCTTCATAGATATTTTATGTGTTACGCTAATGTTGTCTCCCATGAGCTTTCATTTCTCACATGATCTAGTAGGTTAAATTGAGAACTTCTCTACCAGTTATAATTTCTGTTGCAAGCATCTCTACTTCTTCTTCTATGTGTTTTCTTTGTAAAATTATAAAAATTATGACCCTCCTTAACACTATCTAAAAATATGTTTTGAAAAGATCTTTATAAGACTTTTCAACAATGATCTTGAAGACAGGGCCGTTGAGGACATTTGTAAGGTGGATCAGGAACTTGTTTGATATGTGGTCAATTACAGCAGTTGGTTTATATTATGGTTATTTATTTAGTGTATTGTTTTTGTTTTATTTAGGGTTTTTATATCATCTAGTTTGTCTTCATGACTTTTACATGCTTTGTGAAAATTTTTTATGTTATGATTAATTTTTAAATGATTATTCTACATATTTGCAATAATTTTAAAAGGTTGAAATTATTATTTGTGTATAAAACAAATATTTTTTCAGTGATAAATATTTGTTCAGTTTTGTTAATATACTTCAAGTATGTTGTGTTCAGATGGTATGTTCTCAGTAATTTATGTAGTTTGATTAAAATCTCTTTAACGAATGTTAGTTTAGTTGTCAGATATATGAAATGCAGCTTTCAAGTTGCATGGAATATTTACATAACTACTTCTGTCTATAAGTGTTTAATGTTCTGCCCTATATAACATATCTTTAACAGTCAAGCATGATATAATGGTTCATCCATATGTCTAGTTATTTGTGTGCTTGGATTGGAGCGTAATTAACTATTGGATGTATCTTATTTATGAACTTTGAGTTGGGCTTGTTGATGATAGGGAATTTTTTAAAGTGATGTTTGCAATAATTATTTATTATTTTATTTTAATTTGGTGTAGGACTTTATTTATATATTGCATGTAGTGCATTATTAAATAAAATTATTATTGCATTTACTCCAGTTTTGATGCAGATGAAGTTTTGTGTGACTGGGATTTAGTTGAATTTATGAGAGTTCAATTCATGATGTTTGTAAAATTCTGGTTGTTCTGTTGCCAATGCATTGGGATCTAATTGTGCTTATTTTTGGCTGGTTGTAACTAACTTTTTTTTTTAACTTTAAAGAATTTTTTTAGTGTATTCTGTTATTTAAAAAAAAAAGATTGTGTTTAGGCCTTTGTCCAATTTGCTGAGGTTGCAAATCTAAAAGGGTACTTAAACTTATTGCATGTGCTGAATACTTCATTAGGAAGATGGGATCCATATTCATACATATTACTTTATTACATACATCAGAATCAACATGTACAAATCACTCTATATAAGTGGTATATATATATACAGATAATTAATTACAACATGTAAAAATTATAAACTCAGCTTGAACAGTTCAAAATTATAAATTCATTTAGTGCAACACATAATATAAAAATGAGCAAAAGATATAGATTACACATTCTACCTGACCACGTATAAAACTTAGATTCCTACTATTTAAAAACAGTATCATCTACCACTAAGGAAGAGACTAGATCAAAGTCTAAAAAAAAAAATGTTTGTTAGTTTATTCCAGTTATGTAGAAAACTTAGTCATGAGTTTTTTTATTATTATTATTATTATTATTATTATTATTATTATGAAAGTGTAAACATCATTTTTGTTCATGGTAGTTTGAGTGATTTCTGTCTCTTGAAATTTGTTGTCTAAACTATCAGCATATAAGAATTGACAGAAATTATCCAAATTTTTTTTACATAACACTGCTGTGAACATAAAAAATAGGTTTTGACTGATTGGCAATATCAGTTATTTAAAGGAAGAAATAATAGTGATAAAAAATTAAATAAAACTTCTTTAAAATTTAGTGAAAATTTGTTTTCAAGAATTTTTTTGGAGCATTACCATAAATTTAAAAAGCTAGTTGTTATGTTTGCATTTTTTAAAAAATAATTTTAATCATAATTATATTGTCACGCATCATTAAAGTCTAAAAATGGTTTTAAAAAATTACTTGTAATTTTACTTTAACATACCTTGTACTTATCTATTATTCTTCTTTCTAGGTAAAGAATGGGTTCTAATGGTACCACTGATATTTGGAAAAACTTGGAGGAAGATGGTGGGTAAACTTGTTTGTAGCAATTGGTACAATAATAACCATCATTATTATTATTATTTTAGTTGGCAAAAATCATCACAGTAACCTAGGAATTAAATAGATAAAATTCACATTATATATTTTTGATATGTCATCATGTAACAATTTCATTAGTAAAAAAAAAAACATTATAAAAGCAGCTTGCTTGTATTTTATGTATTTATTTATCTTTAATGTCGCATTCTTAGTAATGTTTATGGAAAGTTATAAAACAATTGTGAGCTTTAACTTAAATTACCAATTAATCTAATTTCTAGCAGATTCTTAACTCAAGAGAAAACTAAAAATTAATAACATTTATGTAGTAGATTCCTGTTTTCATTCTACAAGCCTGTCTTCAATCCTAAAAATTATTTTTTCCACTCTTTTATAGGCACAATCTTAACTATGTCCTTGGATAGTTTTTATTTTATGGGCTTTTATTTTTACAGATAAATTATATATTTACCATATAAGTGTAAACTTCTGATTGTAATAAAACATAAAAATACTATTATTCAGTGTTGTACATGAAAGGCTGAGGTACTACCACTCTTCTATGGAAGGTAGCATTATTATTATTATTACTTAATATTTTCTAATTGTACATTAAAAGAAAATCATTCGTGAAAATTTTAGTTATTATGTTAGTATAGTTTTTATTCATGGTATTTAAACAAATTTATTTAAATTAAAGTTTATTTTATTTGCTGCTTTTTGAAAACACTTATATATGCACTCTTGTCAAAAAGCTCAGATGTAATTAAATAACAGAGGCCTTTGTACCAACAAACAGGGTTAGCCTGAAGCCATAGAAAAGCAAGCAACTGCTTGAGACAGCAAAATTTTGAATACAGATTACCATCAGTTTACTGCTGATTTTCATCTTTTCTAATAATATATGTTGTAGATGAAAGTAACAAAAACTGAATTGTGAACTTATTGTATGATTAAGCACTTAATATATCTAGAGCATATCTAAATAAAAACTGCCACAAAAATAACCAAATAAAAAACTAATCAAGTTTGTGGTATTTAGTTAGTTAGTCACAGCTTGAATTTAACAGCATAAAAAACAAACTCTAGGCAATGGGTATGTTGTTTTATTTTCAAATTCCCATCAATATAGATGTCAATACTTAGCAGATAGTGTATTTTTTAATTGTAATAGTATATTATCTTTTAAAAACAATCATGTTTAGGTAATTAAATGCTGTACAGTTTATTTTTTGTGTATTAAAAATAGACTTATAGCCAAATCAGAGCTGTTTGGAGGAGAATTAAACATTTGAAACTGTAAGTTTGGCATTGGTTGCATACTAAAGTATGCGGATGAGCGTTGTCATGAAGAAAAACAATGCCTGAACTCAACATGTTGTGTCGTTTGTTTTGTATGGCCCTTCTCAATTTCTTCAGCATCTCGCAGTAACTTTCAGCATTAATTGTTGTGCTTTGTGCCTCTTTCCATAAAATCAACCAAGATTACACCTTTATGGTCCCAAAAATCCAATGCCAGATTCTTTGAAAAAATTGTTTGGTAGGCTTTTATGGGTTTTTGAGGAGAACTGGTGTGCCCCTACTGCATTGATTGAGATTTCGTTTCCATGTTAACAGATTTAACCTGTGTCTTATTGCCCATTACGGTATGGTCAAGGAATTCATCCTTCTTGCTATGTAACTGTGAAGGAAGGTTAGTGCTGACCCCATCCTCTTTTTTATGTGTTTGTCAGAAAGAATTTCAGGTAGAACTGATATGTAAGGAATAATATAATATAATATTCACAATATGTAAGGAAAAATCTGGATAATACTGTTATCATGAATTGATGATTAGACCTGTACTGTGTGATTGCATGGCTTAAACTTTTTCCAACAATGAAATAAACGAGTTATGTAATTAGTTTAAATACCACTTTTATTATTAATAAGCTGTATGTAATTTATATGTATCATGTTAATTAGATGAGGTTAGCAAGCATAGTTTAGGTTTGATTAGGTTATGTTGATATACTTATGATTCATTAGTACACGGAATCAACATATAATCTATGCTCGCTAACTCAAGTAATTAACAGTAATGTTTTGATTATTTAAATAAATTCAGCAATTACTGCTTGTAATCAAGTTATTTTAATACTTGATGACTTCTACAGAATAATGCTTAAGTCGTGCAGTTTTACAGTGGAATTTTCACATCGACACTTACAACAAATTCATCTATGACAATTTAGGATCGACCACTTCTTTCATTGTCATGAATGTTTATTTGACCTACCTGAAATATATGGTACATTGTCTGACCGTACTATTACTCATGATATTAACTTTATATACTGCACAAAATTCACCGTGAATTTCAACAACTGACAAGTTTTTGTGTGAAGATAACGAATTATGGCATGCACTTCATAGTTGGCAGGATTTTATATAGCAGG
The DNA here is from genome assembly GCF_047948215.1 of Lycorma delicatula. NCBI lineage: Eukaryota > Metazoa > Arthropoda > Insecta > Hemiptera > Fulgoridae > Lycorma > Lycorma delicatula. The sequence continues at coordinate 19,249,154 of NC_134456.1, read as the reverse complement.
AGCCATTTCAAACAAGAGTTATACAGGAACAAACAAGCTTGCAATACTTCCAATAACACTATTAGAATCATACTGAACTGGTTATTCAGCTGTACAAAGATAGAATCATTATGCCCACTACTTCACACAATACCGAGGACCTGAAGTTAATTTCAAAATAACCCTCGTAATATCTATTACATTCCCCGTTATTGTGTTCACGCATGGTTTTCTTTTGTGAAGGTAAGTAAATAATTAAAAGGTTAAGTCGGAAGAATTTTGAAAAACACTTTTCTTTTGAAATGAGTCGGTCGCAGGATTTCTCGAATAATAATTAATTTTTGTGACATGGGCAAAATATGGTCAAAAACTTCTTGGAGCTGCTTAGAAGAAGTAGCAAGAAAATATACAGAAAAATTTACAATAATATCAAGTTCTGTTGATAATTACCTAGTAAACAAAAAAATAAATGAAGAAAATGTCATTGAAGAAGAGGTAAATCAAGAAACATAAACAAGTAATTTAAAAGATAAGTTGATGCTTAAATCATTGAGTACAACCAGTTGGAAAAACAGAATTGATGCAAGACCTTTTAGATATTCAGTGGAGAAATTTACAACAGTTTATATGAAATAAGTGAAAATGTTTCAATTGATGCTGCTTCTCATGAAGCAGAATCCTTAGCTAAAAAAATTAATAATTTTAATTTCATTTGCATCACCACAATTTGGCATGAAATTTTAAATAGAGTAAATGTAGTCAGTAAAATTCTGCAAAACATATCTACTGATGTGTCTCAAATGCAAAGTCTATTAAAAAAAAAAAAAATAGCAGGTTACTTTAAGGATATTCTTATTGATCAAAGTTTGAAAATATTTTAAAAGAAATAGGTTTGAAAATATTGTAAAAGAAATACGTTCACAAAAAATTTAAATATAGAGTCAAAATTCAAGTGCATCAAAACATCATGCCAATAAGAATTAAAAAGTAATTTAATTATAAATCTGAAGATAATAAATGGATAATGTTTTAACCCAAAGGAGAAATTCAAAATAGATTGTTTCTTTTACATACTGGACATTGTTAAAAAATCACTAAAAGAAATATTTTATCAATTAAATGAACATATTGATAAATTTCTATTTTTATGTCACTGGGAATTTAAACCAAAGCTTTATGAAACAACAGCTTCTCCAACACTGTTAAGATTTGTAATTTGCTTTGACTGATTATACAGATGCTGACATGATGGTATTGAACTCTACAATGAATTAGCTTTATTGCACCTTCTTATACTGAACACACCACCAATAGAACTATTAGTATATTATTAATATAATTATTAATACACATTCAAAAAAATAATTTAGCACAGAATGTTACTGTGGCTCTGAGAGTTGCTGCTGGTCGAGGGCAACTCGCATGCTAAGATAGAGCTCAGAGTGACACAGGCATTCAAGGTTCTTAGGTTGTGGAGTCTTCAGCGTATGATGGTTTTCATTACAGAGAAAACCACTGTGATGTTTCTTAACCACAACCCATCACCCACGGGTTGCGAAGGATGGCCTTTTGATTAGGTATGTCACCATTCAGAAATATCTGGGTGTCATCCTTGATGGAGGCTTCAATTCAAGGAGCACCTTCAGTTTGTCTCAAGGAAGGCCATCAATGCCTTCTTTGGTGCTAAGTGCACTCTAAGTGCCATGCGGCTAATAGGTTTGGCCGATTACAATGTAAGATTTCATTTATTAACTAGGTACCCTACCAAAAAATATTGTAAATGTAGCGAAAATATGCATCATCACTAAATTTTAAGGAAAATATGCAATAACTAGTGAGAATCGGCTTAATATGCAAAGGCATATAATCCAGTCTCTATTTATCAAAGATGGTTATCATTTTGATTTGTAAGCATGTTCTCTTGTCTTAAATAGTAACTATACTATCATTTATTACATTTTTACCCTAAATTTCACTATACTTCTTACACAGAATTCAGAAAATGATTTTATATTATGGATTTCACAATCATTTGGTCATGAATTTACTTAAATCAATTTATCACTGAATAAAAACCCTAAACATAGATTAATTTAAATGTAATAGTGTCTATGGTAGGTAATAAAGAAAAACACTGCATTTGCCCATATTGATGGTTGAGATTCTTGAGACACATAATAAAATGAAACTTACTTTCTGGATAAATCTTGGATGTATTTTTTGAAGTAATGATTTATGCTCATTTTTAGTGGAGTGGTTTATATTAAATAGAAATTATTATTATTATTATGTAATTAAAAATATATAAATATTAAAGAATATACAAATAAATTTTTATTTTTGAATATGTAAAAGAAATGATGCTAAGTAAATTTTAACTTTTAAAATTAATCTAACAACTTAAAATTTTAATGTAAGTAAATTTAAAATCATACAAATTAGTCAACTTTACAAATATTTATCATAAAAATTCATTAAATTAAGTTTTCGAGCGTTGGCAGAGAATAATAGTTGTTTGTTTTTCTATTACCAAAAAATAAAAAGATTTTAGAAAAATTAAGATTTGTACTTCACATTCTCTAACAATGTTGTTAATAGAGTTTGGTTAAGGAAGAAGGTATGTAGATTTTTAGTGTATAACAACAGTAATATATATTTTGTTTCACTTGCAGTGTGTAGATTATAAGCATTATATTTGTTTATTGCTATAAAATGTATGATTCACAGAATAAAAGAATTTTATGTGCAATAATTGATCATATACATTAATATATGAAATAAATAATTTATTTTATATTACTCTGTATTCTGTTCATCATTTCTATTTAGTTACAACAGTATATAAAGCAACCATAAACCAGATGGTGTACTTTAATCATTCATGTTTTTCTGAGTGGGCAAAAATAAATTTTTGTAATCTCTTATTGTATATAATCTTATAATATTATATTAATATAATTATATAATTAATATAATAACTCTTATAATCTTAATATCATAGTAATCTCTCCTTGACTAATGTACAGAGACCTGAAGTATGAGCATCTGTTTTATTTGCTAAAGTGCTCTATACCTTATGAAAACGGCAAATTTATATAATTTTCCAGAATTAATTCATATATTTAAAAAAAATGGGCTAATGTTATATCACTTTGTGATGTCAAAATGATCAAATTTAATTTAAATAATTGTAAATTGTGTACTTTAATGGGCCTTTTTCTAATAATCTGTGAAATATTTTATGTTTTTAATTCGCATATAATGTTTGTTTTTAATACATGAAGTTTTTAAAATCTCATAAACAAGTCATGATTAAAATATACTTTTAAAATAATTTTCTGTTACAGAATTTCTTTCACTGTTTCTTGACAAATCAAATAATAAAAATCAAGCATTAATTCAAAGTCTTGCAGTATCTGATCAGCTTGCTAAATTAACCCATGGTAAGAAAATGATTTTGTTTTTCTACATTAGAAAACTGTTTTTTATTTAAACAGAAATGACTACTTTTTTCTATTTTAACCCCATTATATATGATGTGGCTATGTGAATGTAGTAGAGAATATAAATATGGTAATCTGCATTTCTATTTTTAGTATAGAATATATTTTTTATTTCTTTTTTTTTGCCTGATTGAAATTTGAACCTAGAACTTCTTGAAAAAAAGCTAGGATGTTGTCACTCTGCCACAGAGATTGGCATTTTACCATTTAACTGGATGACTTTGTCATCCTTTTGTTACTTCCTTTAACATAAAAAAAAGGAAAATTAATTTCCTTTTTAATTAATTTTAAGGAAATTAATTTTATAAGAACTGCTCTGAATGTTGTTTACAATGAAGCAAATTGGGAGTTTATAGCATGATGTTTATAATTATGTGTCAATATTTGTGTACCAGATGGTCCATTTGAATTCTTTGAACTCTTCTGAGTAGATCAGAATATATATTTCTGTAAGAATTAACCTCTTGAAATTCATAATTCCTACCTAGTTCTGTAGTTATTTTTTTACTTATTCTGTAATTTTTTTTTGAAATGCAGTATCAAAGTAATACTCATTGAGCAAATAATTAAAAAGGTTCTGTTAGTCTTGATTAATAAACCCAGTTTGAAGAATAAAATTCAAGTTTTTTATTTTAAAAATTGATCATACTCAGGTTCATACTCAGTACTCAGGTTCATACTCAGGGTATTCAACTCAGCTCCAAAAACATTTTTGTGAGTAAAAGAAGACCTCTTGAACACAAATATTATAATTGTTTTTGACAGACATGGCAGTAAATAGGTAGAAAAATTAAAAATTTTGAAACCAGTTCTCTAAAGGAGGGTGTAGGCTCAAGAATTCTTTTGAAAGTCCTTGTGGATGTAGTTATTTAAAAAGAGGTTTTGAATTTATAAAACAATAAGGAATTTTTTAATTCTACTACTTGAATTGCTTGGAAACATTATAAAATTTGAGTTATTGTTCACCTGTGGAATCAAAAACCCAGAATATTTTTGGAACATAAAAGGAGAGTTCTAATTGAAAAGGTCATAGAATATATTTTGGAAATAAGAACTTTTAGTACTTTGGTCAGATTGGTTTGTACTCTGTAAGGACAAAAAATCTTTATTTTATTAACTGTTTTATATTCACTGAGCAAAAAAACATTATAGCTCATCATCATTTGATAAAAACGGAGATCATTTGGTAAAAAACAGAGATAAAAGAACACATTTCTGATCAAATCTTGTGTAGACAAGATTCATATCCACCAACTTTAGACAGTTTATGCAAATAGTAGGTGGTCTTTTACGACAAAAAAATTATTACTCATCTTGTTCTCAAGCTCTGAAATCTAAGACATTAAACAAATATTTAAACATTTCTAATATTACAACTGGTATAGAAATATTGGGCATTTTTTATTCATAGGAGGGATCAGATAAAAATTTGCTAAGAATGGTTTTTTTTTTGGACCTAACTTAAAACTTTAAGAACCATTGTCCAAATCAATGAAAGCCAGGCCCTACAATTGTGAAAGCTAGCCTTTAAAAACTTTTTTTTAATAATGAATTTTTAGAAAAATATTAGTACTAATCATGAAATCTTTTAGATGAATACTGCTGATAAATTTAGCTCAGCTAAATTGAAGGCTTTAGCCTTCAATTATAGTTCCTGAATGTTTTATGCTCATTATTTTTTGTTTTTATGCAAAGATGGAGCAGAAAAAAATGAGAATTAATATTACAAGATACAGTAGTTATCAATTGGATTGGAAATGATTGAATTGTTTTTTCAAATGAATTTACTTTAGGTTTAATTTATTATCTTTTTGTCATTTTTACTCATTAAATACATTGTAAATCAAAAGTAAATATTGTCTTATATAAAGTAAGTGGTTTACCATATTAATTTAATTTCAACTCGTTTATTAACAACAAATATATAAATTCAAGTTGCCTATGTGTTTACCATTCATGGATATGCATATGTGTTAATTCTCTAGTTTTTATATTTTTATAGTATCAAAACATATGGAATTCTACCTAAAATTGTTTAACTTGTTTTGATTTCCTTTACATAATTCCCTTTCATTTTTACAGTTTTATCATAAATTGAACTTATAATAAAAATGTTTGTGAACATTTTCAGATAATGTATAAAATCCTTTGTGAAAGATGAACAAAATCTTTAACATTGTAGTTCCTTTAATGAAACGTTTTGCTGATTATGCCTTAAATTATTCTTAGAAAATATAAGACTAAGATGTATTTATTGAAAAGGTTTTAGAAATGTAGGTGAAATAAAAAGCCTAGAAAGACTGTAAGAGATGGGGGAGATAAAGCTTGTGAACCAAGTATAAACACATAAAGTATTAGTATTCTAAACACTTAATATGATAACAAAGTATTATTTACCAATTGATAGACATATTTTAACCTTAGTTAATTTTCTCTTGATTTATATTTTCATATATTGTATTATTAATGCTATAAAAAATTGCATCTGATCATATATTTAGATTAATTAAAATTTATGGCCTGAGGCTCAATATGAATATGAAATAAGTATAGCCAAAATTACAGTTTAAATCTCTCTTAAAACTACAACAAATAAATCTTTTTGTGCATAAGATATTTGATAGTTCATCATTTTATATTTAATGTTAAATGTGTAAATATAATAAATAATTGCTCTAAACTGTTATTGCTATTATTTGTTTGCAATTTCAAGTATTGGTTTCTGTTATTATTTTGAGCTAGTTAAAAACTGAGATGTTGTACCATGTTAGATATTTTTTTTGTTAATATCTCCTTTGAATTTGGTGGATTGGTAATAATTAATATAATAATTGTTATATATAGATAATACATTATTGTATTAACTTTGGAATTAATATATAAATTCAATATATATAGAGCTTAGTTTTAGCACAAGTTTGATATGTATGCTCTGTTCTCTCTCTAAATAGACAGATAATTGTATATGCCTGCTCATCCGATTTGCATATGTTCATCTGTGTGTTACTGAATAAGTTTTTCTTATTTAATCTAAAAAATTAAATCTTGTTCTAAAATATTTCATGTTATAATGAAAAATATTCACATTATTTAATTGGCAATTGGTTGTTTTTATTTAATGTTTTAGGTATAACTTTATTAGAGAAAGAACTACAGCAGCAAGTTTTACAAAACCATGATCAACTTGTTAGTCAAGCGACATGGGTTGATAAACTTGAGTCAATTTTAGCTGATCTGCAGTCTCATGTTCAGGTAATCAAAATAAAATAAATGTGCACATTTATAAGATAAGTTTGTACACAGATTATTCGATGTTGAGGGATTGTTGTACATCCATGATCAGTTGCTAGATTATTGGATAACACACATAGATTCACATAAATACTCCTAGTTCCCATAATTAGATAGATGACTGCACTACAATATCATAATACTAGATAACTTTCACAGACTGTACTTATTTTTTGTGGCTATTTTTCAATTTTCATTGGAAAAAAAAAGATTTTAAATATGTGAGTAGTAGTAACTGGATAAAAGATTGAAAAAGCCTTTTATTCTGTAATTTTGATTGGTAAATAGAAATATCTTTGGCTTTAATGAATTGTTATTTTTTATTTTTGACTTTTATTATATGTTTCCAAGTTTTTTTAATGATTTTACAATATGTTTTAAAAATCAAGAGAGTTTGTTATATGACTTTAGTACAAAAACCATTTAATTGGTACAATGGACTAAGTTTGTTTTCTTTGTTCATTGTGTTTGGAACAGAATATAAGCAATGCTGTTTTTAGCATTTGTTTAAATCAGGAGGAAAAGAATTGAAATTTTAATTGAGTAGTTATACATTTTATATAAAAGGGATTGATGAATCTTCTGTTGTATTAGATAGTGCTGATGTTTGAATTATATATCAATATATCCATGCAATGACTAACAAAACATTTTTAATTGCATTCTAGCAGTAAATGAGCTCATAATACCACCTAGTACACAGTGTATACATTTTTTTATACATTACTTTATTTATAGTTTTGTTTAAGTTTTGCTGATGTATTATAATTTTCTATTTATGCATTGACAATTATAATTGTTTGATTATCTGTTATAGAAATGCGTATTTTATTGGGTTTCTATTTTTCTTATATAATTTAATTCTACTTTCAGAGATTGTTGTCATCTGTGGAACGATTACGTGGAAAAGTTGTTGAACCATTTAATAAACTTGAAACACAAACTATGATGTTAGCACGTCTTCATGCTACATCAGATTTACTACGTCGAACATCTCGTATTCAACAACTAACTAAACGACTTCCAAATACTGAAGCAATGAAAGCATCTGTTCTTATTAGTGAACTTGGTACTATTTAAATAATTTCCATTTTTCTTACTATTATTTCTTTGGAATTTACATGTAGGTAATGTTGCTTATATCTCAAGCTTATTTTGCTGTTGGGATTAAAACCATATATTTCATAATCCTTATTTTTTATGAGGGGTCAATCATTCTATGTAGAGAAATATTGACATTCATAAATGTCAATATTCATGTATGATATGAATTGAGAATTTCTGTTAGGAATTATAAATATGCTTTTCCACTTTTTACTAGTGTTATTTCATATCAGTGATATTCTAAGAAAAATTTATTATTTTATGATTTTGGTATACACTCAAAAAATATTTTAAAGTGACTATACTGTTACTTTATTATGTCTCAGTCTTTATTAAAAATGTTTGAAGAGAAACATGGATATTGGACATTTTTTTAAAATTATTTTGGAATTAAATTAGTAATAATTCTTAGTTTAAATTTCTTCTTGAAAGTGGTTATGTTTTTTTTTTAACTAATGATTACAGATGAACTTTGTCGTGATGTCGATTTATCTGGATTGCAAATTTTGGAAGATGATCAAAGACTTATTAGGACTGAAACATTGAGAATTGAAAAAGAAGCTCAGCAGATGTTAACACAAGGATTACATTCTTTAAACCAAACACAGGTTAATAGGTACTTTTAAGTGATATGGAATAGATTGTTTAAAGATACTAATCTTCAGTTTTATTTTAAAGTTTATCTGTAGAAGAGTAATTTTAATAAAATATAATGCAGTGAATATTTCACATACACTTTCATTTGATTTAGTAGTTCTTAAGGGCCTAACAAATTTTGAGATCGTGTTATACTTACTATCAGGACTTAACAAAATCCATTGAGTTGTAATTTATGACAGAATAATCCAAATTTGCTTCAGGTAGTAATATCTTACTAAATTTCTTCACTGAAAGAAAGGACATACCACCAGTGTGCAATACAAAGTAGTTAATTTCACTAGATGTAGAATAGTTATAGCTAGCTTTTGTTTTTTATTTCATGAAACAGAATCTATTATAATGGTACAATGAATTTTTGTACCCAGTACGGTAAGAATTCTGCTAGCAGAATTTACACCAGAGGAGTGAACCTCATTAATCTTTGTTGGCTTTATGACAAAATTTTTTTTTTGAATTTATAATAAGTTAAAGTGTGTAACTAATTTTTTTATCATTGAGACTATCAATGGTGTTTTACGATTTGATATGTTTAAAAAATATTCCTTCCACTTTTCCATCGTATGACTAAGAAGGATGCATCCACATGACATGATAATGTAAATTCTGCATCGTATGATGAAATTCTGTTGATATAGGCTGCCATTTGAAGAGAATATGTAGACTTACTGACTTTAGAGGAGTCACTTTATAAAGCTTAATTATCCCAGCAGAGAACTGATTAGTTTAGATTATATTTATCATTTGCTTTACAGCTTCAATTTAGCCCAAGCAGCCTTTTCCTGTTTGGTAAGTGGAAACCTCACTTGGAATAGCAAACAAGTTGTGGATATTGAAGATGAGATGTGAATTTGGCTGGTGACAACTTTAATACTTTTATGCTGAAGGTTTTAGGCACTATTAAAATAATGGGATGAGTAGCAATGTTGGTTGAGCTTATATTAAAAACAAAAATGCCTTTCAAGTTAGTATCTAACTTTGTACCTTTTCATAGCCATATGTGAGTTTACTGACTTTCCCTCATGTATCTATATAACACCTCACCAATTAGAAATTATGTATTATTTCAGAATACTTATGTAGATTGAATACACTAAATTATTAAATTAAACATTTTCACATATTATGTGTTGTTTCACAGTATATACAGTCAATTGAATACATTATTTTATTCATTTTATTTATTATTATTAGTAATGCATGATAGATATGATTAGACATTTTTAATTAAGTAGTTTATGATAATGTCACCAGATTTAAAGTTTGATTTAATTATTTCATTTCAGGTTAGCAATGCAATACAAATATTCAGAAATTTAGGATGTCTAGAACAGGAAACAAGTCTAATAATGGAACGATCGCTAAGTAAAATTCAACACAGTGCTGAAAAAGCTCTGGATATTGAGAATTTAAATCCTACTGAACGATCAAACAAATCTAAAGGTATTTTTTTATTTTCTATCGTATAGCATGAATTTATAATTAATATCAGAAGAACTAAAATAAACACCTTTAACATACATATAAAGTAGGATTTATACGTATGTTAAAGGGAAAGTTTCTTCATTAGGATTGTAAGAAAAGTAAAATTGCCTTTAACATTTACAATATAAGCAAATTTTGTTACTTGACTGAAGTAAATTGAAAATATTAAACAGTAGTATTAAACAGTTAAAAAATATAAAAATCTAGAGAAAAAACTTTGCATTACATTTTTCTTTAAATTACATTAATGTAGCTATCAAAATAGTTGATGAATTATTTTACTTATGAAAGAAGAGAAGCAGAAAATGTGGTTTCTAATGGCATAATTCTCTGGTCTTAAATGGCTATAACGCCTTGACAAATACCAAATAATGTTTTAAAAATATGTTTAAGATGCCAATTTTATTTTTATGTTTGTTTCAGATGCCAATTTGAAAATATGCAATCTCAGATTGGCATCTGTAGTGTCAGTTGTACAACATAGACAAAGAATACAATATTTTATTCATTCCAGATTTTGCTCATATTGTAAAATCAATATTAAGTTTTAAATTTATTTTATTAATTTAACTTTGTTGAAGCTTTAGCTTTGGTTTACACTAATCTACATTATTCATGTTATTAAAGCCACAACTAAGACCACCTTATTAAATTCTATAATAAAAAAGTAGTTGTTTTATTTACGCTGGTTAACGTGAAATACTTATTCATTAACTGATTTCAATTTAAATCAATCAATTTTTATCTATTTTATATTTTAGCTAAAGATGAAGATTATATCAAGTAATGTTTTAATGATCATAATTTGAGGTTGTGTGGTATAATTTTTGTTTTGTTCATATTATCTTGTGCACATTTCTGCTTTTCATTATGCAATTTGATTTATGTATAATAATATTTTACATTTAAACCAAGTGATATCCATGATTTCAAAACAGTAAAAAGGTATGAGAGTGTGTGTTTTATAAGGGAGTTTCTAGTTTGAAACTCTAAATTAAATTTACAATTTAATATATTATGACAACAATAGTGGATTTTGACAGAGTTTGATGATGATATCACAAAACTTGATACCATCATAATAAAATATCAATATTTGACAAAATGGAGGACCTGTATGCTGGGTCTAATATACGTCTATATAAATTACAAAAAACTAAAAAAATTGTGTGAACCAAAAGTATTTACTGTGTTAAGAGAGAAATAAATGAGTGTAATAAACCCCTACTAATATTTAAATTATTTATTACAATGAAATAGAATTAGTTTAATATTAAAAAAAAACCATAATTTATTTATTTATTTTGTTTTTTGTGCAACAGAACAGCTTTACAAAGCCTTCATATGTTGCACAGTATTACATGAAAATATATACAATAGTTACAATATCTATAAACAGTTATAAGTAACAATTCATATATAAGTTGAAAATACAATATTTAAATACATAAATATCAGTATACAATAATAAAAATAAATTATAAATATACAACATTGGAAATAATAATTAATGTTTAAGTCACTATTTACAAAAAGTTTACAAAAATACATTAATTTCGTTCAAGAAACGAACTTGCGGCAAGAAGTAATAATAATAATAATAATAGTTTATTTATTTATTTTGTTTTTGTGCAGGAAAACAGCTTTACAATGCCTTCATGTTGCACAGTATTACATACAAATATATACAATAGTTACAATATCTTTAAAAAACTTATAAGTAACAATTCACATATAAATTGAAAATACAATATTTAAATACATAAATATTGGAATACAATAATAATAATAAAATATAATTTACAACAATGGAAATAATAATTAAAGTTTAAGTCACAATTTACAAAAATTTACAAAATAATTAATTTCGTTCAAGAAACGAACTTGCGGCAAGAAAATCAGACCATCGCCTTTACCATCTTATAAAGCAATAGCAAATTTACATATATATGTTGACAAATGCAAGTTATGAGTCTGTGCATTATTATAAAATAATATTAATAGAATGGCCCAAAACAATTTTAATAACAATAACCAATATCTATGACATTATCCAGTAATAATAACTACAATTTCAAAGAATAACCATTTAGTATTTATACAATTAAGAATTTATAATATACATAATCAGAACATAATTTAATAATAATATATTTGAAACAGTAAGAATTACAAAGTAATACAAAAGAATAAAACCAGAGCAGTAAATAATTTCTATAAGCAGAAACTAATTCTGAATAAGACTATTTTACCAGTATAAAGTTAAAATATTATTTCGGAAGGTGAATTAAAAGGAAAAGGTTAATAGTTAGACACTGAAATAAGAATGAAAATGGATACAAATACACACAAATATATATATATATATATATATATATGCATATACACCATCTAGCATAACCTAGTCAGTGTTACCAACTATTGCTCGATGTATGTCATCAATAGATGGACGAGAAAAAAGATCTAATAGCTCAGCGAAACTATTTGCCAGACCAAAGCATCTTAATGCTGGAGAACACTCAGAAACTCTTCTAATGAAGTAGGGCCTAAAGCTCCTGATGTTCCGAAATGGCACCCGCAGTTGTAATTCACGACATTCCGGCATGGTACCATGGAGGAGATCTATAATAAATTTAATTATAATGTAAAAGAATATTTCTTTTAAAAATCTAATAACTTTTAAACCTAATTAAAAAATCGTAATTATTTTAAATAAAATGATCAACCGTATTACTAATTTTATACATTTACCTCTCCCACTATGAATCATGAGATGTAGCCGATGGTGAGGGGGCTTGAGTGCCCAGTGATACAGAGTAGCTGGACTGAAGGTGCAACCATATCGAAGAGGTATATGTTGAGAGCCAGACTAAGGAATGATTCCTGAAAGAAGGCAGCAGCTATTTCAGTAGTTGTTAAGGGCATAGGTCAGGACGACGTAAATGGACATACCTACATCACTCAGTCCTAACACACACATAGTCTCTTACGCAACCACACACATACTGTCTCCATCCCACCATGGGTAAAAACAACAGAACTTCTTATCTAAGTAATAATACATATATTAATTAAAATAGAGGATTTTATCACTTTTCCTTCTATTGTATTTTGTGGAATTTTCAAAAAGATGTAACTATACTATTATGTTAAATAATTATTTTTTTTAATTTTCAAATACAGTGCATCTTTTCTGAGGATAAATGTGCCACCATATAGTTGACTCTCAATAACTCAAATTCCAAGGGAACAAAAAATTACTTTTGAGTTATAGAGGCTAATTTTCAGATTTTTTTGACTTACAGGAGTTATAAATTATTTTGAGATACAGGGATGTAAATGGACCAACTTTGAGATACAGAGATAAAATTATTTTTGCTCTGCTGCATTTTCTTATAGCAACTTAATTTTCTTATAACAAATCTATAAGTACTGTATGGTTCTGGACATTAAATGTTTGTAAAATAACTTTAAATATTTATTAATAAATATTATTGTGTGAAAATTAACTATCTAAAGATGTGTTTACTGCTTGGATAATTTTAAATTTATCTGTAGTTGAACTGTTTACCTTCTTTTAGCAATCATTGCACTGTACTTTACTTCTACTAGCTATTCAGTACATGCACATACACCACAATGGTTAGTAAAATTAACAAGCCAGATAATTGAGAACATGCTACACTGACTTGATTTGCAGAAATCAACAAGTTACAATATGCTTGTTTACTAGAATAGGTATTCAAGTTAGCCAGGCTCCATGGCAAGAACTTCAAGGTATAGAGGTAACATTTGAATAATAGAGATGACGCAGTGTATAAGGTTTCGATTTAGATATGGTTTTTCAAGTTAAAGGGGTAATCACGCGATCACTTCAACTTATAGAGGTACAATTTTTCACAATGATTTTTTTGAGTTACCAGTGTTTTTCTCCGAGTAAGACAGATGGTTTAGTCAAGGAAGACAAAAAAAAATTCATATTATCAAGATTTAAAATTTTCAAGGTTCCTGTTATTGAGAGTCACTTGTATTACCTTTAACTCTAAAGCAATTATGTTATGATTTTTTTTTTTTTCATAAAAAACTGGTAAAAATGCCCAGGTTTTCAGGCTGTGCATGTTTTACGGGTTAAAAATTGAAAGTCTTAAAAAGTGAAGTTTTTTCTTTTGCTTGTTTTTTTGTAGTTTCTTTTGCTGATATTTTTTTTTTGTAAAAAAATTTATAGAAAACTGAAAATCATACGATTTGTCTGTTTTTATCTCTTAATCTGTTTTTATAACATATTCTGTGATGAATCTCTAATGTATTTTTGTTTATGTTCAATCGGCTAATCACAGGATGATCATTTTAGCAAGTTTTAAGGATTAATGCTATTTTCAAACATATATAAATCAATAAAACATTATAGAAATCATATTCCTCATTTAAACTACTGCCTTTATAACAGTCCCTAAACACTTCTATATGGAGAAAATTTTTAATAAAAAATAAGAATCCTCTTCACTTAAAAAGTCTTTTCATGTTGTTTAAATCATTACTACCATATATTAATTCTGTAAAGATTCTAATTACTAAATTAAATTTGATAAGTTACCTTTATTGGTAACAAATGTAGTAAACATGTCTAATTTTTGGTTTTGAAGACTTGTACTACTTTTTTTTGTTCTATAGTTATGAAATAATTCCTACAGACTCAGGTACTCTTACAGACAACAAATACATAATATTATTATATGATGATAATTTAATCCTTTTTTTTTGCACCAACTGATTCAAGATATGCATTGCTTTAAATGATATTATAAAATGAAAGAGATATTATAATTTAGGAACTAATCTATTGATTTCAATTTATGTTGCATATTATTGCTTGAGCAGGTGGTCCTGGTAGAGCAACTGGTAGTATGTATCCTGGTAATATTACTAACTTTAGGAACACACTTTGGGCAGCATGGGAAAATGTACTCTACTCTGTTGTTTTCCCCCAGGCAAAGCAGGTAATTAAATATGTTTCGTTATCTTTATTTTTATGAAAAGATATTTATTACACATTCATTATTATGCATTATGATTTGTTTTTTATTATGTTCATTTTTTTCCATGTTTCTACAATTACAATTTAGATAAAGATGGATTTTATAAATAAAGCAATCAATCCAGAACAAAGAGAAACTATGTTCTGATAATAAATAACTAAACAATAAGAAAATAACTCCAATCCATCTCAGCCTAACAATAAACAAATCAAATTACCTCTAATGTAACCTCACAGGTTTATTTGATTAAAATAAAAAAATCTTTCTCAAAATAAATAAAAAACCAAACTAAATTAAATCAACAGCTACATATCCCATTTTATACAATAAAACATAACCTTATATTATAAAAACAAAAGACATAAAAAAACAAGAAACTCAATTAAAAAAAATAATCAACCCTGTAGAATAAGAATTATATATAAAAAAATAACCACTCTTCATACCTCTTTGTTAGATTTTGGCATAGATTAAATAATATGGTCAGTAATGAATGTATGTGGATTCTGATAGTTATAAAGGCTTCTAAGTGATTCATTTTAAATGAAATTAAAACTAAAAAATGAATATGAGTAATAAAATGATCTTAAAAAAATAGCTTTTAAAATGTACTTAAAATTAAAAAAATAAAATAATTTTTCAGTTAATTTTTAAAATTTTAGCTTTTTGAAGTCAGCATCAAATTAAGTTGGTAAGTTGTTAGTAATTGTTTTTAATTTGATTCAACTTCTAAAAAACAGTATATAAGTTAACAAAGAATTGAAAAAAACATTTTTTTTAAATTTTTATTGTGTGTTTTTTAAAAGTTAATTGAATTTAATCTTGATGTAAAAATAAGTTTTCTGGGTTATTTTACTTTGTTTGGTTTTATTTAATGCATAGTTTTTATTTAGTTTCTAATTAAAATGTTTATTATTTGTTGTAGATGGCTGTCTTACAATCAGTTTTAATCAAGAAGATGAGCTCTGTACCAGTTTTATCTATTGGAGATGCACAACCACATGATGACAATAAATCTGATATTGCTTCTGTATTCTGGGCGCAAGCAAATGAACTGTTAACAAAACAGTTGTCCAAAGCTGCTGAAAGTCAGTATTTGTTCCTTATTTCTTATCTTTAAAAAATGTATAACTCTAAAAAGGTACTTGCATCTGAAAAGGTACTTTACATCTGTACTTGCATTTCTTCAGATTTTCTAAAAGTAGAACTACTACTAATACTAATAATAATAGTAATATTAACAAATGATCATACACTGAGTGTGATAAAATGCCATAAATTCAGTCTCTGATTAAAAGCAGAAGTGATTACATGAGTATTTGGATATTATATTTCCTAGAATATCTTAAAATCTTGAATTTTAGGGAAACACACAAAAATAACATTCTGAATGAACAAATAGGAATAAATCTCATACACTAATTGAACATAGACCCAATAATAAAGATCTTCAAACTTGTTGGCAGTGGAAAACACATCATGTATATGGTCGTGGTACTCCATAGAGAGGGAGATTATGGAGAGAGTTTACAGTTTGAATAATGTGTTTTAATACTGATCATGGGTACAATTGTTCATTCATTTAAACTTATACATCTCCCTCTATGAATCATGAGACGTTGCCAATGGTGACGAGTGCTCAGTGATACAGCGTAGCTGGACCGAACGTGCAACCATATCGAAGAGGTATCTGTTGAGAGCCAGACTAAGGAATGATTCCTGAAAGAGGGCAACAGCTCTTTCAGTAGTTGTTAAGGGCATAGGTCAGGACGACTTAAACGGCCATATCAACATCACTCAATCATCTGAGTACTGCGCAACTGAAAGCAATAGAAAACTACAGCTGCTTTTTTTCCAAGAAAATTTAGGTCTGCATTTTCATATAAAAAAGATGGAGGCACCTTCCTTGGACTATAAAATATTCCAGAGGTAAACTAGTCTCCCGTTCGGTTCTCCGGGTGGGGACTACTAAGGATGGGGTCACCAGAAAATTAAAAAACATCATTCTACAAGTTGGAGGATGGAATGTTAGAAGTCTAAAAAGGTTGGAAGGTTAGAAAATTTAAAGAGGGAAATTGATAGGATAAATGTAGATTTAGTAGGAATTAGTGATGTTCGATGGGAAGAGGAAAACGACTTTTGGTCAGGTGATTTTAGAATAATTAACTCTGCTTCAAATAATGGGCAGGCAGGAGTAGGTTTTGTAATGAACAAGAAGATAGGTAAGAGAGTAGAGTATTTGAAAATGCATAGCAATGTAATCATTGTAATAAGGATAAAATTGAAACCTAAACTGACAATGATTGTTAACATCAATCTGCCTACAAGTGCCCATGATGATGATGAGGTAGATTGTGTATACGAAAAAATTGACGAAGCAATTAAACACATAAAAGGGGATGAAAATTGAATAATAGTTGGAAATTGGAATGCAAGCATTGGGAAAGGTAAGGAAGGAAATATAGTGGGTGAATACAGGCTGGGCAAAAGGAATGAAAGAGGAGACCGACTTGTAGAGTTTTGCACAAAGTATAATTTAGTAATTGCCAACACCCAGTTTAAAAATCATAATATAAGAATATACACGTAGAAAAAGCAAAGTATCACAAGCCTGCAAGGTATCAGATGGATTAGTTCATGGTTAAGCAAAGATTTAGAAATCAACTCATCGACTGCAAAGCTTACCCTGGAGCAGATATTGATAGCGACCATAATTTAGTGATAATTAAATGTAGATTGGGTTTTAAAATCCTGAAGAAAAGGTGTCAGATGAATCAGTGGAATTTAGAGAAGCTTGAGGAAGAGGAGGTAAAGAAGATTTTTGAGGAGGACATCGCAAGAGGTCTGAGTAAAAAAGATAAGGTAGAAAATGTAGAAAAATGGGAGAATGTTAAAAAGGAACAAAGTTAACAAAGGAACAAAAGGAGATTTCACATGATGCATTGCAGTTAATGGATGAATGTAGAAAATAAGAATGCTAGTGATGAAGAAAGTAAAAGGAACTATCGACAATTAAGAAATACTATAAACAGGAAGTGCAAACTAGCGAAAGAAGAGTGGATTAAAGAAAAGTGTTCAGAAATGGAAAGAGAAATGAACACTGGTAAAACAGACAGAGCATACAGGAAACTTAAGGAAAATTTTGGGGTACATAAATTAAAATCAAATAATGTGTTAAACAAAGATGGTACACCGATTTATAGTACAAAAGGAAAAGTCAATAGGTGGGTGGAATATATTGAAGAGTTATACGGAGAAAATGAATTAGAAAATGGTGTTATAGAGGAAGAAGAGGAAGTCGAAGAGGATGAAAAGGGAGAAACAATACTTTGATCTGAATCTTAGAGAGCATTAAAAGATTTGAATGGCAGAAGGCTCCTGGAATAGACGGAATACCTGCAGAATTACTGCACAGTGCAGGTGAGGAAGCGATTGATATATTATACAAACTGGTGTGTAATATTTACAAAAAAGGGGAAGTTCCATCAGACTTCAAAAAGATTGTTGTAGTCATGAAACCAAAGAAAGCAGGAGCAGATAAATGTGAAGAATAGAGAACAATTACCTTAACTAGCCATGCATCAAAAAACTAGAATTCAAAAGAATTGAGAGGAGAGTGGAAGAAGTGTTATGAGAAGACCAATTTGGTTTTAGGAAAAATAAAGGGACAAGGTAAGCAATTTTAGTGCTTAAAGAAAAACAAACCAACATACGTGGCGTTTATAGTCTTAGAAACGGCATTTGATAACGTATACTGGAATAAAATGTTCAGAATTTAAAAAAAATAAGGGTGCAAATACAGAGATAAAAGAACAATTGCTAAAATTTACAGGAACCAAACAGAAACAGTAATAATTGAAGAACATAAGAAAGTAGCCGTAATAAAAAAGGGAGTCTGACAAGCAGACTTTTTAATCCCCTTACATAGAACTAGTAGTTAATGATGTTAAGAACAATTTAGATCCAGAGTAAAAGTACAAGGTGAAAAGATAAAGATGCTATGATTTGCTGATGATATAGTAATTCTAGCTGAGAGTAAAAAGCATTTAGAAGGAACAATGAACAACATGGATGAAGTCCTACACAGTAGGACTTCATCCTAGTAGACTAGTAGACTTCATTCGTAGTAGAAACAACGAAGATGGACCACTGAATGTAAAAATAGGAAGTGAAAAGATTATGGAGGTAGAAGAATTTTGATTTGGGAAGTAGAATTACTAAAGATGGATGAAGCAGGAGTGATATAAAATGCCGAATAGCACAGACAAAATGAGCCTCCAGTTAGAAATATAATTTGTTTACATTAATAACTAATGTAAACGTCAGTAAGAGATTTTTGAAAGTATATGTTTGGAGCGTAGCTTTATATGGAAGTGAAACTTGGACGATCGGAGTACCTGAGAAGAAAAGATTAGAAGCTTTTGAAATGTAATGCTATAGGAGAATGTTAAAAATCAGATGGGTGGATAAAGTGACTAATGAAGTGGGTTGCAGCAAATCGATGAAGAAAGAAGCATTTGGAAATATTTAGTTAACAGAAGAGATACACTTATAGGCCACAATTAAGGCACCCTGAAATAGTCGCTTTAATATTGGAAGGACAGATAGAAGGAAAAAATTGTGCAGGCAGGCAATGTTTGGAATATGTTGAACAAATTGTTAGGGATGTATGTTGTAGGGCGTATACTGAAATGAAATGACTAGCACTAGATAGGGAATCTTGGAGAGCTGCATCAAACCAGTCAAATGACTGAAGAAAAAAAAGCATCTAAGCACATCTAAATGACCTAAATGATAATATTATTGATTACAATACTGTTTTATATTTGGTAAACTCAGTTTGTGGGTAGTGTGTTCAGCCCGTCAGAATAATAATACATACTATGGTAACTGTAGTTGATTACTATGCAAAACATCATTTGTTAAATAAATAGTTAAACCAAAATTTCAACTGATCATAACATTGAATGTTGCACATTGGAGGTTTGCCTAACTCAGTTTCTGAATTTTATCCATATACTTGAGATTACCATATATCAAGTGCATGTTTTTTATATTTTCATTTTATTTTTCATATTTTCATCTGGAACACCTTTATCTATGAAAATATAAATGATAGTGATATCAAAAAACAATACCTCAAAAACGACAAAAAAAAACATAGACCTCAACTGGATCAATTTTAAGGAATTTAGGCTTACAGTCAATATATTAAAACCTATTTCACAAGCTAGGGTGACAACCAATGGCATGTCATCAATGGGGACATGTGGGAATGGCTTGGACACTGGTGAAGTTTTTGAATTTTTACCTTGAATAGTACACAATAATCTGTTTAAAAGTAATTTTTAATTTTTAAACATGATATATTATGAATAAAATAGTTATAATTTCTGACAGTGTATAGTGTGAAAAGTGGTAACACTGAGCAGTGAAAAATCTAAAGTAAACTTGGATTCATTTTATGCTAAGATATCTGGAGTTTTAATTTTTTGTCCAGTTTCTTCTAAAGATCTGCTATTGTTTTAGAGCAGAGCTGTCCAACCGGGGTCCATGGGCACCATGGCGTCTTTTGTTTTGTCTTTTCGTGCCCATGCCCATTTGCCAATATTTAATACTAATTCACATTTCAAAATAACATTACATTTTACATATTAAAAATGATATAAAAATACATTTTAGCCATTATATTTTCCAGTAGTTCAACAGAAGTAATTCTGCCAGCTTTTGTAACACATTTTTTTGTCATTGTTATTGACAAATTAATTTCCTTTGTAATGGTATAAGTGGGTATAAGATCCTCCTAGCAGGGGTCTAGCTCGACAGAACACACCACCTAATTGTCACTCATTTGCTGGTCTGTTCTCCACTCAAGCTACTGGTATTCTTTGTAATAAATTTCCAACTGACATTCTTTTCTGTTCTTGGTAAACAAGAACAAAAAAGAACCTTTTGTTATTTGTATTTCCTAACATCGATTTTAATAAATTTTAACCTGACCTTCCTAAAATAGAAACGGATGTTTCTGATGAGAGAATTTTTGAATTAATTTGCATGTGGGTGTGGCCAGTGAATTTTCCGTTATTTAGAAAAATGAATGAGCTTCTACCTTTTAACATAATTAAGTCTTCAGCCAATAAGGAGATGAATGTGACACATTTTAAAAATTCTGACTCTTTGAGTGTCATCCAATTCTTGTATTTTAACTTCAGTATAACTTGGTAGTTGTGAAGTGAAGTAGATCTACGTTCTGCTGGTACAGTTTATTACATTGTCTCGTGTTGTGATATGTTATACATTCCACATGTTATCAGTGTTTTTAAAGTGAAGTTCTTTAAATTGTTCGATATTATTTTAACATAATATCTAGTGTAGTCGTAACATGGCTAAAAGGCAAAGAACTTATGGCTTTAACAGTGAATGGGAGAACCAATATTGTTTTATTGAATACAGGGGAAAAACTGTGTTTATTGTGTAATGTTAGCATGTCTGTTTCTAAAAGAAGTAATGTAGAGTGACATTTTTTGACTAATCACAAACAGTTTAATAACAAATTTCCTGTGAATTCTGAACTGAGAAAACACAAAGTGAAAGACCTTAAATCTAAATTACAATTGCAACAATCCATGTTTATGAAACTTGTTCATAACACCAGTAATTTGACAGAAGCTTCTTACAAAATCTTTTACATACTAGCTAAAAGGAAAAAACCATTTAGTGATGGGGAAGTAGTTAAAGAAGCAATGATCTTCTGAATTTCTGCTTGAAAGTCACAAAGATAAATCTGCACTTATGTCTTCCTTTAAAGGTCTACAATTGTCTCACCAAAATATTGCTAGGCGGGTTGAACATATTTCTAATAATTTGGAATCTATCAGGATTAAATCAGGATTTGCAATTATGTGATATTTTTCATTCCAGTTTGATGAAAGTACTGACATCTCTGATATTGCCGAGATTATATGTATTTATTAGAATAGTTTTTTTATGATTTCACAGTAAAGGAAGAGTTTGTCAAATTGTTGCCACTTCATGGACAAACTAGGGGAGTAGACATATTTAATGCGCTCCCTATTAAAGATTATTCCCTATTAAAGAAGCTATTATTAAAGATAATAAATTTCCACTTTCAAAACTTGTTGCTATAATAACAGACTTGAGATTACCTTGTGATTTATATTTTCATGACATCTGGAACACTTTTATCAATGAAAATATAAATGATAGTGATATCAAAAAGCAATACTTCAAAAACAACAAAAACTGTTTAAAGTTATTTCGTTTTGTATGACTGGTAGGAATAATGGATTTCTATCTCTTTGTGCTAAGGATGAATCATTTTCAAAATTTATTTCTTATCATTGCACATTCCACCAGGAAGTTTTATGCGCAAAGGTTTTAAAATTTGATCATGCCATGAAAGTTGTAACTTGTGTAGTGAACTACATCAGATCGTCTTCTACATGTCATCGGTTGTTTAAAAATATTTTGAATATATCAGATACTCAGTATGGTGACGTAATTGTTCATGCAGATATAAGGTGGCTTAGTAGAAGTAAAACACTGGAACAATTTTTCTGTCTGCTAGATGAAATAAGAGACTATTTGAAATCATCTCCCGGACCATATTATCACGAACTGGATGATATATCATGGCTACTAGATTTACATTTTCTGGCAGATATCACCTCAAAATTAAATGACTTAAATCTCGAATTGCAAGGGAAATATCATAATACTTTACATATGATAAATGTTATAAATACATTTGTAAAGAAAGTGAAGTTATGGATTATACATGTAAACAGAAATTCCCTTTCACACTTTCCAAATTTCAAATCAATCCTAGAAACAATAAATGACGGCGAGTCTGATCTTTCCTCTTATGCCAAGCATCTTGAAACTCTTGTGTTTTAATTTGACAATAGATTTAGCCAATTTTCAATATTTGAATCAGTGATATTGTTTGTCAGGAATCCATTTACTTTTGTTGATGTTAGTGAACTTGGAAATAGGGTGTGTGAAGTATTCAGAAAGTATAAAATTGAAGAATTAGAAGTGGAAATTTTTAATTTTTAAGAAGACCTTTCTTTAAAATCCTCATATGCAACGTATAGCAATTATGGACTATGGTGGACAAAGAAAAATACCCCATTCTCCTTAGTGTTGCACTGAAAATGAAACATTGCACTGAGTACTGAGCATGAAATTCATGCTTTGATTCAATGTACCTTTTTAAATTTGCATTTTCATCAATAAACATCATCAAAAACAAGTACCGATCCTGCCTGACAGACTCCCACCTTGATGACGTGTTAAGATTAGCTTGTTTCAGCTATACACCGGATTTTCCTCAATTTGCAGCAAGCATGAAGTGTCAGATTTCACATTAATTATGTGGTGAGTAAATATAATTGATTTTTGTTTCAAATGTTTTCATCATTATTATAATTTATAATTATTGATTTTGTTAGTAGCAGCAGTAGTGTAGGGATAGTTGAAATGAATCCTGGTGCCCGTGCAGCCTTTGTAATCATTCAGATGTGCCCCAAATTGTAAAAAGGTTGGACAGCGCTGTTTTAGAGTATGTGATCTCAGAAAACTTTTATTCTTCTGATTTAATTAAATGGAATTTATACATTTTAATACTATTATGGCCATGGGAATAGTAGGTGTAAGTGGGGGTTAGTAGCAAATAATATTTCTTCTTTATTCATTTTATTATTTTATTTTAATTTTTATTATTATTTTGTTGGTTGATTGTGATTTATATTTATTTATTTTGTTAATATTAGGTTCATCTTTTATAAAACAAGCTCTTGAAGGAGAATACCCGAAACTGTTGAGACTGCATCTTGATTTACACAAACAGCTTCAAGCAGAACCTCTTACTTCTAATGTGTATCCTGATGCGTTAGTATTTAACATTTTTGTTGTTTAGTTCCCTTCTTCATTTTTTTTTGTTATTTATTAACTTTGTATTCAAATGTGTAATTTAATATGCTGAGGTATAAAAAAAATTATTTGTAATTTGAATTAAAATTAGTAATTTGTTAGTAATTTAAATTCGAGCTACTTGTAGTGTGAAAGTATAATGTAGTGAAAAAAATGTAAATTACACTGGTTGACTTGATTTTTGTAATATTAATGAAAATGCTCTTTTTGTGTTTCATTTTACTAGTTATTAAAATATCTATTCACAGAATTGTCTTATGACGTCCTGTTTCCGAGTACCTGTTAACTTTTTTGAATTACTTAGAAATGTTTACACCTAGCTTTACTGGATATTCCCACAAGATTTTATGAGCCTTTGAAGACTCTGTTATATTTCTTTAAAGTTTAGTTTGATTCTGTCTTATGTACAGTAAAGCATCTTTAGTGATTTTGTTATATTTTATATAAGATGGTAAGTTCTAGGCATTGATGTTGCAAAAATCCAGTGGATTAGCTGTATTATATATGTGGAAGATTTACTTTAAAGTCACAGATTATATGTACATCTCAGGAAGTCAAAAAAAGGTTACTTTTTATATTTCAAGTGCCAAATTGGTGATCAAGAAAAACACTGGGTTCTTCATGTTTGCTGGGAGAGTTGTCATGTAAATCTAGTGCAGCGAATGTATGGCAAGAAAAATTATATGAAGTTTGCTGTTCCTATGGTATGTAGAGAACCATGTAAGTGATTGCTACTTCGGCATTACTAAAACAAAGGGGTACTCAAAAATGCAAAAGGGTAAAATTGAGTATCTAAATTTGCCTTTAGCACTAAAGGTCATTCCTCACAGCCAGGAATTACCATTGCCAATTGCGCCCTTAGACAATGTTACATTTTCCGACGATTATTAATCTTCATCAGGATTCGAGTCACAACTTGCCGAGTCCACTAGTAGTGATCCTATGTTTTTACCAACCACCAGTGAGCTTCATGTAATAACACAAAATGAATTAAATGATTTGGTACATAAAAAGCTGAACTTCTTTGTTCCAGATTTTAATAGTAGAACCTATTAGAAAAAAACAGAAGTGTTACACTTTACTGAAAATGGAATATAATATTTTCAAATTTTTATAAAATGGAAGGATCACTATATATCTGTTATGATATTGATGGTTTAATGAATGAACTTAATATGTAAGATATACCTTTTGAGTGGTAAGAATAAGGGCATTATTGTTCTGAATTTTTGAAATTATAATTTTGCTATTAGATTACTATTGTGTTTCTTAGCAATAATTTGGTTCTAATGACCTTATAAACTATTTGGTGTAGTTCTGTTGGATGACTTGAATAAAAATCGCATTTTTAAAGTGGGGCTTAATACATGTGACTCAACTGTTAATGTACTACATTCATTACTTCCATGAATAGTACATTATTCTGTATGCAGTGTTTATGATCAATCATTATTTTTATTTATTAATCTTGCAGTTGAGTTTCAGTATTGCTAATTCATTGGGTATTTAACTTTTGATTTAGAATACTGCAATAAAATAGTGTTTATTTGGACTATTGTTTAACAACTATTATATACTGTTTCTGTTCTTACTTATCACCACCTCCAGTTTTTATGGTATCTGCTGAGCTACCTTGAAGTGGCGCCAAACTCTGACGAGTTCCTGAGTCTGTATTTATTTAAAATATGGATGGGACTACGTGTGAGAGCACTATAATTACTTCTAGAAACTCATAATGATTAACTTATTTTTTTTTAAAGTTAAAATATATTATTTTTCTTAATTATCATGGATATTCAGGAGCTGATTGAATTAAATTTGCTAAGTGCTCTGTTTAGTAGAAAGTTTGTATCTGGTATGAACAAAAAAATCCGACAACAAAATTGTTATACTTTCCTGGCATTAATTATTTTATTTATTTTTATGTATAGTGGAAAAATAATGATAGATAAAAAAAGTTTAAAAAATAAAAAAAATAATTTTTTTTAAAATTGAGATTATACAACAGAGTATAGATGTTCTGTTGTATGTAATAAAGTTATGCACAGAATTAATCGATTATAAAAAAAATTTGGTTAAAAAATATGCAAAAATAAAAAGATAGCTGTTTTGATTGTTGTGGAAGGGGGAGAATTTGGGGACAATTTTTTTTTTTAAATGGTAGAAGTGGATGTACGGCTTAATGTAAAGTAGGTTTGTGCTTGTAAAAATGTGTTTTTTTGGTCCCTGGTTCATGTAACATCGACAAATGCAAAGATGTACTAGACTACACTTCATTTACACTCATACATATCATCCTCTGAAGTATTATCTGAAAGGTAATTACCGGAGACTAACAGGAAAAAGAAAAATCAATTATTGTTCAAAGAAGGGATGATTACAAGGAAGATGCTGGTTAAATGTGATATAAGTCTTGATGTATGCAATTTATGTATCTGAAAAATAGAATTCAGTAAATTTATAAGTTTGCAAAATGAAAAATAAAGAAACTTAAAGTTTTACTAGCTGTTTACTTTTTATCAAATTGGTTTACAGCTATCTAAAATAAATTAAAAAAATGATACTTTTTTTATTTATTTATCTTTGCCATTTACTTTTAAAGATGTCACAAAAACATATATAGTTTTATATAAGGTAGTTTCAAAAAGTTCCTGAATCAAATGCTTTTAAATAACATCATTATAAGGAGATTTTTGGTTTTTATTTTGGTAGCAGTCATTACACACAATATACTATAACATATTTCCTGTTACATATACAACAAATACTATATCTGTTTGTTTTGTATCGTGTATGTCATAGTGAAAAATGTCAACAATTGAACAGTACATAAACATAAAATTTTGGATTTTGCTTAAAACAATCACTCTCATTACATAAACAGAGAGACATTACATAAACAAGCTTATGGAGGATCGGAAATGAATAGAACAGCGACTTACATTTGACGTAAGCATTTTAGTGATGAAGGAAATGTTTATAAAATGAAGGATGTGTAAAACCAGTTTTTGAAAAATAAACTAATTCTGGGAACATATTCACTTTCCTTGTGGAATCCATTTTCCATTAAACTATTTCCGATTGTTAACTAGATAAAAAATATTTCTTTATGAACTGTAAATTATTGAGAATATCATGGTTTATAAGGCACTTACATCTATTATTCCTTTCTACAGACCAAGTAATTGTCATTATTGACTAACACTGTGAAAGTTGATTACAATGTATATAGAACTATTTAACAATGATTTTCTATTTGAAGCAAACAGAAAAATCTGCTGTGTGAAATTTATTCTCAGAAAGAATTCTTTGATTATGAATATGGTACTTTCTGTTATAGTTTTGTCCAGATAAAAATCACAAACTCCTAGTAATTCATATTGAAGGAGCTGAAAAAGAGATAGCCTGAAATTCAGAAAAAAAAAAATTAATTGATAATTGGTATCATCTAGTTTGTACAATATACTTTTTTTGTTTATTGTGATTACTAAATTCAAAAATATTTGTTCTTTATATGTTACAAGGGTTGTCCGATAATTAAAGAGACAAAAACTTTAGAAAAGTATTATTTATTCAATAACAATGAAACAAATATTATCCTTCCACATAAATCCTGGTTAAATTTAGGTACTCGTCTGATCTTTCTTATTCCAGGAGTTAACAATTGTTCACCTTTGTATTTGAACTATACCGCATTCTTGATTTGCTCATTGTTGACACTCATTTTCATTTAAAAACTCTTTGAAAACTAAAAAAAAAAAAATGTAAGTGAAATTGAGACTGTAAGGTAGGTGTGGCAACACCTTCCAACACAACTGCAGATAGCTTCCTGTGACTTTTTAGTGATATGGGGAAGGCATTATTATGCAGAAGAATGATGCCATTTGAGAGACAACCAGGATGTTTCATCCTTATTGTGAGTCACTTTTTTGTAGCATGTTAAAAAAGTACTAACTGTTGATTGTATTTTGTTCTTCCAAATAATTGCAGTAAATTGGCTTTATAGTCCCAAAACATTGTTACATTACTTTACCAGCTGACATGTAAGTTTTGAAGTTTTATTAATATGATTCTCCAAAGCATCAGTCTTTTTGTTATGATGAAAATGACACTTTTCTACCTGATTTAAACTTTTCAATCCACTTTTAAAAGTTTGCACGTTTATCACTTTTTTACCGTAATGTAACATCTGCAAGCTAATTTCGGTCAATTAAAACAGAATTAAAAAATAAAAATCTTATCATAGCATGCTGCTCTTCTGTGGTGCAAATTTCTTTTAGAGCTGACATTTTTAAATAAATAAAAGAAATTAAAATGGAATCTTATTGACCAGTTATATTTATATCAGGGGTGTTTTCTTGAGAATATCAGACAGTTTCAGTACAGTTTTACAGTTATTGCCATTTCACTCTTTAATTATTGAACCATTCTATATAGTTTAATTATTAAAATGTTTAATAATTTTTTTCAGTGGGAAATGTGGCCACCAGTTTGAGACAGCATATTTGTCACGTTCTGTTGCTCGGCTTTTAGACTCGGTTCATAGTATGTTTTCCGGTGAGGCACCTCCATCTACTGAGGATGTTGACTCATTAATTCGGACTATTACAAAGTAAGAGTTAAAATTGTTTCAATAGTTATTTTAAGGAAAATATAAATATTAATGTTAACTATGCTAGCCATATAGTGGAGAATAAACTTCAACTAAGTACTCCCTGTCTGCAATTGCTGGTAAATGTTTGTTATTTTTTCACGTTGTTTTGTTCATATTTAATTATCAGCCAATTTCACTTCTAATAATGATTAATGTAAGTTATGAGTGTGGTTGTACATGTTTTTTTAAATATAAGATAAAAAAAAATTGTTCAAATTACAATGTTTTTAAAGGAATTTATATAAAATAAATATAGTGTTTATTAAATTCAAGTGAGGTATATTTATTATCTGCTACATTTTTGTGCTTAAACTAAACTTTTTAACTCTATTCTGGATTAATTTTCATGTAACGTAACAAAAATTATTGTTGTAATACATTTTATTTTGTACTTAAGAAATATAACTGTTACTATCCTTTACTTTTTAAATTTTAACTGTTTGATTTTTTAAATGCAAATGAAGTTTATAAAGCATAATTTTTTTGAAAAATAAAAGGAGTCTTAATGAAAGTTTATGAAACAGGAAAAATTTCTTCAATAAGGTTTACAATAAACTTTAAATTACTGTACTCTTATCATTAGATATTATTCAGTATGAACATTATTACTGTATCATAATCAAAAATATGATCTTGCTGTTAGAATGTTTGTATGTTGAGAGGCAATGTAAATAACAATGAGTAAGTTTGGATGGAAATTATGAAATTTATAAATTTGATTTTTATGGTTTTATACATAATAGTAAATCATGTTAAATGATTATTTTATTTATATTTCTGGCTAAAAAAACCTTTATTTATAATGTTCATATCCAAATTGATATTGTTTGCTTGCTAAATCATTTGCAGATTTAATGATGAAATCCAAATCTTTAGAAATTAATTCTAATATTTAAGTCTTTTATTAGTAATAGCTTTATATTTTTAACAGATTCAATAATGAGTAATATAATTATATTTAAATACGTTAAATTAGCAATTGTAAATTTGTCTGATTAAAGTGAGCTGAGTGTTTCATTGGTTGAAGAAGCTCTTAGTCTTACTGTTGCTCGTAATATTGGGAAAGCTGTTAGATTATTCTGTTTAAAAGGAGAACAAATGCTGGTTGTAAGTGGTGAAGCGAGTCAAGTTATAGGTAAGTAACCATTTATTTATTTATGTGTTCTTTTAATAATAACATTTTCATTAAAATTGATATATATTTATTATATTATTTGTTGTAAATTCAATGATGTAAACTTTAATAAAATTATTTTTACGATTATTATATCTGATCATCTTCATTGACAATGTAATGTATTGTATTGTATAGCAATGTATTATACCTACTTAACCCTATTCCAATTTTTTTATTTGGGAATGCTTTTGTGGCTGAAATTGGGGGCTAAATTATGTTATTAATCATAATGTCTGTGACAAAATCATTCTTGTAGAAATCTATAAAATATTAACGTTAATTTAAAACAAACAAAAAAAATCTGTAATAAAAAAATATTTTGAAAGTCAATCTTATTGAAGTCTGAAACATTAACCCTAATTTTAAACAAAAAATCAGATTTTTAATAAAAAATATTTTCAAAAGTAGCCATCATCAAAATAATAATAAACCTTTTTATAAACATTGCTATTATTGAAAGTCACAATCTTACAAAACCAACATTAAGAATCTGTGACTGTCTGTTATACCTATTGTACACCCATTTTTGGCATGTTACCTAAAGTATTTTTCCAACTCCCTAAAAAATACAAAAATCCTCATAGTGACATTCACACAAAATTATCTATTACCCTAGATGTGTAGATCACAATTCTGTTCAATGGAAGCACCAAAAATGTAAACAATTCCTTATACACACTAAATTCACAGAATGTAATCTTTCCCAAATATGAAAAAGATAAAAGCATAATCTTGAAAACTTTTAGTGTTCAAAACTGTACTTGTCAAACCACACAATAGTAAAATATTCCACTTTCACAAAAAAGACTGTGATGAAATATATATTCAGTACACAATAAAAAAAATAAAATTGAAAAAACAGAACACTTATAGACAGTTCAACAAAAAACAGAACAAAAAAAATAAATAAATCAAACGCATAGCATTCACACGCATAAATAACCACGCCGAAAAAAATGTCCTATAAACTCAAAAAATCAGCCTATGACATTGCATAAAATACCATAGTTAAAAGAAAATTTGATCTACCTGGGGTATAAAACTCGATTACTCAGACTGTAATAAGTTTTACATATGGCAAATTGAATGAAGTTTTTCTTAATGGTAAGCAAATTACTTAAAGGATATCATTTATCACTAATCCACATTTAATTGAAACAAGCCACACTTACATCTGGAACATGAGTATGGAAATCCTATACAAGATAATAAGAATGCAAACTTGTGACACTTGAAATATAGAAACATGTAAAGACAACATTCTACATGAAAAGATATATTTTAAATCACAAGCACTGTTTGAACTTATCTTAAACAAAAAAAGAATCTTTCAAAACTCAATTCTAACACAAGCAAATCCAATAGTACCACAACACTTACTGCTTCCATCCAATAATAGTAGTAGTACTACTAATACTGCTGCTACTACTTGCTTTCATCCAATAGTTTGGTTTTGAAACTAAAATACTATATTAAGAAGCTTAACATGAAGCAGAAGCTAGTTCAAATATGGATAAAGTTTTTATAACTTTTATTTTAAATTAAATCATGCTGTAGTCAGTTTTTAAAATCTTTACAACTTTAAAATATGGATGTGAAAATTTGAAATTTTTATGAATTATAATCTAAACAAAATGGTTTTAAATTGAAACCAGGATCTACAAGAATAGAATAGATTTTTATATTAATAAAAAGTTCTTTAACTTAAGCAAAAATCTTTTTGATCCAGTTTAATATATTTCTATTTCTAGAGGTAATATATTATTTTACACCAACTATTACTTATAATTAAAATTTGATTAAATATGTAATTTGAAAGTTATATTAGATTTGAAATGTTGATATCCGTGTTTTAAAGTTGTAAAGATTTTAAAAACTGACTACACCATGTTTTAATTTATAAAGAATAGATTCTTTGGTTATTTTGTTTCAGAACCTCCAACAGCTGGTCAGATTTTAAATGTAAATATTGGGAACATAGCTTATTACCTAACTACTCAGGTTCGAAGAGTGAGTACTAACATGTCTGCAAATTTACCCAAGCCTGCTGTTACAGAACTAAATAAGGCTCTTGGAAATGCAGATCATTTGACTAAGCTTATAATTAATCCACTTATTGGATCAATAAATGATGCAATTGAATCAATTATTTTAACTATTCATCAAGAAGATTTTAATATGTATGTTAACATTTTTTCTATTTATCTGTAATTAATAGATAAATAATTTTGCTGATTATTATAATAATTTTGATTAAGTAGAAATGATGGTATAAATTTAGATCAACAAATTCATGATTTTAGGCAATGAATGATATTACTTAATGTTATCATACAGCTTCTAACACAGCACATATGGTTTGCATATGTGTTAATATTTGGAAGAAAATGTGATAGCTAACATGCACAAATTTACCATGCCCTCATAATTCTAAATATTCAAGGAAAATAATGAAAAGTGGTAGTGAACAGAGTTGTTTTACTTTTCATATTCTCTCATATAAACTGAACTAAGTTATATTATCCAGTAGGCCACTTTTGAGTGCAAGCATAATTGCTCAATATTTTCTTCATAACTCAAAAAAAAAAACTGTTTAATCTAAAAAAGTTTAAAAATATAAGGTTTAGAAAGTGCATTAATTTTATTTTATGACAAAGTAAGATTTTACAAGTTATTAAAGAACGATAAGAACTTTCTAATAATGGGGCATGACATAATCTGTGCCAGATGAAATTCAATGTGCCTACAAAGAAAAGAAAAGTAGATAATATATTTTGTCTGTAAATATATTGTTAATTTTTATGTGGTTTGTTGAAGGTGCATGTTATCAGTTTCATTTTATTCTATTTAATTTGGTCTCACATTATTTATTTTAATTGGTGGATATATACCCTTCTTGGTGTAATTCTCTCTGTTTATGGGAGTCTCTTTACAATCATGAATAATATTTCAGTTTGTTATATGAAGTATCAAAAAATTTTATTTATTTATCTGTTCTCTTCCAAAAAAATGCATTTTGTTACAATTCATCTGTAATTTGTTGGTCTTGGTTTTTTGATGATAATAACCCATTCAGTTGTGTTTCAAAATAAAAAAAACGTAATGAAATAAAAAAATGCTACTGTTCTAAACTTAAGATTTGTTTTCTATTTCTTTTGCTGTTTTAATTAGCTTTTTATCATCACAAAATGATTTTTTTTTTTCATTTTACAGGGAAGAAACACCTACTGGAAGCTCATTATATATGAAAGAACTGGTAGCATTTATATCACGTGCAGCTAGTAGTTATTTAGCTCCATATCATCATCAGCAAGTAATAACACAGAAGTGAGTTTTAACTAAGTTTCTACATACAAAATTTAGCTACGTCTTAGTTGTTTTAAAAATTATTTTACTGTCAGAATCACATTTAATTGCACTTAAGCAATCAATCAATAAATTAATTTATTGGTTAAATTATTTAATTGTTATCATTTCAACTGCTGGCTCATTAATAACAATATGTATTTTTTACTATATGAGGTCTGTTCAGAAAATAACAGAACATTTTAATTACATGCCAACGCAGATATTTAGCGACGTGCAATTGGTAGTAATGTGTTCTACATAACCTCCTCTGTAACCACATGTTCTTGGGTTATTGATATCTCATTTAGTTTTTGTGTTATTGTTATTTGAGTGCAACATGTTTAAGTGTTAGTAGCGATTTTTGTAATGTGCGATTTTCAGGAGCAATGATACAACATAAAGTTTTCTGTGAAACTTATGTACAACATAAAATTGAAACACAGAAATGTTTCAGCTTTTGAAACAATCTTATGGAAACAATGCAATTTTATGAATGGTTTAATGATTTAAAAGTGGTGATCAGTCAATCAAAGGTGACCCTCGACCAGAAAGGCCTTCAACTTCAACTAATGACACCCACATTCAGAAAATCAATGACTGATGTTGAAAATCATTGATTGACTGTCATAGAACGTGCAGAAGAGGTTAGCATCTCAATTGGATCATGCCGTGATAAAAATTTTGATTGAAAAACTGAACATGCATCAAGTTGCAACAAAGTTTGTTCGATGACCAAACAGCAGAAAGAACATAGAGTGAGCATTTGTCTGCAACTTCTTGAACAAGCCAATGGCGATGAAATATTCATGCAAAGGATATATGAAACAGGAGATGAAAGATGGGTTTTTGGCGTGACATTGAGACAAAAGTTCAATCATCTCAATGGATTGGCAAAGGATCTCACCTTTCTTAAAGCTCCAAGAAAGGATCTCAGTCTTGATCTAGTGTCAAAGTGATGCTCTCTGATTTTTTGATTTTTATCAAATTATGTATTTTTAATTCTTGCCTCAAGGTGAAACAGTGAACCATGTATACTATCAAGGCGTTTTACAACGGTTATGTGAAAAAATTCACAAAAATAAATCAAGAGTTGTGGCAGGAAAACTCATGGTGCCTTCACCACGACAATGCATCCACACACTCAGCTTTGTCAATTGGTCAGTTTTGTGCAATAATTCAGATGACGGTCCTCCCAAAGCCTCACTGCTTGCCAGACCTGGCCCCTTGCAATTTTTTCTTATTTCTGAAATTAAAATCTGCGATGAAAAGATGCCGTTTTGAGACTATTTATGATATTAAAGCAAATTCATCACAGACCTTAAAGACCATCTCAAATGAAGCTATCCAAGACTGCTTCACAAAGTGGAAACACTGCTGGGAAAAGTGTGTGAGTAGAGGAGGGGGGAGTCAAGGGAACAAGGGTCAAGGATATGTAAAATTAATAATAAAGATAAAAAAAATAAAGTTTGTTTATTTTCTGAACAGACCTCAAACAATTACCTAATTTTCAATTATGAAAAACAGTGTATGTATTACTTGTGTAACAGAAGTGAAAAACACAAAAGTTGATGGGCATGTAATCTTGTTCCTTGAATGTGATAAACCTTATCATGTCAAAATTTTCAGAATGTTTTATTTTATTTTATATTACCTCAATATTGAGAATACACAATTATTTTAATTTCTTACTTTATAATAAATGATTATTACAAAACATTAACCATATTGTATTGAGACATTATTTCTTTATCCAAAATGTAAAAACTGCATATATTAACAAGGATAAGAGATGGAATAGATATACATAACTTATTTGAGTGTATGATAAGATTAACGAAATAACAATCATGAGTTCTTTTCATGAAAAGAACTGAATCTTTAGTCTTTGTAATCTTTCATGAATACGTAGTATTTTTACACTGCAGTAACAATATTTTTTAATAATAACTACAACTTGCAGATACTACAATAGTAATTGTCATTTTATGAAAAATATGAATTAATTTATAATGATTAGAAAAAAAAGTGTTTTTGAAATATTTTTTCTATATATTCTATTTTTTTTATTGAAGTAAATAGTTCAAAAACCCTGATTAATATTATTGCCAAAATATTCTTTTACCTGTTACTAATAAAATTTTGACCATCATAAAGTTCCATATGATTATTTTTATAATATTTCTTTTTAATTCCTGAATTTGTTTGATACCAGTTGATTTATTTTCTGTATGAAAGTTCTTCGGACTAGATATCTTTACTTCTTCATCCGTCCTTTTTTACTTTTGTTCACCATTCCACTCTTAATTGCTTCTTCCATTTAATTATTAAAAAGTACTGTAAATGGACATGCTGCCGTATTAATCAGTTGGAGGAATAAAATTATTATAAATTATTTTTAAATTGCAATACCAAGGGTTATTCACAAAATTAACTTATTTTAAACATTGCTCACAAGAAGTAGAAATAGTCACTTTTGCATGGTTATATTGGAGTCAGTGCACATCTGACAGTGATATAAGAGATTTGTGTTGAAGTTAGACTGTTAATAATAACTTTTTAAAACATTTGCTGGAATCACAATCTTGCCAGCTGTGAAATCACTCAGTAATGAAATCTGTTAGTCAGAAATCATAATTATGTGAAATCCATTATCAATTTTGTGAAGTTTTCAGATAGAATGAAGTAATAGAGGATGGTCTAGACAACTTTTGTTATAGAAATGCATGGTGTAATGTTCATAAGAGAAATAAATGGTGAGCCACTTCTCTTGTGGACATTGGTCCACCCATTCCAAATTGTCATGAAATATTAATTGGTTAAGAAAATTGATGATATGGTATGAGATAACTGACAATTGACTTTTTCAGAGCTTTCAAATTTGTTTTCTCAGTTCTTCATGAAATGATCATATTTAAAATAGGATGTTTTTTTTTTGTCAAGTGAGTTTCAAAATAGGATGTTGTTTTTTTTTTTTTTTAGTCGAGTTCCCAAACTTGTTTAACAATGCTGTCAGTATTAATATTTCTTGAGTGTTACAGCGTTGAGGGTAATTATTTTATTAGAAACAATTGTAACAGATAGTGGATTTTATTTTCAAGAGTAAATGTAGAGATACAAAATTCTGTTAACACTGCAGAGTTTTACTAGATAAAACTTACTAGCAAAACTAAAAAGTGTTAGAAAGTTTTTCCTTCAAGGAAAATTATTACAACAGTATTTTGAAACAGAAGAATAGTTTTTTGTTGATTTCATGAAATATGATATCACAGTCAATTTGTTATTTTATTGTAGGACATTAAAAGTTGAAAATGGCAATTTAAATCAGATACTGTAGCATGTTGAGCTCTGGTATTTTCTTATTTGATATTGCCTGTCTATGTACTTGAACTTTGCTACAACAATTTAAGAGTGAAATGTTCCATCATCGTTTTTGTTTTCCATCTCTACTCCCCTGGGCCGGATAAACGGTGTATTACTCAGCCCACTCAAAATTACCACTGCTGATGCCTGATCACCCGCCAAGGAATTATAGTGGCTCTTGAATTTACATCTGTCTGTAGAAATGGAGTCCTCACCCATAATTGACGTAACATCATGAACAATGTCCCCAGGCTTGAGTACTGATGTCTTGTTTTCCTCTTCATCAGTTGTTTTTGCATACCCCATATTGATGAAGCTGTAGGTATTGGCCGATGCAGTTGATAGGGTCTTCAATTGGTTCACCCTACTTTTACACTCAGTCACCTGCCATCTTCGTGGTAACAGTTCTATTATCTTTTCATCTGATAAATTTGCAGTATGTCGGTCATATCTGGTTTCTTAAAAGGCTCGATTTGGGTAGCCTGTGTGACCACTTCTAGTGGTGGTGACATTTCTGTCAACTCTCAAAGTCCGTTAGAGAGTGTCAACTCTCTGAGAGCCGTAAGCTCTTTCTCATGTGCATGAATGTGTTTACTCAGGTTAGAACCGTAGTTCTGTTTCAATATCGAAATCGCCAACCCCAACCAGATGGTAAATTCTTTCAGACCGCCTGCAGAGGACTCCTCTTCTTCTGACGGCACCTTTTCTTTCCCTTCAAGTCCACTGACTTCTGTGGTGGCACTGTTGGGTGTCCACCACCTCCCACTGAGCTTTGTTCGGCTCCATCTTCCATAGGGGTGGACCTACATCTCATCCTATGTTAATTTCTTGTTCTAGGCATGATTCCTCACAGTTAGAGTACCCATTCAATAAATTTCGGGGATCAAGGGGAGGTTTCAAGGGAGAGTGGTTGGTAAGATATATGATCACAAAAAAGTATAACATATTTTGGGGGTCCCAAAAAAATTGCGGGTCAAGGAAAGGTATTCCCCAAACCAAAATTTGGGGGGGAGAAGGGTTCAGTGGGTTGGGTAGGTCCCGGATCTATCTGATCTGGGAGGATTTTGGGATTGTGTGAAGGGGAGAGGAGAAAATGGGAAAAGGTATCTCCCTTGTAACTGATTGCAGGACTTATAATTCAGTTTATCTGTATAAGGAAGAAGCGAAAAATTTTTGAAGTCCTTGTTTGTCTCTTCTATACACTTGCACAGCAGTAATACAACCAACTATCATTTTTATTACATATAACAATAAGGTTAAACACTTAAAAATCCCTATTAAAAGTTAGTCCGTTAACCAAAAATCAATCAGAATAGCAAAAACGTGTCCAGTAAAATTTCCACTGCAAGTTCCAATTCAAAAAAAAAACAACGAAAAATCCTGTAAAAAGCACCAAAAACAAAGAGCACAATGAAGTCTCTTATTCAACTATAATTGTTCTTACAGCCTAGATTTGTCACCTAATGAATACCATATCTTTATGAACATGAATAGTAGTGTACATGCCAGTGCTTTGATATCAATAAAAAATTATACTCCAGTGTAGTAGGGTAGTTCAAACTATAGGCAAAAGAATTTTATGATGATAGAATTCAAAAGTTTGTGACTTACTGCAATTACCTTCATTTGGCTGGGGAATATGTAGAAAAGTAGGATAAAGTTATAGCTTTTTATTCAAATAGAATGTTATAAGTGTATTTTTTTTGTAAACAATTAAGTTACTTTCTGGACAGCACTCATAGTTGCTAATAGCGAAGTTTGAAGAATATGAAAGAATTTTAAATATTTGTTGAGGATTTCAAATTTCCTTGTGACTTACTAGCACTACTAGGCACTTTTAGTATAGCACTGATTTTCAGCACTCCTGGAGGACACATACTGCAGGACTTCTGTAAACAATATATTTAACAAGAGTAGACCAGTAGTTAGTAAATAAATGAAATAATATAGTATTATTTATTCAATGCATATTTAGTTTATCTTATTTCATTCTTGTTGGTTTTTTGAAATAGTTGTAAATTTACAGTCCACTTGATATTACTACTATGTATACACAGCCCAGTTCAGTATTTGTGACTGTTTTGCAGAAGTTTTTCTCTTTCTCGCTATAAAAATGTACTTAATTTCATATTCACAATTGTTTACACAACTTCCTTAAAATGCTGATGTTTGTAGTTGAAAAATTGCTTATATAACTGCTATAATACTGAAGAATGGCCTTTCTAAATTTGTTTCATTGTTATAACAATGAGTATTGTACTCTAAAAAGTTTGTAATGGTTAAAAAATCCCGTTCTAATTTATTTAAGAGTAATATGTAAAAAATTTCAGCTTATATTTTATGAAAAACTCTTTTTTTTAGTTGTAGCAATAATAATAATAATTAAATTTAAGTAGTGTGATATTTACATTAGCATTAAAAAGTAAATAGTTTTATTGTATTAACTATATTATTAAATTTTCAGTTGTTTGGATGTTGCTATAAGGTGTATAGAACTGTTCCTGAGACATGCATGTTTAGTTAGACCAATGAGTATTGCTGGTCGAGTAAAATTAGCTGCTGATTTCAAACAGGTATGCATAATTTTTTTCAATTTGATGATCTTTGTGATCTAATCTGATAACTGATTTACATAAAAAATATTTTTTTAAATCTTTTAATGTTGCTTCAGGGACGCAAGACATATCATCAATTTTTTTCTATGCACCTATCTTTTTACTTTATTTAGTTACATTGAAAAGCTATATAGTATACTATAAGAGAAATTATGTTGATTGGATCAGATTTTGCATGTCAGCATTTTTGAAGATCTTCAGATATATTTCTTTATGTAATATGAAATCAAGTTCTTGTAAAGTGGAAAACTTACCTTAATGCCAGTAAAATTACTTCTAAATTTTTCTTCACAAAAAATAATGTTTTTCAAATTTTTAATCAAAAGTATTGGATGAAAAAACTTTAAAAGCTTATTTGAGCTTTTGTTTTTTTTTTATATTTCCACAAGGAAATATAAGAAAGATTTGCATAATTTTCCTGATGAAATTTGAAAAATTTTGCAACTCTGGCTACTCAGCCACTTCAAAAGCAAATTTAAGATTGATAAGTTTCACCTAATATGTGAGGTTATGCATACAAGAAGTATTTATTGAAAAGTTATTTTTATGAGAGTATGACTGACTCCAGAAAGTGAAAAAAGAAAATATTTCTGTTCCTATCCCTTTATGGGAGTTTGGATAAGGCCATTCACCATCAGAAAGTATCTTAATTACTAAGGGACATTAAATTATATGAAAAAAAAAACAAGTCCTTTAAGTAAAATTTTGAGTAGGACAGTAAGGTCGTATTCCCCCTGCCCCTTTGTAACCAAAATTAAGCGGCACAAATGCTCCTTACAGAGATATCATGGTAAAAAATCACAAATTAGTCACAATCTGTAGATATCAAACAAAAAACAAACCAGCGTATATACATCTTTCTGTTATTTTTCGCTGCAAAAGTTTTGTTTTTGGTTAGAAAGTGTCATGAAATGTCAAGATCTGCAAAAACCTTTACATGTACAATTTAATGCAATTAGCATAATTTCTCTTATAGTATACTACATGGCTTTTCACTGTAACTAATAAAGAAAAAAGATAGCTGCACAGAAAAAAAAATTAGTAAAAAATTAAACGCCAAATGAAGGTGGGGCTTAATTTCAATTCATCTTTGTGACACACCAAAAACATCATCTGTGACACCATCAGGTTCTTTCTATGTTATGAAACACATTAGTGACTGCCTTATCTTTCTTAATAAATTTATTAAAATCTTTCATCATTATGATTTTATTTTATTATACTTCTGTTTTCTTACCACCAATTTAAAAAAAATGCCATATTATTATTAACATGTAATTTTATCATTAAAACCAAATGAGATAAATGTCTACAACTGAAAATAATTACAAAAATAAAAGTGAGTCAATAATATTAAACTTTTCATAAATAACCAGTGTAAATGAAAAAAAAGAAACAAAATATTATGCAAGTTAAATTTTTCTACTTCCATACATTTCAAATAAATTTAAACATAGGTTTTCTCCCCTCTTTCTTAATTCATTACCAATGCATCAATTATATTAAAGTAAACATCAGTTTAGTAAAACAGTTAATAAATTCAACTTGTTAATTTTTTCAGTCAAAGTTTGTTTTCATTTTCTCTTATTTACTGCCTGAGGCAATTTACATAACAATTAACTTATTTAAAATAATTTTTCTTGACCTGTATTTCTTAGACTTTCTATGTTGAGAAGAATATACTCATAAAACTTAAAGGATTAAAAAATGCAAAGAAGTGTGAGTGTAATGTAGTGTTTAAAAGCTATTTATTTTTTTCAATTTTCAATTATAATTTAAGAAAATTAAATTTTTTGCCATTTGCTGATTTAATTTATAACAACCATATAGACACAAATTTTTTTAAATCGGTTAAAACGAATTGAATAAAGATTGGAACAAAAATCTAATTAGATGTCTGTTGTTTTTATTTATAGATGTTGAAGAAGTACTCAAACATATTCTTTTTCTCAAAAAAAAAAAAATTTGAACATGAGCAATAAAACATGGAAGCACACAATACTAATACATAATCATAATGCACATGCGTGTTTCTTTGTAACTTCATAGAGTGCATCAGTTGTATAATAGCCATTCTGAGTGTTAGTGCAATAGATGTTATCCCATTTTTATTTTTTTATCTATTGATGAAACAATGAACAGTATTACTAAACCAAGTTCTGCCAAAAGCTTGGTGATGACCAAAATTACCTGTTGTGAACTTAATCAAGTATTAGCAGCCAGTGGAACAGATTTATGCGTGACAATTATTAGATGCTGACTTCTTGCAGCTGGACGGAAAGCTCGTTGGCCAGGTAAAAGCAGCTTCTAACACAGCAATATCGAAAAGAAGACTCTTTGGCCAAAACACATGCTAAATGGACCAAAGAAGAGTGGAAAAATGTTATTTTTCCGACGAGTCACATTTTTATATTCACGAATAAAGGGTTCCGTATGTGATGAAAATAAATCACCTGGCTCATATTCCAGTGGTTAGTTAAATATCATCAGAAAAAAATGTTTTGGGATTGTTTCACATTTGAAAGGGCTCTTGATTACTAACAGTAGATGGTATGTTGAAAAGTGATGGATATATGAAGATTCTGAAGGAAAGGAACATAGTATTCCAACTAGATTTGGTGCCAGAAAAGGGAAAAGTTTTCAAAGAACGAAACATTAAAGTGTTCCTGTGGCCAGACAACTTCTCAGACTTAAACACGATTGAAAATCTTTGGACAATAGTCTCAAAAATGAATTGTTCCACAAAAATATACCTATAATAAAATTGTACCTCATTAAAGCAATAAGGAAGGTATGGTTTTATGATGAAGAAATCAAATAAATGAGTAGTACAGTTGTTTAATTAATGCAAAATTGTGTTCTTGAGGTGATTAAGTTAATTAATGCCAAATTATGTTCTTGAAGTGATTAAAAATAAAGGCCATATTAATTACTAGATATTCACAAATTGCGCAAGTATGATTTTTTTTCTAAATAACGTTACTCTTTATTAAATAACATCTGTGTTTGGATTAATTTGCATGCTACTGTATGTAAACAATAATTACTTATATAGGGTTTGCTTTGATCTACAGTAGATATTGGTTTTAGAAATAGAATCTAGAAGCTAATACAATTTTAAGTCTTTATTTAAATTTTACAGTTCATCATTTCATTACACATAAAACTTCCGTGTAGAGGATTTAATTCTGAACAAAATAGTATAAGATAAGTTGAGTAAAACAAAGAAAAGTTAGAAAAATTCAAATTTTATTTAGAAACAGTATAATATGCACTAGTTTATAATAAATGCTCAAAAACCCTGCAATTTTCAACACATTTCTTGCCATGCTGCTGTACTGATTTTGTTTCCTTTTTAGGTCTTAAAGGCTGTCCTTAAGTTGGTCAGCTGCATCCAAAATGCGGATAATAAATTCCTCATGAGAATGTATTTTTGTTTTGTATATAATATTTTTTATCCATTCAGAGATGCAAAAATCTAAAGGTGTTAGATCAGGCAATCTTGGTGATCAGGAAAGTGGACCTCCACGACTGATCCATTTCTAAGGGAAATGATGATTTAAGTAAGTGGAAATGGTACAAGAGAAGTGCAGAGATGTGCCATCATGCTGGAAGTATACTTTGTGGCTCAGCGGTAGAGGAACAACTTCAAGCAGCTGAGGCAATTCTTCATGAAGAAAGTGTAATTAGACTTCAGCATTTAAACAGCCAGGTAATATGAATGATCAAACAACTGATTGTGAAGAAGGCTGCACCATTCATTGACGCTAAATCGGTGTTGAAAATTGCCTTCCTCTGTTTCATGAGGATTTACTTCTGTCCATGTATGCTAATTGTGTTAGTTGTTGACACACAGTGAAATTTGCTTCATCTGTAAACAAAACATAGTTGTAGAATTGTCGATTTGTATTCCACCAGTTACAGAACTCCAACTGAAGGGGACTGTCTCCTAGAAGTAGATGTTGAACTGGCTGTTTTATAATAAGAATAAAACTTGTTTTAAGTGTCCTTCAAACCATCGAATGTGAAACTGCTTAGAAAGATGTCATGGACTGCCGCCTGGACTGTGTTAAACTGCATTGATAATAATTTCATCAGTAACAACATCATGTTGGACAGATAATTCGTAGCTGATACAAATACTAGGTAGTGAACCTATTTCTCAAAGATTGTGAAACGTTGCGCTAATTGTTTTGGGATCTGGAATCCTGCGATTCAGAAAATGTATTTGATATTATTCTGCAGCAGCTGTAGTATTATCATTTCACACATTCAAAATGAAAACCATATCACCATATTCATCTGTTGTAAATAAATACGGCATCACTTCATTGGCTAACTGAGCACGTTCAAAATTTCACAGAAATCCTTTGCTAACAACAGCACAGTTCATAGTACCTGATATAATTAATATACCTTACAGAATGATTTAAACACTAATACAGCAAAATAAATGAGTCGATGAAATACTCTCAATGTGTAATGCATTTTCATACTGGAGTATGATCAAAAGATTTTGTTAAAACAATAATAATACAATATCTAAAAAGATTGGAACCAAAAAATTTGAAGAACATAGAATTATCAGCTTATATCACATGCTGCAAAAAAAAAAATGCTGAGAAATATGAATAGAAGTTAGACTAAAAAAATGAAGAAGAATGGTGGGGAAGAACAGTTCGTATTCAGAAAAGGAAAAGGAACAAGAAAAGCTGTAGAACTGTTGTTTTGAAAGAGGAAGAGGACTAGCTTGTATTTTATAGATACGGTAAAAGGAATTCAACATAGTACAGTGGGAAAAGTTATTTGAGATTATGAAAGAAAAGAGTTAATTGGAAGTATAGGAGACTGATCAAAGAATTGTACATGAACCAAAAAGCAGCTGTGAAAATAAATGAGAATCTCACAAATTGGTTAGAATTAGACAGAGGAGTGAGATA
The DNA here is from genome assembly GCF_047948215.1 of Lycorma delicatula. NCBI lineage: Eukaryota > Metazoa > Arthropoda > Insecta > Hemiptera > Fulgoridae > Lycorma > Lycorma delicatula. The sequence continues at coordinate 19,205,050 of NC_134456.1, read as the reverse complement.
AGACTGCTGCTCACAACCAACACGTTTACCTTTATGTTGAAAAATGTTGAAAGAAATAAATTATGGCCAAAAAGGAGTTAAGCAGAGGTGGAAGAAATATAAATTGTGTCAGATTTTCTGACTGTCTGTTGACACTCAGACATTATAAGAAATGATAAAAGCATTGGAAGTAGGGATGAATGAATATGGGATGAAAATAAACATGAGAAAAAGAAAGGTTATGAAGATGAATGAGAGGATGGATAGATATGGATGATGTAACAGCAGAAGGAAAAACTGCACAAGTTAAAAGATGCAGATATCATGGTTTAGTACTAATTGAAGACTGGAGGAGTAAAGAAGAGATTAAGATGAGAATTGCAATGGCACAGGAAGCCTTTTTTTAGAAAGAAAAACCTAATATGCAGTAACATGGATCTGATCTGAGGAAGAGATTGGTAAAATGCTATGTTTGAAGTATACTTTTGTGTGGCAGTGGGCATGGAGCTTGGGAAAAAGATAAGATCAAGGCTTTTGAGATGTGGGTCTGAAGGAGGATGGAGAAGATGTGGGTCTGGAGAATTACTATGGACAGAATAAGTAATGTAGAAGTGTTAAGAAGAATAAATGAAGATAGAACAATATTGACAACTATCAGAAGGATAACTTAAGTTAAATGGATCGTGAATAAAATTAGGGGAACAGAATAATAAATACAGTTCTTGAAAGTGAAAAAAGAAGAGAAGGGAAGAGGCTGAAGTTACTAAATGACATAATGGGTGGTAAAAGTTATGATGAGACGAAAAAAAAAAGCGTGAGACAGAAACAAATGGAGACAGCAATAATGCTAGGGACCTGCCAACAGGCAGAAACAGATCACGTGTTGATATATAACTTTTATATATATATATTTTTTTTTTGTAAGTGCATCATTAACAGTTAAACAACTGTTAATCAACTAAAGTACAAAAATATTGACAAAAAATAACATTACAAAAGTTAATGAAAAGGTTTCTGCATTATATTAAATATTTTGAAATTTTGGTTTGTTTATAGCTGGAAGTTGCAATATCACCATTATGTAAACAGTTATCAGAGTTAGGTCGAAGTTATCGGCTATTAAGATCATTCCGTCCACTGATTGAAGCTGCTCCTCAAGAGGTTGCTGACTGTTCATTGCTTGGTGATCTCATTCCTTATAGTTTGGCACTGATGTCACTTTTTTCAAGAGCTCCATCCGAATTACCTTCTCCACATCAGGTATGTATTAATAGTTTGGGTTAAAAATCTTAACTAATGGCTAAGGTGCTTCTTGGTATAAAGTCAGGTTTCCTACTCATAAAATTTAAATGAATTGTGATTTTTATTGAGATTACATCTTTTAATACAGCATTTTCCTTATAACTTTCATGAAAATGGCAACGATAATGCTAATTTGATTATTAGAACAGCATTAATTATCTGCTACATTCACTAGGCTAATAATGAATATTTCAAACATAAATTCATTATGGGTTTCGTAAAACCACGAATCCTAGATCTTTGGCCTGATGCAATTAGTGTATTCAGAGCATATCTATTATTTTGATGAACTTAATTTACGATCATAAACATTTACTACTGGCAGTTAGTTAAAGTAACAAGCTGTATATTTTCTTAATTAAAATGTTGCGAGTTTCTATAACAAAGTACATATAGTTAATGAATTATTTTAGGGATTGTAAACTACAGATACAACAATTAGATACAATAAATGTGCATTCTTAAGTTTATACCTAAAACATTAGTTACAAGTTAATAAATTAATATTTTTATCTAAAGTAGTTGTTTGTTTTATAAGAAGATAAAAGAGGGTACATAGGTTCTCACATTTATTAAACATGTGACAAATTTTTCTTTGACTGTAAATTGTGGCCAAAAATTAAAATTTTGTTAGTAAGTGGAAATTACTATGGTGATTGGCCACAACACCCAATAGGAAGCACAAAACAACACCCAACATTACTAACAGTTTTTCTGTTCAGTGAAGAACCAGTTTACTGAACATGGTTCTGACAATTGCCATTTATTTCACTTTGCTTTACGCATTTTGATTTCCTGGATGGTATAGAAGGTTTAAGTTTTGTTAGAGTAATTGGTTGCTATGCAGTAATCATTTTTTTTGCTTCTGGATATGTGTTGATTAATGGGTGAAGTGAAACTACTTTTTTTTTTGTCTTCAGTCATTTGACTGGTTTGATGCAGCTCTCCAAGATTCCCTATCTAGTGCTAGTCGTTTCATTTCAGTATACCCTCTACATCCTACATCCCTAACAATTTGTTTTACATATTCCAAACGTGGCCTGCCTACACAATTTTTTCCTTCTACCTGTCCTTCCAATATTAAAGCGACTATTCCAGGATGCCTTAGTATGTGGCCTATAAGTCTGTCTCTTCTTTTAACTATATTTTTCCAAATGCTTCTTTCTTCATCTATTTGCCGCAATACCTCTTCATTTGTCACTTTATCCACCCATCTGATTTTTAACATTCTCCTATAGTACCACATTTCAAAAGCTAATAATCTTTTCTTCTCAGATACTCAGATTGTCCAAGTTTCACTTCCATATAAAGCGACACTCCAAACATATACTTTCAAAAATCTTTTCCTGACATTTAAATTAATTTTTGATGTAAACAAATTATATTTCTTACTGAAGGCTCGTTTCGCTTGTGCTATTCGGCATTTTATATCGCTCCTGCTTCGTCCATCTTTAGTAATTCTACCTCCCAAATAACAAAATTCTTCTACCTCCATAATCTTTTCTCCTCCTATTTTTACATTCACTGGTCCATCTTTGTTATTTCAACTACATTTCATTACTTTTGTTTTCTTCTTGTTTATTTTCATGCGATAGTTCTTGCGTACGACTTCATCTATGCCGTTCATTGTTTCTTCTAAATCCTTTTTATTCTCGGCTAGAATTACTATATCATCAGCAAATCATAACATCTTTATCTTTTCACCTTGTACTGTTACTCCGAATCTAAATTGTTCTTTAACATCATTAACTGCTAGATCCATGTAAAGATTAAAAAGTAACGGAGATAGGGAACATCCTTGTCGGACTCCCTTTCTTATTACTGCTTCTTTCTTATGTTCTTCAATTATTACTGTTGCTGTTTGGTTCCTGTACATGTTAGCAATTGTTCTTCTATCTCTGTATTTGAACCCTAACTTTTTTAAAATGCTGAACATTTTATTCCAGTCTACGTTATCGAATGCCTTTTCTAGGTCTATAAACACCAAGTATGTTGGTTTGTTTTTCTTTAATCTTCCTTTTACTATTAATCTGAGGCCTAAAATTGCTTCCTTTGTCCCTATACTTTTCCTGAAACCAAATTGATCTTCTCCTAACACTTCTTCCACTCTCCTCTCAATTCTTCTGTATAGAATTCTAGTTAAGATTTTTGATGCATGACTAGTTAAACTAATTGTTCTGTATTCTTCACATTTATCTGCCCCTGCTTTCTTTGGTATCATGACTATAACACTTTTTTTGAAGTCTGATGGAAATTCCCCTTTGTCATAAATATTACACACCAGTTTGTATAATCTATCAATCGCTTCCTCACCTGCACTGCGCAGTAATTCTACAGGTATTCCGTCTATTCCAGGAGCCTTTCTGCCATTTAAATCTTTTAATGCTCTCTTAAATTCAGATCTCAGTATTGTTTCTCCCATTTCATCCTCCTCAACTTCCTCTATAACACCATTTTCTAATTCATTTCCTCCGTATAACTCTTCAATATATTCCACCGATCTATCGACTTTACCTTTCGTATTATATATTGGTGTACCATCTTTGTTTAACACATTATTATATTTTAATTTATGCACCCCAAAATGTTCCTTAACTTTCCTGTATGCTCCGTCTATTTTACCAATGTTCATTTCTCTTTCCACTTCTGAACACTTTTCTTTAATCCACTCTTCTTTCGCCAGTTTGCACTTTCTGTTTATAGCATTTCTTAATTGCCGATAGTTCCTTTTACTTTCTTTATCACTAGCATTCTTATATTTTCTACGTTCATCCATCAGCTGCAATATATCGTCTGAAACCCAAGGTTTTCTACTAGTTCTCTTTATTCCGCCTAAGTTTGCTTCTGCTGATTTAAGAATTTCCTTTTTAACATTCTCCTTCTACATTTTCTACCTTATCTTTTTTACTCAGACCTCTTGCGATGTCCTTCATCAAAAATCTTCTTTACCTCCTCTTCCTCAAGCTTCTCTAAATTCCACCGATTCGTCTGACACCTTTTCTTCAGGTTTTTAAACCCCAATCTACATTTCATTATCACCAAGTTATGGTCGCTATCAATGTCTGCTCCAGGGTAAGTTTTACAGTCAACGAGTTGATTTCAAAATCTTTGCTTAACCATGATATAATCTATCTGATACCTTGCAGTATCGCCTGGCTTTTTCCAAGTGTATATTCTTCTTTTTTTATTTTTAAATTGGGTGTTGGCAATTACTAAATTATACTTTGTGCAAAGTATAAGTCGGTCCCCTCTTTCATTCCTTTTGCCCAGCCCGTATTCACCCACTATATTTCCTTCCTTGCCTTTTCCAATGCTTGCATTCCAATCTCCAACTATTATTAAAGTTTCATCCCCTTTTACGTGTTTAATTGCTTCATCAATCTCTTTGTATACACACTCTACCTCATCATCATCATGGGCGCTTGTAGGCATATAAATGTTAACAATCGTTGTCGGTTTAGGTTTTGATTTTATCCTTATTACAACGATTCTATCACTATGCGTTTTAAAAGTGCATGTATATGTTTTACCCCCATTCTGTCTGCTGCAACAGTATAGTTCCTTTACTTAGCCTGTAAAACGCTTTCCAAGCCTGCACAAAAGTTATGCTTACAAAACTTAGACCTACATACTCTTCCAGTTTTTCGTATTTACATTTAATCCAGAACCCAACACTATGGTTGTTCACTGTTATTTGAATATGTCTATTTGTCTTATGTTTTAAAGTTAACAACGAAAATACAAGTATTACTCTGGTCTTATTTTTTGTTGCAAAGAAAAACAAAAAAAAAGATTTTTCCTTAAAATTTAAGTGACATTCACCTAAAATTAATTATGTTGGTTCATGTAAGTTTTTTATCATTTGGTACATGAATCATAATATTAGTTTTTATTTTTTTAAACATAAATTGACAAGGAACAGAAAGCTTTTCCACTATTCAACGAATGACTTAGAAATCACTAATTGAGACTGATGACAATAACATTAATGGTTTGCATTTTTTTTTTTAACAACAATATTATTATGTTTTCTTAGAGTGCTAACTGGTCAATAGCTCGGCTGTCACAATGGCTGGACAGTCACAAGAATGAAAAAGAGCGTCTTGAACTACTTAGTGGAGCTCTGCAGAAATACCAACAGCGAGTACGACAGCAAAATCAAACAAATTTTCATCCTGTGTATCCAATTTTAATGGACGTGTTGAAAAAAGGATTTGAGTCAATTGCAGCTTCTCAGTCAACATAATTAAATATATATGTAATACTTATAAATGTAGAATATTGCATAATAAATAATTTCATTTAAATAGTTCTGTGAAGTGACTTTTAGAACGCAACTTTTATAGCATAAGGTTCAGAGTGATTTTTTAGTCCTGTTACCCAATTTTAAATGTAATTTAAGAAAGGGAAATTTAGGTGGAATAAAAAATGTATTAAATAGAATATAAAGTGTACCATTCTTCTTAATTTTCTTTCTGATTAAATCTTAGACCTGCAGGTCTAAAAATATTCTTTGTCAAGCAAGACATTTTTGCAAGAAAATCACTCTAAGAAAATTGGCTGACAAATCACCTGTTGAAGAAAATTCTCTGAAGGAAAATCCAATGAATAAATATACTATACTAACCAAAATAAAATAAAATGCCTAAATAAACAAAAAAGAAGTAGATATGATAACAGTGATGATAATTTCTTTGAAGAATGATCCAATTCTATCATAAGCTGAGCTACTATACTAAGCCAAGGCAGTGGTAGCAGTTAATCCCTTTTTGTGTAAGAAGCATATATTACAAAACGAATGATAGTTCCATGACCAGATAAAAACATACACACCATGTTTTCATCACAATTCTAACAATTAGCTAGCTAGAAGAAGCTTTACACAGTACAAAAAAAAACTGGTAAAGAATGTAGCTGTTGAGGGCTTCACGTTTTAATAACTACATAGAAGGATAATTATTAAGTAAACATTTAATTTGTAAATATACAAGTAGAGAATCGTTAAGAAATTATTAATTGTAAATTATTATAATTTTACGGTACAGGACCTTGAACAATATCTCAAAACCCCCATAGACTAATAATTATTACAAAAATAAGTGTTATTAATAATGCATACACAGAAATAATTGTGCTGAATTACATTCATACTGGTCCATTGAATGTGGAGATATTAGATAATAAACAGGCCAACATTTCTCAATGCTAAAGTTGTGTTTTTGTTGTTGAAGTGTCATGAAACAAAGATCTGTAAAAACCTTGACCTGCAAAATTTGGTTAGATTAACATACTTTCACTTATACAGTATACTGTATGACATATAAGTAAACTACATACCCGAAAATAACTTCTATTGCTAAAAATGAGGTAATAATGAATTTATAATAAGCAATAAGTTTATTTTATGAAATAGATGCATGATATCAATAGCATTCATTCTTTATTCAAAATTCTTGTTACAAGAATTTTTAGACATGATAAAGTTAATACATAAAAACAACATACATACATAACAGTAACATACATAAAAATGTTTACAACAGTCTTATAAATAATATACATATTATATTTTTATAATAAAAAGTAAATATTTTTTTCAGATTACAATAATAAAATTCTGAACTGTTAAGGGAATGATAAATTATAGTCACACTATTATTTTTTTTAAATTAATCATTTTGTCTTTATTTAATAAATAAATAAGTAAACCAAAATTCTTTGTCAATTGATTTTAAAATGGTCTAACTAAAAAATATTAAAATTAGTGGCTACAGATTCATGATAATTTAGAACTATAGTTATATTAATTTTATTTAATAGTTTACGCTAACTGAAAAGTGTAACAGAATAATAATTTCAAAGATTACAGGGGCTCAGTGCAACAGTGAACAGACCATTTTTTTTTTTTTTTTTTTAATTTCACTTCATAATGTTTAAAATGTAAATCCTTCAAAGCAGCAGTAAACAAATTCCATGATCCACAATTTAGCCGAAAGATAGCATTAGTTTCTACTTGTTGTTAAAGCAGTAGTGAATCAAGTCCATCAGCTGTTTTGTAAAGTTTGTTATTGTGCAGGCTTGGGTTGTGATTTTGCCAGTTTTGATTTCATTAGTAATTTTTTGTTATAAATTATATTCTTTTATAATTTTTTTCTGTTAAATATAATGGAAAGTGACAATGAATATTTTCCTGGAAGAGACAGCTTGACTTCTGAAGATGAAAATGAAGGTAAGTTCCCTTTAGTTTATAAACTAGTATCAAACATTAAGTTTATGTATAAGTGCACTACACCAGTTTATTTATTTATGGAAAATGGTACAAAAACAAAATGTTTCTAAACTATCCAAAAAATAAAATAAGCAGTGGTCATAGATTTAGAAGCAGCACTAACCAAACTATTCATAAAGAGAGATCTACATTAATAATAATAATAGTATGATAATTAAGTACCGGTAGTATTTTATCAGTAAATGTAAGGTATGTTTTTGCACAGGAGCTGGTTAATATTGCAAAGAAGGTTCTGTAATTTAATTTGAAGTTTAAATTTTCAGTTTTTATTTAATAGAAACCATTATTCTTGGCATAATTATAGTTAATTAGTTGTAGTTACTACCCCAATAGTAGAGTAAACGGTAAGAAATAACTTCAATTAAGGAAAAAACTGTTTTTGGGTGTACCTGCATATTCAGATCCTTTTTATAATTAGATCTATGTTACTATATGAAAGGAATTTTTTAATCAGCAAATTAACTGGACTATGCTTTTATTTTACTTTTGGAGAAAAAGACAGAGTGGAGTAAGACAGAGTGTAGTGAACAATGAGGAAGAAAAAGGACTTGTAAGGAACATTTGTGGAAAAGAAATGGCGGCTTCATAATTCTGATAAGGCATATATTAATACTAAAAATTCTGTTGTTGCCCAAAAGGATTCAAAGTTTGATTGCAAGTACTTCAGAAAATGTTTGAATCTTTCTGGAAACTTGGTGACTTTTCTAAGCAGAATATTTATCTTTGTGGACTTGTTCAGGTTGCTAAATGTGAAACACCACCCATGTGACTCTTCCAGATATGTTGAAGGAAATAATACTTTGCATAATTTCTTAGGAGTTCAGGTGGAAGTACCCAAGTGTGTAAAGTTTATTTTTGAAATATCTTCCAAGTAAACTGGGAAAGATTGTACATAGCCTTCATTAAACCAGAGGTGTTTGCTGTTAATGATAACTGCAGAAAAAATGCTTCAGCCAATAAAATATATATATAGTGATATAATTAGTCACATTACATCTTTCCCAGCTTATCAGAGCGATTATTCAAGGGCAGATAATCCCGGAAATATCTTCATCCGGATCTGAATATATGTAGATTGTACAACTTGTATGTGGAAAAATGCAAATCTAAAAACAAGAACCCAGTAAAACAGAAATTTTATTACAATGTTTGTACTTCTAACTTTAGTTAACATTTTAAGATTCCCGCTAAAGATACTTGTAGGAAATGTGATGAATTACACATAAAAATTTTAAATGAAAGTAACCAGGTGACAAAAGAAGCCATTAGAAAAACAAATTAATTTAGCGAAAGCAGATCAAGCCAGAAGACAAAAAGACTTCATCTGATGAAGATTATGTAGCTACATTTGATCTGCAGAAACACTGGTTTTTCTGAAGCTGTCAACCTCAACAGCATATTACAAACGTAACATGTATGTGTATAATTTAAGCATACATTCTTTTAATAATGCAGGGGGTGCAAAGGGTCACAGGTCACAGTAGATAGCAAGTTTTCTTGTGAATCACTTGGAGAAACATGCTTCTAACTATAAACATATTATTATTTATTCTGATGCATGTTCAGGTGAGAATAGGAATGCAAAAATGGCGCTGCCTCTTCTAAAATTAGTTCAGGATCCACAAATGAGTGTACAAATTATTGACCATAAATTTATAGTTTCAGGCCACTCATATTTTCTGAATGATGCTGACTGCATTAACTAAAAAAAAGCCAATAAACTCAGCATATCTATGGACCACAAATTGGTTAAAAATTCGGTGGATGAGGTTCCAGACAGGTTTCCCTATGATCATGAAGGTTAAAACAACACTTAGTGATGCTATGGAATTTGACTGTATTGATTTCACAAACAATAGAAAAGGAAAACAGGTTCAGTCAGCGGCTAATATTTTACAACTTCCATTATATAGGACTTAGTGACTGATTAACAATGCTAAAAAGAGGGACATGCTTGATTTGCTACTGATCATTCCTTCATTGAAGCATACCTACTTTTAAGCTTAAAACAATAGATCAGATTTTAACCAGGTCATTGAATAATAATCAGGAAGAACAGGAAGCTGACATCAGTGGAGATGAAATAATTTTTGTTTGAAGAAAACAACCAAAAAATAGTATAACTGATTTATACTTTATGTATTTTATTTTCTTATTTTATCAATACTTCATTTTTTATTTTTTTTAAATTCTTAATACAATTATTATTATTTTAAATTAACTAATTTCATGTTTTATTATTTTATTAAGAATCACATAATGTAATGTACTCAGTAATTAAAAATGACTTGATTGTTTTTCTTTTTCATTAACTGGTCTTTGTAGCTAAACGCTGATCTTCATACCATTAAATAAATTTTCAGTGTTGAAGTGGACTAAGTTCAAAATTGCTTGAATCGATTATTATAATAAACAAAAAGTTTGTTGAAGTTCATGTATTTGTAAATTTAAGTTGTACCTTTTCCTTGTAAACATTAAATATAATCACTTATAACACTTAAATGCAATTAAAAGAATTATTTTCACTTTACCCTCATTTCTGTCAAAAATTTGAAATGTGGAATTAATTCACTATTGCTCTGACCAGTCATACATAAGGAATTTAATAAAATACAACATTTTACAGTTATGAACTAGAAAAATCAGTTTTAAAAATGCAAGAATAAAAAAAAAATATACTATGCAATTTATATAAAAGGTATACATCACTAACATTAAATAGTTTTTATGTAAATAATTGTAACAAAGAGATGATTAGTAATAAAATCACAGAATGTTTAAAAAACTATCCCAGCAACCTGGTGTAATTAGGCTAACATATTAAAAATTAATCAATTTCTAAACAGTTACTGAATTTTAAGAGATAAGGTTAGGAAGAAAGAATTTGGATGAAAGAAATAATTATCGCTAAGGATAAACAAAGGTAAGAAATCTTTTTCAATTCCGAAGAAGTGTTAAGAGCTAAAATGGTAGTGTAAAAATGTTATAAGCATATTAAACCTCAACTACGCTACGCAGAGAGTAGAAATAAATAATGAGTTATAAATCTAGTTAACAAAATAGTTTTCATTAAATGGTGTGGAAATGATAACTTGTTTAACTACTTTCAGGCAGTAATTAATCTTAAGCAAAATGAGAATATTTCTTACACAAAACACCCAAATTCTTATAGAGATACTAAACTGTAGACTCATTCCATTATAATAGAAAAGACAGATTCAATAACTGATCTCTAAGAGATAATAAATCTTGCAGTTTGGTAACATGTATGATCCTAAAATATTATATGGAACAAACAATACAACATTAATAATAATTAATTAACGTCTTTTTTAAACCCATAATAGTCCATGAGCAAATAAGAATAAAAAAAATTACAGCCCATAGTTTACTTGCACCTTTTTCAAAAAAAAATAAAATATTTGAGTACTGCTCAACAGATTAAAGTCTCATCTTATCTGTATAAAAACAATAAATAATTCTAAACTTTGGTTAAGGAAAGAGAAAACATATAAAAAGTGACAATTTACGTAGAAAAGGTGAAAATTAGGCATAACAGTGGATGGCAACAACTAACTGATTTAGATCTTATTCTGCAAACAGGACGTAATATGTAATGATTTAAAGATAGATACAGAAATTAATGATGTAAAATAAAGATACAGAAAGAAAATGATCAATCCAACTTTGTCATTCTACAAGCTGAAGTACTGTAAATTTAAGCACCATGTTTTTGATAAACATAAAAAATCTAATAATAAAAATTAGTATTAATATGCTTGTAGTTGTCACACACTGATAGTACAAAAATTAATATCAATCCAGAGTTATTATGTATAATACATTAAAGAAAGATATTTTTTATATCTATACCTATGTCCAGTGTTTTATTAAGTTAGAAGCTAGATTTATATAAATTTATTTCTAAATTAGAAGTGTAACAAATGAGGAAGTAATCATGAAATATATTACTGAAAAATAATCAATGAAATTGAAATTTTTAGTAATGATTTATAAAAAGTGACAATTTACGTAGAAAAGGTGAAAATTAGGCATAACAGTGGATGGCAACAACTAACTGATTTAGATCTTATTCTGCAAACAGGACGTAATATGTAATGATTTAAAGATAGATACAGAAATTAATGATGTAAAATAAAGATACAGAAAGAAAATGATCAATCCAACTTTGTCATTCTACAAGCTGAAGTACTGTAAATTTAAGCACCATGTTTTTGATAAACATAAAAAATCTAATAATAAAAATTAGTATTAATATGCTTGTAGTTGTCACACACTGATAGTACAAAAATTAATATCAATCCAGAGTTATTATGTATAATACATTAAAGAAAGATATTTTTTATATCTATACCTATGTCCAGTGTTTTATTAAGTTAGAAGCTAGATTTATATAAATTTATTTCTAAATTAGAAGTGTAACAAATGAGGAAGTAATCATGAAATATATTACTGAAAAATAATCAATGAAATTGAAATTTTTAGTAATGATTTATCATAATCTCTCTAGAGAACCATTTGCAAACAAATATAAAAATTTAAAAAACTCTTGACATTAAAAAAATTAAAAGGAACAATAAAATTTTAAAGTTGACATTTATGGCTCAAATCTTCAAGGAAAAGAATCAAGCCAACAGCTGCAACAGGCATCAAGAAAATCATGAACACTGCAGAGGTAAATCCTTTTTTCACTTCGCTACAGTCAGGAGGTTACAAAATAAGATCAAATTTTCTCAAAAATAATTATCTAGGCTCGATGATGAGAGCAGCATACTATGGTAGGTAATCTACTGAATACTATTTTGGTGATCATCATCTAAACAAAACTTAGAAAAACATTTTAAGTCTACAGAAGAAATAGCGATAAGAAAATACAAAACCTGTAGACAGTCTAAAACACCAACAAAATGATTCTTCCTTCATTATTTATTTATGAAGTAATGTCCATAAATTTCACGGACAAATTATAATACAAAATTAATACTATTTATAATTTTTTATCAAAAAATTTAAATCAGTTTTTAATTTGAACATTTTTTTTACCCTACTGAAGAATTTCTTTTCCTCCTCAATAAGTAGTTAAGTCATAGATTAAGGATTAGATTGAAGTGAAGCTTATCCTAAACACAGAACTGAGCCATCACACATGATGTTTTAAAAATTAACTAATTACTACTCCACTGTTGCTACTTTAGGTAGCAACATCATTTACTACATATATATTATAATAATTTTTAAGTAGCGAGTTGATGACAACAGTTAACCCATTCAGGACTATGGATGTATGAGATATGTTTGTCTGCATAGTCATATTCTACGGATGTACCCCATACATTTGCTACTTAAGTTGTTTATTTAACCAAATGAAACACATTGACCATGTCTACAGATATTTTGAGTTAATTTTAAAAGGTACTTATGCTCAGATTAAATTCTGAATAAATTGCATACTTATTACTATAATGATAAATTTATTATGTGCAGCTGACAGGACACCCATAACCTCAAAATTCTTCTTGGGTAAGTTGCTGTCTCCAGTGCAAGCTCATTTTGTGCTGCAATCTATCTGCATTAATCTTTACTCAATAATTTTGACATGTTCTTACAAGACATTAAGTTCTACACTTTATTTTGATACATAATACATCAATATATTCATTCCTCAATGGATTTGTTTATTGCTTAATCTACAACATAAATCATTGATTATGTGTACTGTTGTACTGTATTCAACTATTATTTAAATGGCTGGATGTTCACATGTAACAGAAAATGAAATAAAATTTTTATTAAATTCAAATATTGAATTACAAGTAAATTAAATGAATAAGTCTAAATCACCAAGTGATTTTCTAGTTTCAAGTGACACCAAATTTCCAAGATGAAAACTACAAAAATTTTATTCAAATTTATCTAATGCAATTTTAATAATTTCAGTTCTTTAAAACGGAATGATGCACAAAATAGTTTCACATTACAATCTTGTTAGTTTATTGGTCGAATGATATAAATTTATATTTGTTTAGGCCCTTAGACCAGAATTCGATGTGTAAAAGACAAATAAGTACGTCACAAAACTTAGATACTCAAATATTTATTACCAAAATCCAGCACATGAATGAGGTATCAATGAAACTATCAATCAAATATAGCATTAAAAAAAACTTGTTTTAAGATATTTGCAATGATAAACACATTGAAAGATTATTTTATATTGATACTCTTTTTAAAAATTCATAATTAACATAACTCATAATTCATAACTCGTAACTCATTCTACAGATAATCAAAAATGATTAGTTATAGAATGTTGAAACTTTGTATTTAGGATTAATATAATATCTAATTGAAAATCCTACCCTTTTGATTGCAATCGACTGGGCCAAAAATGTGTATACAGTCAGACCTCTACATAAAGTGGGATTTCAATTTTGATACATTTTTTTTTTGGACTTTTTCTTAACTGCGTCTTTACTACTGATCTGTGGTCAAAAGGCGAGGGACCCATCTGGCACACAGTTTATGGAACTGTAGGTCGTTTGTGATGATCGCTTGACAGCTCCCTTAACTTATTCCAACCTGTTCTGCAATTTTGGATACTCTCACCCATCAATAGTCTTCAAGAATGTCTCAAACCACATGAATCTTTTCCTGAAACATTTTCGTGTTCCTGATTTTCCACTTGTTTTCATCCTTCCTTGAACTCCTTATGCCAGCCAGGTAAACACAAAAGTCTTTGAGACTGTTTGGTCTCTGAACTGTACAGTCAATCTGTGGAAAATTTCTGTCGCTTGAACTCCTTTACAAGCAAGAAATTTTATAATTATGAGCTGTGCAGTATGCTCTGACATTGTGACAAATGCTCTCAGCATTACTGACAAATTGGTTAGTAATGTAGAATGACTGGGCTCTCCCTAATCCTAATGACCCCCACCCAAGCATACTAGAAGCGCAGGCCCAGTCCTATCAACCAGTAGACACTCAGAAACTAAAATCCTGTTTATATTTGATTTACCCTTGTACATATATATATTTTTAATTTAAATACATTGATTTATTAATAACAATCTCAGATTGTAAAAAATTTTTTAACAATAAATAAAATAATTCAATAATAATCAGAGGTTAATAATTAATAAATCAATACATTTAAATTAAAAAAAAAAAAAAGTTAAAGACTACAAAATTACAAATAATTCTATTGCAATTTATAAATGGAAAGAAAAATAAAATGTCACAATGCATTATTCAGACTGTGAATATAATCAATCAAACTGCGTCTGCATTAAGTATACCATCGGTACAATCATTACTTTTAAGGTGTGATTTAATTTTTGCCTATAATCATATTAATTGTCCAGAATTGTTTTCAAACTTTGAAAGGATGCTTCAGAGGATGAGATGAATGATTTGTAGTGTGTGTGAAAATGCCATGACTGACCGGGATTCAAACCCAGGACCTCCGGATGAAAGGCCGAGACACTACTACTTGCACCACGGAGGTGGCTAATCAGAAACTTGAAACAAGAACTATTACTTTTATGTAGATATTAATAAAGACATTCGATGAATTGTTCAATGATTGTCATTAAATTGTAATAACAACACTAACTGGTTTTATTTGTATAAAATTAAATTTAAATCTAGATGTTTATTAAAATATGAATTAAATAATTGTATTTGACAGTATAATGTTGACTATTTATATTGTAACTTTATTTTGTATCATCGGATTTATCCCATTTATTTTAATAAATAAATATATATATGAAGTCAGATTTGAACTGATGTGTGCATAGTTACAGATCCGACACGTTCTCATTTACACCACATATCTACTTGAGCGACATCAAACCTAGCTCATCAAACCTATAAATTAATATATAAACTAATATAAAATGCTAAGGAAATTTTCAGAGCCATTTTTCGATGTAACTGTACACTTTATTAAAGAATTGAGGATTGTATCTCGCTCTCAAATGAAATAAGTTTAAATGAAGTGCAGCAAAATATGTGTATATGTAATTTATTAGGTGTACAAGGAAGTCAGGTGATGTCCTCATCAGATTTTTTTTTACAAATTATGTTTGTCACATGATGATACACATGGTACAACAGGTTAGTATTACAAAACTAAACCTAGATTACTTACAGATTATAATAAAGATCTATTATGGGTGGCTTTATCTGACCAGATGATATTCAGGTTCTTACTGCAATGAGAAAAAGTTCTAAATGGTAGAAATAATGAAAAGTTACTACAAATAATTCTATTGTAATTTATAAATGGAATGAAAGATAACAACTGATTACTTTGTTTTGGAATTAAATCATTAAATTAATTGTTTGAAAAATATATAACATCATAAGGAGACCAAGGGCATCCACCACCTTCTAGACTGATTAAAGACATTCAGGAGATATGGAGTGTGTGTAGTGCTGGTAAATGAAAAGAAACAAAGTACTGCTGCCCAGATTGTGAAACTACATTAAGAATTAGTTTTAAAATATATTCTATTGTACTAGTGACAAAAAAAAGAATGATATGTAATTAGTGCTGTATTTATAATAATTAATAAATTCAGGGTTTTAATGTGAAAATTGCAAATTAAAAATTTCCCTACAGGTTTCACTTTGACAAAACAAAAAATATACGCTTTTATTCTTACATGTTTTAACCCCTTATTGGTCGGTCATTGACGGAGTATTCTGACGTAGCCAATGTGCACCATTAGGTCCTTTGTCGGATATTCCAACATTAACTTTTTGTCCGGTTTTAATTCGTTCTGTCATAATATTCCATTGTTTTTTTTTTTTTTTAGTAATATTCTATCATGCTAGTTATTAGTGAGCGATTTTCATGTGTACTTGATCATATCAGCTGATCCACTGTAATGGCGAGTTGTTCTGTAAAATTGAACTCTGAGCACTATATTTCTTATTATATTGTGATTTTCTATAAATATATCAGTATATAAATGTATAATTATGTAAATGTTTTGTGTGTAGGTAAAATATAAAACTAACTGCATAAATATTTTGTATATACACGTGATGGAAATAATGCGAATAATTGCACGTTTGTATTTGTGTGTAATAAAATACATTTTGCATGCAAAAAAATTGTTTTTAAATTTACATATTAGGTCGTTATTAGTCAAAATACATACATTAACCTAGAATCATAATCCAATTGTCTGACAGATGACGCAAGATTCCCGAAATTAACAGTCAGCTTTGTTGTAGCATAGTGGGGATGCCCTACCATCACTCTAATCGTTCATTCCTGCTTCCTGTCAATGCCCCGCAGTAGTTTGGTGCATAATGGTCTGTTGTTTTAAGGCTATGTTGTCTTATTTTATTGTAATAATCTGTGAGACAAATAATAATGGCCTCTACCCTCAAATTTACTTCCATTGTGGATATTGATTTGTCTATGTTTACTATGTTAAATGGAAGAAACTAAAAAAACGTTACTCTGAGAAATTTACTACCAATAAAAACTTACCTAAGATTTACTTTTTAGAGGTGGGGGTGAATTGTGATGAAATTTTATTGTAATATTAATAATAAAAATTTAAATAAACCCAAAAAAACTTTTAAAAAATTGATATTTTAAAATTTTGAATCAGCTCCCCTATCCCCCAATATTGCCCCAAAAGTATTTATTTTGGGTTGTTTGCACTGCTAGTATGTTATGTCTAGGAAAACAAAAAAAAAGTTCGGTTAAAAAATATGGAATAAAAAAAGATAGCTTTTTTCGATTTTAGGTGAAATTTTTTTTTTAAATAGTAAAATAAAATGTATACATATACGAAGCTTATTATAAATTGGGGTTGTTTTTTATAAATAAAATTTTTATAAAACTGACCCCAAATAAACTACCTACCCTACCTCCTTGAGATACTGACCATAAAATTTTACCAACAGATTTCCTTGTATACATGAGTCTTTGTGCTAAATTTCATCAAAATTGGTTTATCCAGTCAAAAGTTATTAAAGTTCAAACATGCTAACATATAACAAACATATGTATGAGCATTATCCCTCACTTTTTTGTCATGAAACATCGAGAAATGAAAAAAAACCATATCCCAGCTTTTGACTGATTCCATACTTTCCTTCTTGCAGCGTAGCTATGATGCCAAGAAAATAAAAATAGTCATATGGTTTTTGTGACTATGCAATACAGGAAAAATAAGCTAAATTAAGTCCACACAGTGGATATACAGTTGTTAAATTAAGTCCATGTTTGAGGGGTTATACTAAACAATAAAGTATATTCAGTTTATTTTGAAAGTAAAACATTTCTTTTGAAAATTTTGGCCTAATATTACAAAACTATAACTTTGATGGCAATATTATTTAGAAGTATTTCAGAATTAATTTACTAGAGAAAAAAATCAGAGAAACTGTAATACTGTATTGTTTATAAATTACTTATAATATAAAAAAAACACAGTAAGTGTTTAATAGAGTAAAATTAATAGTGTACACATTAAATAGAAAGTTAAAGAGTTAAAATTATTTCACCCTTTTTCTGGTGGAGCTTGTTTATGTGCCAGATATAAGAAACCAATAGAAGATAATGCACTGACAAGAAATATCACATCAAACCAACGATGATAGAAACTGAACTGTAGATCACCGAGAACTTGTGTTATAATCATCCTATATTCTTGAGGCATGTTCATACGCATCAGTAATACAGATGATACAAAATGCATTCCCTTAAAAAAAATAAAAATAAAACATAATGAGAGATACCAAAGAATAAATATACAACAAAAAAAAAGAGTATGAAACAGTTATAAGTAGATTTTAACTCTAGTAACCAGTTTGTTAAGAAACTGACCAATATTCTGAATTTATAATAAGACAATAGCACACAGTGACAATCCCACACACCTTAATACTAAAGTAAGCATAGCCAGTGCCCCTTAGCAGACTTACATAATATATGCAGGATTCATTTTATTATGCCTTTTTATCAATTACACCATTTTTTACATAAAACTATATTTATTACACGTAAATTGTAGTTGAGTAATAGAGCAATATCAAATCTCTCGCTTATCTGTGTATATTCACTCAGGATGCATGCAAAATTGTAAAAAAATCAATAAATGCCAGAATTGTCATAAAACTGAATAAATTATGTAAATTGTTAATTTACATATATTTAATTTATATACTGCATTTCTAATGGTTTTAATAATTTAGGTACAATAAACTGGAAAAAGATCAGGTGAAAACTTCAAGAGAAACACAGTGTTATGAGTTGCTAAACATTACCTCAATCATATTCATGGTATATATATATATATACACACACACCATGTGAACAACTTAAAACAATTGCTACAGACTAAACACAGTTGTGACATATAAATGAATGAAATGAAAATGTAAATTAAAGCCTGCATTTACATTAGAAAAAGTTTATATATTTACTATATTTTAACAAAAAATGTTAGAAGTGAGCACCCATGCATAGATGGATTTTCGTGCTTGAATGATCACACTGAGTCACCTGACACAAAACAATATTATGAATGTCTCAATTACTTGTTCAACATTCGTCTTAGTTTACTAATAGTGTAGGATTTTGATTCATAAACTCTATCCTTCAAATAATTCCAAAGGAAAAAACTGTAACTAGACAAATCTGGGATTTGTCTACACCACCCTCAGAAGGCCACACCACTTTCTGCTGACAGTTAATTCTTCTGTAAAAGCTGAATGAACATATGTTAGTGAATCATTTGATGTATGACATGTTGCTTCGTCTTGTTGGAAGAAGCCATACTCTTATTCAGGATCCGTTAAGTAAGCATTCAATTCTTTGAAAATTGTACAGCACATATCTGTATTCACAGGCCAGTCAAAAAATATTGGCCCCCATTATATGATTACCCGAAACATCATACCAAACATTAATTTTTTCATCATGAAATGGATGCTTTTTTTCAGTTATCCAATACTTGTTTTGTGAGAATTAATGTGTCCAAATAAATGAAACCACATCTCATCTGATGCGAAATACAGCAGGGGTCTATCTGCCCCCTAGAAATGTTTTAAAGTAGCCAGTAGCAATAAGATGTTTTGGTTTGTCTGTTCTCTTAAACTGTTGAACAATTGTTACACAATATGGTTGCAAATTTAAATCAAGCAAAATCGTATGGCAAGATGTGTATTTTACACCTCTTTGTTGTAATAACTTGCATATAGAGTTTTTTGTATTTGCAGGAATTCTTCTTTGAATATTGGCTATGACTTCCGCAGTCTAACAGATGGTCGATTTGTTTTGTGTTTGAAACCACTCCACTGTACGCCATTTTTCAACCAAATCATCAACTGGCATTTGACATTTTTTCCATGAATATTTGACCTGCTTCTTGATAGAATCTTAAATCTAAAACACACATAAGCTTCCACAATACAATCCTTTCCTCAATCAAGCATGGAATTTAAAAAAAAACACAACTGCAAAGAACAAAAATATATTGCATTGAAGCACGAGCAGTGTACAATTAATAAGAAATGAGAGCAGTAACATACACAATCAACAGTGTTGCTAGCAGTAGCAGGGACTAGCAGCAGCATTAAAGGTAACCTCAAATAACTGCAGTTTGAGCCGGCTTGGATTGATTTTAAATTGTTCACCCAATATGTATTTATTTATTTTATTAGATCAACCAAAGTACAGAATAAATAAGGTAGGATGACTAACTTTATTTCATTATACACGCAGGAGTGCTTTCGCAATTTACTTGCATTAGCTGCATTATACAAGGGCTGTCCAAAAAATAACTTACGTTTTGAAATAAAAAACCAACCAAATAAAAAAAAGCAATTTTATTATATGCATTTGAAAGGGATAATTTTAAACTATTTTTCTATACAGTCGCCATTTAAATGGCAACTGTAACGATGCACAAGCTTTTCAATTCCTTCTCTGTAGAAATCTGCCACCTTAGATTTTTGGCACCCATCTTGCACAAAACTTGTGATAATTACACGCTTCCCCAATACAATTTCATGCAGTAAACTTCATGAAATTTCGGGGAAATGAAACAAGAGTTCCATAATTGTAATGCACAATTTTCACGAATTTTATCGTTGATTTTCATCGTCAGTTCATCAGTCACAAGGCTAGGCCAACCACTGCGGTTCTCATCATGAACATTAGTGTGGCCATTTTTAAATTGAATGCACCACTGCCTCATCCACCTTCACTCATTTTATTCCACCGCTGTACACCTCACAACGTTGCCGATGAATTTCAATTGGTTTGAGGTTTTGTCAATAAAAACCTAATCAGTGAATACACCTCACAACTCGCAGGATTTTCTATTGAAAGTGCACATTTCAATAATTCACAAAGAGCAACGTAGAAAAATCACAGTCCACACGCTACGACAGCTTTATGCATACTGAGTGTAGAAGTGTTTTAACGCCAAGATGGTGGCCGTATCCCCACCCAACTCCACACTAGTAAGTTACTTTCTGGACTGCCCTCATATATTCATCTCAAATTACATTACAAACTTTGTAAAGTATAATAACATATCATGCATTTATTTATTTTATTTAAATTTAACACCTTTAATTTTTTTATTTTGAACTTTTATTCAATTAAATTAAAAATTAAAACAAAATGTAAAAATTAATTAAAATTAACATTAAATTGTAAAACCTTTTACATATGTAAAAATATGACATCAAAGCATAAAATCAAATTAAAATTAAAATCAAATAAAAATAATTTTAAGTAAAAGGGCAATTATGCATGTTGTCCACAACATAAATTTTTAATTTTAATTTGATTTTATGCCTTAAATTTTATGTTATATTTTTACATATTTAAAAAGTTTTACAATTTAATTTTTAATTTAATTGAGTAAAAGTTTAAAATAAAAAATAAAAAGTTACAGGTTTTAAATTTTAAATAAAATAAATAAATACATGATATGTTATTACATTTTACAAAGTTTGCAATTTAATTTGAGAAGAATATATAATGCAGCTGATGATGCGAGTAAATTGTGAAAGCACTCCTGCACATATAGTGAAATAAGATATGTCATCCTACTTTATTTATTTTGTACTTTGGTTGATCTAATAAAATAAATATATCCGCAAATAGTACAGAAAAGTATGAATCTTAAAAGAATTGATTTTAAAAAGATAATATATATATATTTTTTTAAATGCCCAATTTTCTACATTCTTACCTAACTAAATAAGAAAGTATTAATACTACAAGTATCTAGCTGTTTTAAAGTTCTGATATTATCAGTGTGCTATTCTCACTTTCAATTTGTTTAAATTAATTTATATGAACTTTAACACCAATTATGGAGTTTTGTAAGGTTGTGGAAATCAGTTCATTTTAATTATTAGGTTCTTTGGTTAAATTTTCCCTAAATTATACATGATCTTCAAAGATACTTCTATTCTTCAATGAATATGGTCATAAATACCAATATTCCTTGATTCAGACTCATAAACTTAATTCCTCAACAAATTCATTTACACTTGAATAAATACTAACAGATACTTCAAAATTTAAAGAATAATTTTTCATATAGAGATATTTTTATGCTGAGAAATTATATTCTATAATAGTTAGCTACATGGTGTATATAAATGACATTTAGAAGTGTAGCAATACTGTTGATACAAGTCAATTGACATAATTCAATATTAAGAGAATTCCTCTGATATGATTTTTAGTATACTGATTAGTGGTTTGTGATAGTGTAATCCCAGTAATAATACCTTACACTTTGAGAAATGACATTTCAAAAAAGATCATTATTTTATCAGTGTAAATTTTTTATACTTGAATATAAAACAAATTCTGTAGAGCCAATGTTTGTTGGAAAATTACTGTATGAGATAAGAATGTGTTATGCATATAATACAGTAAGGCATAAGATGGCAGGTGTCTGAAATGTATTATTTTACACACTAACTAGACAGACTTTTTACTTATCCAATGAAAACATAAGCAATCCTTACAATTACTTTGAAGCCAACACATTCTTTATTCTAAGTAAATAAGAATAGACATGTAAACGATATGCATGAATATCACATGCATATCAAATAGACATGTAAAGATGTACATAAAGAAATATACATTCATTTCTGTGATTAATGTATAGTAGTTTCATATAACATTATTTTTCATACAATATCTATTTACATTTAAGCATGTTTTGCCACACTTTTAAAACCATACAGCCATTTAATTTTCAATTATATTTACCAAATAATATTTGTTCATCTGCCCATTTGTCCAACCACAGATTTTTAATACCTTCATAATTTTACACAAAGCCAAGATCGCTTTTTTAAAAGGTATCCTGGTTAAACATTTTTTAGAGAATAAGTTTTCCCCAAAAAACATTCATTACCATCTATACATCACACAGATGTATAGATGGGGTATATTTATAGATTTGTATGTATAGATGTATATTTCCTAGGGGTATCTCTAGTATCTCTAGTATTCTCAGTTAAATTTGAACAATGGCCAGTTCCTTTTCTAATCAAAAGCTTAGGTTACTAATGACTAGTGTTAGTTTTTATAATGTTATAAAAAATATAACATTAAAAATGAATACATAAAGAAAATCAAATATATATAAAATCAACAGCTACAAGCTAAAAACTATATTTTGGCATAAATGCTAATATAGTAGTAATTAAAATGTTCTCAAAAACAATGATCTGTTATTTAATGATCTGTTATTTTACCTATATGCTTGGAAATTGTGATTAGATATATATATATATATATATATATATATTATTTAATATGTATATATTTAAACTTAACTAAATTTTATAATTTCTAATAGATAATTCAGTTCCATAATAAAAATTGTAAAAATTTATACTTAAAGATGAAAATTTAAAGTTTTATTACTGAATATAGGCTTGATGCTGATGACAAAATAAAAGTACTTATGAATCTATTCTTAAAACTATCTCACTTCTAATTTAGGAAAGATAAATAACAATAAATTATGGTATAGATTTTAGATATAATTTTATAGTATGGGAACTAAATTGGAGTAAAATTAAAGGTTGAATAGAAAGAAAAGAAGAAAAAAGGAATTTCTTTCTTACAAACATTATTACGAGATTTTATATTATTTTGAAGTATTGAATGTTGTTCTAAGATGATATTTATTCCACAGTTATGTATTTTCCTTTCGGAAAATATGACTATTTTTTTCCTAATCTGGCTTGCTGTTCTTCCCTATTTCAAGAAAATTATTCAACTGTGCTTTTAAAATGGGCCAATTAAATGAAATATTTTCACTTAATTTTACTACAAACCATTCAGTTACTAAATAATTTAAATTGATCAATTTTTACTTTGATTTTTTCAATCTCAGTTTTTTAATGCTTTTTGAAATTCTATTCTTCCAGGCTGTTGATATACTGAAGAGTGTAATTTATTAATTTAGTTATAAAATTGACTAAAAGTCAAAATGATATTGTTATAATTAGTGAAATTGACGGAGGTTGTCTTCCATTTTCATTAATTGCAACAATTTGTACATTTTCTGAAAGAACTACGTTAACTTGAAGTAATAAAAGAATTGCAAAATTGCACTAAAGAAATTATAAAATCTTTAAAAAGTTCTGTTAAGAATGCATATGCCAATTTTCTGTTGAAATATAATAATATAATAAAAATGTAATACAAACACAACACTATACATTTACATAAATTACAATGTCTGCACTCAAGCAAACAAATGAATACATACATTTTACAAGGAATTTGTATTATGATGAGTCATAATTGAAATTATTCATAAAAACATGTTACATCCACATCTGAATCTTAGAGCCTTTGAACATCAACTGACATTTAGAGCAGCTCAATTACACAGGCGAACTAAAGCATATTTTTAAAACAACTAAGTATACCTAAATACTTGCAGTGCACTATAAATCATAACACTTATTCAGTGTATTTGAAATACCTCGACTTTTCTGCCAATTCTGTGAGCTACACTATTTCAAGATTTTTAACAAATTAAAAATTTTAAATTCTACTAAAATAGGTTTATTTTAAACATATAACTTTACTAAGCTTACCATAATCTGTGCCAGAATCAATACAATTATATTAGATGATTTGCTACTTGATATTGCATAAAAGAACTGAAATCAAATTGATAAAAATGATTTAGTGAATAAAAAAAAATTAAAACAGAATTTTACAGTAGTATTTATAATAGTATTTTTATCATACAATGCAAAATATTTCAAGAATCTTTGTTATTAATTAATATATATAAACAAGTAAATTTAACTTTGCTAACATTAATTATCTAAATTAGTTTCCTCCACTTTTTTTTTTATTGAAGAGAATAAACTACTAAAAATCATCAATAGCAAATAAATTCTGGCAGTAAGCAGTTTTCCAGACAAGTAACAACTAAATACAGCTTTATTTAACTGTTGCGATTTACAAGAACCTGCCTTACTTTATGTTCTTTTACTCAAAGATTGTAACCTAACACACTTCAAACATTATGTAACTATATTGTTGAATAAAACAAATCTATTATATAAAGAGGAAACATTTCTTTATATGTTGGCAAAAATCTCAAGAACTGCTATACTAATTGCTAACAAATTTTAACAGTAGCTTCAATATGTAATTCAGAGTGTTATAGGCTAAATTAAGATGAAAAATTATTTATTGAAATGGGTAAATATTACAGTGCTGCACTTCTCATTTGGGGTGCTAGGTGGCGAGCCGCTATATTCTCATGCTCCTTTCTTACGGCAAGCTGCTTCCAAAACTTTGAAACTGAAGACAGATTGTAATTCTTGGTCAAAAGTATTTGTGATTTCAGTTTACCAAAACCAATTCATGATGAACAAAACAATGAAAAACTCTATGATACAATGTTACAAAATTCTTTTAATATCAATGAACTTCAAGAAAACATAAATATCAACCTTCTTAAATTAGTACCAAAACAGCAGCAGGGATATGATTCCATCACTCACAATACCTATAGTGACAGAAAAAGTATGTTTTTTTTAGATGCTCCTAGAGGAACTGGGATAACCTTTATTATTAATCTACTTCTCGCATATATTTGATTGACAGATAGCTTGGATCTCGGTATAGTATCATCAGGCATTGCTGCAATGCTTCTCGCTGATGGTAGGGCTGCTCATACAACTACTGTTAAATTTATCATGTAGATAAAAGTCAGTTTGCTTTATATGTAAAAATGGTCCTCTTGGTAAAACTTTACAAGATACAAAACTTATTGTATGGGATGAATATACCATTATTCATTGAGCTCAAGTTAAAGCAACTGACCATACTCTCAAAGACCACAAGTCATGTGATAAGTTGATTGAAGGCATAACTTTTGTCTTTGCTAAATACTTTCAACAAACTTTGTCAGTGCAGGGGCAAAGCTAAAACAGGGGATGCTAGTTTAAAGTTAGCTTACTTGAATATTAAAATGTTCACGTTGAAATATATATACAGGTACGCGCGTGCGTGCACATACACACACACATAAGGACACAAAATTAACAATTGATTAGTAATTTAATAAATGTGCTATTTAAAATTTTAAAAAATTACATTTTGCTAGCATTTAATTACAGTAATTTTTATTTACTTTGCATCTGCTGTCACTTATTTTGACTTGTGCAGATTATAATAGTTCCTATTATAAGGTCAGATTACCTTTTTGTAACTATTTGTTTTATAAGGAAAATTCTGGTCACATTACAAAAGTGAAAGAGATCTAATTTTCAAAAATTAAAATTCTCTGGAAATTAACAAACAGAATATGCATGTATACATGTGCACATAGTATACATATGTAGCATATCTACACCATTACTTTATAAAATACTAAAACAAAAAATTCATTATATTTTTTCATCACAAGGATGTTTACTTCTCCAATGTTCTCAAGCAAATAGGAATAATAAAAATATTCACCTGAGAAACATCAAAAAGCTAAAAATTGTTAATTTTTCATAGCATGTATACACAATTTTATAAGTTGCATAACATACTTACACTGACACATGTTTTATCATATAGAGTAACAGAAATATGTCATTATACAAAAACTACAAATTAATTCCTTTTAAATTTAATTTTTATAATTCTGAGAGTCCTACCTGCTCCCAGTTGATGTCTTTATTAAAAGATAGTTCAGTGTTTGATGGTTTTTTGATCAGAATTCTTTCGTGCAAAACGAACTGATGTGAAATTTAGACGGTAATTAGGGAATAGCTCAAGGAACAAAAGTTATATAGTGCCGATGTGTGCTTTTACTCTGGGAGTGGATGCCATCCCTTCTCGAGGGTGGAAATTACATTCAAAATAACTGCAAAAATCGATGGAGGAATAACATATATGGATGGAACATACTACATTTGAAATAGAGGGTTAGATAAGCTTAATTACAAATTTTCATGAAAATCTATCTTGTCTGAAAGAATTCTGAGGTAATACTCTATTTTTACCGTCAACCAATGGACTAGTACAAAGAATTTTCTTTTAATCAGGTGGTGATGCTTGTTATCTGTGTACAATGATTCTGAGAGGAAATTCTAGAGCTTGGCATCCACAGTTTTGTTATATTTTCTTTATATATATATATGTTAATATTCATTATTATACAATCTTATTTGGTGGTTAAATAATCACCAAATAAAATAACTGAACAGAATTCATAAACTGAGATAAGCCTCTGCACTTTTTTTGTATAAATTGCTCCTTCAATGTATTTGCTGCAAATCTGCATTCTCAAGTATTTCTTGTTTCATTGACTGGGGGATGCAGAACAAGTTGTAAATGATTTTATGTTACACTAACAGCACTCAGAAAAATCAGATGTAGATTTTTATGCAGTTTACTTGCAATATACCAGTCTCTATGAATTTTTGTTTGGAAAATGTTTTTCATCAATATTTTTTTTATTTATTTAAAAAGTTAAATTAAATTACTCTGTTTACATTAAGGTGACATTTATTTATTCAATGGATGCACTTTTACCCATTTTTTTATTTCCAAAATCTTGTGAAAATTAAATAAATGGCATCAACAAGTACACTATTAAAAGTCTAATTTTTAATCTAAATAAAAATAAAAATTTACTGAAAATTAGCATATTACCATATACCACTGTACAAAATAAAAATTAAAAAAAATACTCAATGTACCAAATATGTTATATGTGATTACAATAATTCAAGCATAGTTTTATCACAAAACAACAATTTTTAATATTCAAATATTTTTGTTTATATAAAATAAACTAAAATATTCAATAAGAAAACTTATGAATGTATGCATTTTACTTTTGAAAAGAAGAAAGTATTACTATGAAGGACTAAAATTGTATACCTTATATATACACAGTAGGTCTGAAAAGTTCCTGAACTAAATTTCTGTAGTCAATATAAGTATCTCTTGGACAACCAAGGAACTATGTAGTATGATGTCTGATGAATGTGTGTACATAATTTCATCACCCCAGCCTAGAGTTATATTCGGCCATGTACCTTATGTGAGCTCACGACATAGAACATCCCAAACCTTCATAGGGGAAGACACCCGCCTTGTGACAACTCCAGTCGCCACACTAACCCCCCTTTCCTAGTCCTAATGGAGGTCATCTTTTGACCCTCTAATTTTTTACATCTCACAATAATAAGTCAGGCCTCATTGGAATGCCACTGATGTAAATGCCTCAGTACATGATATGGAACAGAGAAGCACGATAAAATTTTGTGTTCAACTTCAAAAATCTTTCATTGAAACTTATTCTATGATACAACAAGAATTTGGTGATGAAGCCACCTTTCATACTACAACATACATGTGGTGGAAGCGGTTTAAAGACTGTAGACAGTCATTGGATGACAACAAAAAAAGCAGGAGGCCGTCAACAGCTGTTCACGACGAAAATGTTGTGAAAGTGCATGCGCTCCTGCTCAAACAACCTCATCTTACCCTTCAGGCCATAGCAGAAGTAAACAAATGTAAGTAAAATCATTTATTTTCTGTATTTTTATTAATTTAGTACAGGAACTTTTCAGACAAACTGTATAAATATAGTAATGTATGTATTCATAAAACAAATAACCTTTGGGGCAGTTGATGCATGTGGAAATCAGTTACTGCAAAATAAATTCGAATAAATAATTTTAAAAATGTCAGTAAATAATGGAGAAATGTATTTCACTTAAAATATTTTTTTTTAAGAAAAAGGATTTGTACTTTAACTAGAAAAAGTAAAAAATGTTTCAGAATGGGAGGGATACACATACTTCACTGGTACAGTGTATCAGTAACACGGATATTATCATTTTTATTATTCATTTCACTTGTAATTTAAAGATCAACCACAAAAAAGAATTAGCAAATTACATTTTTCTGTTACTATATCAATAGTTGCCACCCCCTACTGTAATTTAGTATTTTCACTATGTGAAATCTGATTTGTTGGCAAATGTGAAGGTTACTGATGGGGAAACTGGAATGTTGTATTTGTCAATGTTTATTACCCGTGTAGAAACATCCTTTGTTCATTGTGGTTGTACATATTGTTATATGGATTTTACTTTCAAAATGTCAAGTTTTCACAGTAGATTTTATAAAAATTCAGCAGGTAAGTTTTACATGTTTGTGGATGTTTTATATCAGTCATAAGGTAGATCTGTTACAAAAAAGTGAACTAATTTTGTCTATTTTGGTGTAAAATTGGGGAACAAATGAAAATTGAGCTTCTCATTTTATTATGTATGCTGTAATGTCACTCTAGCACACTGGATGAAAGGCAACGGAAGCTCTATCTCATTGCTGTCTCTATGACATGGTGTATGCCTATCAATCATTTTGATTTGATAATTGCTACTTTTGTCATATGAACATGGAAGGATATTAAAAAAACAGAATTAAATATCTGAATATGACAGCAGCTCTTAGAATAGTTGATCTAGGAGAAGGCTTATCAACTCCCCCATTGAAGTGAAATGATATTACACTTCATAATATAGCGACACAAATTGCTAAAAATGCTGAGAACAGATCCCACTTATGGTCCTCAGATATCCCATGAACCCCACTTTATCTGTCAGAATTAATTAAACGATTTGGTATATGACTAGGACCTATCAAAACAACAGCCTGAACTTCTTGGTTCTAGATTGCAAGTGTGGAATCTATTGGTAGGTAGAACAAACATTACATTATTCGGAAAAGAAATGGTGTTTTCTTAGTGTTCTAAAAAATGAAGGGGTTCTTTCTTTTTGTGTATATTTTGACAATGATGGACTAATGACTGAACTAGTAATAGACCATAAACCTACAGAATGGCAGTTTTTCTTATTGGTTCATCTACATATAGCCTAAAAGCAGTTTTACTCTACGGAAACAAAAAGTCATCCAACTCAATTGCTTATTCAGTAACAGTGAAACATACGATAAATGATTGTCATTCTAAATGAAATTAAATACAAACAGTTTTTAATTACAAAGTTTGTGGGGATCTGAAGGTAATAAACTACATTAATGAGCCTTCAAGGTGAATCTGTAGAACACTGCTGAATTTTTATGTTTATAGAACAACAGAGCAAAGCCAGCAGCATACTGTAATAGAAGACTAGACTAAGAGAACTTCTTTTGAACCAGGTGAGCAAAATATTTTGTACAGCCCTCTTGCTGAGCCTAAGAAGCCTTCTTCCTCTACATCACATGAAAAAATTAAAAGCCATGGATAAAAATGGTTCCAAACATTTAAGAGAAGTCAAACTTAAAGGGATATACATAACCTATCTAAGAAAAGTGGTTCACAACCTTGTTTTTGAAAGAAAATGTAATCAAAAGAAATTAGTAGCCTGGGTATCATTTGTGGAAATGGTAAAAGGACTGTCAGGCAGCAAAAAAGGAAAACTATAAAAATCCCAGAACATGAACTTATTTCTTATGTCACGGAAATCCATGGGATGTTGAACATCACTAAAAATATATTTTTTATAATCACAAATAGATGTCTTTCTGGGAAATATCAGGGTAGACAGTGATAAACAAAGAGAGAAATTACACCAGAAGAATAGTAACACGGAGACCTGATACCAAGGCCACTGGGATTCACCAATGATGGGTGGCTACTGATGGTTTATAAAATAAGATGTGACGACATAAAATTAAAAAAATATTATCCTTATTTAGGGTAAATTAATGTTATTTTCTTTTTACACAACAGCTTAATATTCTTATGTAGTTTTGTAATAAATAAGACATTCATTGCAACCCTAATTATATTATGACATATATATATATATATGTTACAGATTTTTGCAATTACTTTTTAATTTTCAGCTGCATAATCAATTACAAAATAGGTAATTTCATATTATTTTTTTAAAAAAATTTTTAGACCAGTATAATTAAGGCAGTAGCAAATATGTTAAAAGTTATTTATTTTTTAATTAACTATGCTATAGTATTAAAATAATAATTTATATTAAAATATTTCAGCAAAAATAAATCATTAAAAAATAAAAAGGCTTGAAACCTATTTTCCAAATTTTCTTTGATCATATATACACATATTTTTGTTTTTCTGTAATTTTAAACTATTTGTTTAAGATTTAATAATAAGATTGTTAAGAAATTAATGATTAGTATATTCTATTATCAAGCATAAAACAATTTAATAACATGTATGCAAAACATTATGTGATGTTATTAATGTCATACAAGGATCCTGTTTAATAATGAATGAAGGTAAGTTTCATATTTCAAAAGGCTTTAATCGGTTAATATTATTTATTAATTTTTAAAATTCTTTTTAAGTTCTTGCGCTCCAACACACAACTGATAGGTAGGACAAAAATTTATAAAAAGCTCACCATGTATTTTTTAAAAATATTTAAATTATTCATATTTACTGATCATGCCTTTTTGAAAAGTAAAATTTGTTTTCATCTATAATCCAAAATATTTTTTTTACAGATTACTGAAAATTCAGGGTTTCTATAAAAAAAACTCTATGGTTTCAAGTATTATTTAAACAGTATTATATTTAAATTATTACTGAGCATATATTCTGAATGGGTAAATGCTGAAGTTTTTTTGGTACAAAATAATACACTTCAATATGTGCAGCATGCCTTGCCTTGCACATGTCCAGACAGTAATCTTGCTCTTCCCATGTACTTGCCAGCATCTCTGGTATAATGGTTGCTACTGCCGCAACAATTCTCTCCTGTAGGTGGTCATGGATTTTTTCCAAATTAACAATATTTTCACATGCCCAACAAAAAGAAATCTAGTGGGATCATGAGTGGGCTCCTTATCTTGGGCTCTATGCAATCTTCCCTTCTCTTTCAATCCACCTGCTTTGAAACCAAATGTTTAATGTAGCACATACACAGATGCTGTAATGCAGTAGAGTGCCTTCTAGCTGACAGAGAATTAATACTTTTTCTTCTTCAATACTGTCAATCTTTGGAAAGGTGTAAAGTTGGAGCATATCACAGAAAATATATTGAATATATTAATATTTAATTAATTGTGCTTTTTACCAAAATGAACAGGCCCACAAAACAGGCATTCATCAGTCTGCACCAAAGATTGACTTAGGGAGAGTCACACTGATTTCAATAATTTGATGCAGTGGCTCTGATTCCTAAATACTCCAACTGTGTCGATTTACTGACCCACTAGTGTGGAATGTTGCCTCATCTGAAAACATGGAATTTTTCAGTTAGTCCTCATTTTCATCAATGTTGTTAAGCATTAAAGATGTAAAGCCCCAATCTTTTCAGTTTTCATTAGGTTTAATTTCACATAAAAATTATTTCTTATACGTGGTCTAAGCCTCTTATGTACTACTTTATGCACTGTAGAATTAGGTATTTGTAACTCTAACTGCTTCTTGCTAATGACTTTTTCGGGCTATGCATACAAGAGGCTCGGATCTGTTCTGCATTCTGCCTGTTTCCTTAATCTGATTAAACCACTGGAATATTAGTTTATTCATAGGTGCAGCACCATCATATTCACATCAATAACTATGCTGAACTTGATCTCGATCAAATCACACACTCAACTTTCTGCTGTGGCATCGTCTTGACTGAGAGTAAGACTGTCGACTAGATACACAGTGAAGGTCCCACAGTGGTGCCAACAGCGATGAAAAACTTAATAATATAACAAACACAAATATGAAAGCTGGATGCTTTTAACCGATAGCATTATTGCTTTACAATCTTTTAGAACTAATAAGTTCTTATATAAATACCCCTTACTTTATATTTATAGTGCTACAAAGTTAACAAATTACATGTAAAAAAAATGTGAACTGAAGACTTCTAAACCACCACTTGACTCAACAGCCAAATGGTTACAATTACAGATAAGTTGAAAGCATCTATTACAACTGTTAATGTATTGTGTATTAAGCATTTATTATAATTATTATTTATACAATACATTTCTAATAATACTACTTGCATTCAGTATGGATATTATTTAATTCTGCACTATTCATTTGCAGAATTGTTAGTTTCATTAAATCTAATCTATAGTTTTTTTATTATTTTATCTCATTATCTTTTTAGTATTTATTTTGCAATGAAAGGATAAGTCTACAAATATGAAAAAACCATACATTCATAGCAAAGGCAGAAATATTATCACCAATGATATTAAATACTTTCATGAAGAGAAATAAATCTCTCTGAATATTCAATGAAAAGCTACATAAAAATCAGTGTGGACTATCTACAACATTAGAAAATAAACAAAGTACGTTAGTAGTAAAGATAATCTGTTAAGTCTGGTAAAAAATAAAAAAAACCTTGTTGAAAATATTGTTAATGATTTTGATTTGGTGTTTACAGATTTTATATGATTAATGAAGAAGTTCCAACTATAAAAAAAAATCATTGGCTCAATTGAAAAGGGTTTTGGACATCTTAGCTACTCTTAATGCTATGGGATAAGATACTTCAAGTGCACTTTTATCAGTATTGCTTGATTTACAAATAGAAGCTTGTTGATTTCTTAAAGTATGTAATTTTCTTTTGAAAAATTCCAAGGTTTGCTTTTATGATCTGGATGTTTAGTTTTCAAGTGTCAAATTAATTTTCATAGCTACATGCTTTCATCAGAGAGGACTTGAAAGCAAACAATACACTGTGGCTTTTCATCCAACGAAGTGTATAATTTAAATAACTGTCATTGTACAATCTTTTTACAAATCAATTCACTGGATACAGATGACACTTCATTTTTCACAAATTTATCCATTTTGGATAAGAATCTAATTGAAAAAAAAACTGAAACCTCAATTATTATAATTTTCAATGAAACTACACTTAAAACCTTAACTAAAGGAACCAGACACATGCTTCACATTCGAAACTAAACTGACATTCTGCAATTTGTTACGCCTCTTTTATACTGCTGAGAGCACAATATGTTCAGATGCTTGTTCGAATGTGATGCTCTCACAGCAAATATTAAGTAAGTAGACCGCATTACAAGGAGCTTTTCATTGAACATACAGTCAAGATTTTTTCTCTTCATCAAAGTATTTAATTACATAGCTGATAATATTTCTGTCTTCGCTGTAAATGTATGGTTTTCTCATAAATTGATGTACACATCAATCTGGACATGTAAATTGCTCACATTTGTAGACTTCATATATTCATATGTTCATATGTTCATACCAGTCGCTATCAATGCAGCTAAATAATTTTAACTAGGTTTCATTGCATTTGTATTGG
Source organism: Lycorma delicatula (assembly GCF_047948215.1). Taxonomy (NCBI): domain Eukaryota; kingdom Metazoa; phylum Arthropoda; class Insecta; order Hemiptera; family Fulgoridae; genus Lycorma; species Lycorma delicatula. Next base: position 19,170,633 of record NC_134456.1, on the reverse strand, counting down.
GGGAGGGTCGTGAAATATTCATTATATATTTTCTTTACTTTTTGAGAGTGATGGAGCTAAAAAGGTTGAGAATCACTGCTTTAATAATTCAACATTACCAGTTTTACATCAAAATTTCACAAAATTTAAAATGAGAAACACTGTTATGCTGGAAATTTAGCTGAAGAACTAATAACTTTAAATAACTAGGTAAAGTAACAATTAAACTGCTGAATTTGACTTAAGTACTAACCTTAGTCAATGTGAGAAGTAATCCACGTATTGATGTGACAACAATACAACCTACTAAAAAGAATGATATATGTTGTGACCAGAAGGCAACATCAATATTAAACCCAATCCAATGAACAGCAATTTCCATACCTCGTGTAACTGGATCTTTTTTACCAACTCTATCAAAAACTATGTTAACTGTAGACTGAAAAATAAATGAAAACATATTTGCAGTAAAATGATATGGCTTTACTAATATTTATAAATTAAAAATAATAAAAATACAAATTAAAGGAGGAAATAACTTATTAAACCACACATGAAATACATTTTTAGTTGTTCAATATTTTATTGTAGAATCACCTATCAAGTCATTCTGCTTTCTCACGTCATGATGATATTAATATATGAAAGAATGAGATGTACATGCAATTTATTACAATTTTTAAGTTTTTATAATGAAGATTTATGCAATCTGTGCAATATAATCACTTTTTTACCAGCAAAGCATAAGGTTTAAAAATGTTGTAATAAATTGAATATGAGATCTCATTTGTTTAATAACAGTTTTTAAATACACATTCACCAAGTTTTATTTATAATTAAACTGCAATATTAAGTAGCATAAAAATATAAGGTAAGACCTTCATATTTCTGGTAGCAATTCAATACTTTATTATATACTGCTAAGATGTACTACCTTATAAATTTGTTTATGAAATTAAATGAGTATGCTATGCACTCTTTAACCTCTCTTTAATTTTCATTTCATTGTTTTGTTCATATACAACATCATATTTAGTTTTAAATAGATTTAGCACCAATTATAAGTTTTGGTGATTTACAGTATAATGTCATGTTGATACTGCAGTTAATCCTATCTTCAGTTTTTATTCAATTCATCTACACTTCTATCAATCCATCTTTCTAAATAAATATCATACTAGTCACGATTTCTCTGTAAAAAAAAATGTCATGGTTTAATAGTGACAGGGCTTGTATTATTTATAACTAAGTGAAAAGGAATGATGTGGGTTGATAAAAACACCACATCCTCACTTGCAAATGAAACAACATAAATAATATGATATACTTTGAAGTGTGGACACACTTTTAGATTGTATAATTTGGGTTAATTTCAGTAAATCAGATAATAATAATAATAATAATATGCAGGTTTTAGTATTGAAATAAGAATGTTTTCTAATTTCTTTTTTATAAATTAAGGTAGTTCAGGAAAGGAAAACAATTTGAGAACTGTTTCTACAGCTTGAAATAAGAAAAAAACATTCATATAAATATATGTCTGAAAATGTTTTGTTGTAGTCATGGCTAGCAAAATATTTTGTTCGGACTTCAGTTCCCCTGGTGAAATGGGTCATGCTGAAATTATTACAAAAAACAGTTCTGGGACCTGTTTTGATTTTTCAGGTCAAAAAAAGCAAGAAACCATCGAGTTTACTTCTTATATAACATCTTAAAGATTTCAATATGATCTCATTTCACCGGGGTAACTGACATCTGGTAAATTATAGAAACTTTTTGCTAGCTCTAACTCAATAACAAAGTGTTTTCAGGCATGTTTATATAAACTTTTTCCCTTATTTCAAGCTCTAGAATCAGTTCCAAAATTAATTCCCTTTCCTACTGAATCACCTTGTATTTGTTTGTGGATGTGCAAAAAGGTTAGCTACAACTTTGACTTCCTGTAGTCAGCTTTGTTGGTGGGAGGAGACCAGGATGCCCTATAACTGATGTTAGCTTATTCAAGGATTTCTGCAAAGTTGTCTATGGATAATCAAGCACTTGCATCTATATAATGTTAATGAAATTCTAGCATAATGCAATACATAGTCACGAATACGAATGCTTCAATATAAATCAGTGATTACAAAAAAAACCCTACGTAAACCACTATATATATAGTGGTTTATATCAAGAGGATGATATGTGAGTTTAAGTGAAGTGTAGTCTTGTACAATCTCAAGTCGACCATTTCTGAGATGTGTGGTTAATTGAAACCCAACCACCAAAGAACACTAGTATCCACGATCTAGTATTCAAATCCTTGTAAAAGTAACTGCCTTTACTAAGATTTGAACATTGGAACTGTTAACTTTAAAATTAGCTGATCAGCGAAGAAGCATTCTTAGACTAATCTAGACCAACCTGGTGGGTTGAAAAAAAAATCCAATATTTACCTCACTTAACTTTAACTGTGAAGTAATTATATCAAGAAATGGGAAGAGGTAGCTTGTGTTTTTATTTACTACAAAATTTATTATAGAACATATTTTATTATTTAATCTGTATGTAAGTGCATACAAAATTGTTATTTTTAAAACGTGCAATACAATTTTTGTTACTGCAGTATATGAAATAAGTTCTGGATCAAGATCTAATCCCATTTTGGTCATACAAGAACAAGGAAACATGATTAAAAAACCTGAACATATCTCTCTAAATCAAATAACATTTCTATCTTAAACATATCTTCAGTGTTTTAGGATGATTTAAAATGATATGTATGAGTAGACCAAACAATAATTCATAATACAGCATGAATCATTATTTTAACAAATGAAGATTAAACTGAGCCAAATTGACTGAACTTAATTTTTTTATAATCTTTGATTTCACAACTAAATCTCTGAATAAATAAAATAAACAAGACAAAAAGTAAATTTAATAGCCTTAACACAATACCTTTTAACACAATCACCATCAGGACAAGTATATTCAGTGCAATTACTAATATGGGAAACTAACAATTCCATCTACATAAATAACTATTGTAACAGAACATCATTGCTGCCACACAAGTTAATGTAACAAATTGTAAACAGTTTATAAAATGAACTCACAATAAATATTTTCCAAACACAATAAAGGCTGAAGAAATACCCAAGGACATTAAAATATTTCCCTCGCCAAGTACGTGCCCAATCTAAACGTTCCAACATAGTCCGAGTATCATGTGCTTCAAGAAACAATTGCCTACTAAGTTCTTCCAGACCAGCAACTTCTTGCTTTAATTGCCAGACATCTGTTAATATTTAAGTTAAGTAAAAAGGTTACTATTAACAAGAAAAAATTTCCATTAAAACTTAAATTTACTGCAACTTAAACAAAAGCAGAAAAAGAGAAGAGGAACTTCAATTAATGATTTAAAATAATTATTAATGACAAAGTTCAATTAATGAAACAAAAATGGTTTTCATTACTATGACAATTTAGGGAATCTGTGATAGGGGAAAAAGAGATATGCCAGTTATATCTTAACAGACAGCCTTCAGGTGATATTGATTAGCCAGAAAATGACCTCCGACAGATGGACTTGCCTAAATAGGCTCAATTACTGGATCTTAAGGTCAGGAGAAAAAAGACAATTACTTTGTTGTACACAAGAACAACTACAAGTATACTTACATAGGAAATAGTTAAGCATTAAAACTCAGAATGAAAAACTAATGGAAAAATCTTCAATGGGCTTCTGAAATTAGTTTTATAAATAAATAAACAATAATGACAATTCTGTATAAATTAACTATTTTCCTGTAATATCCATTATTATCTTCTAAATATAATCCAAATTTGCACAAGTGCAGTTTTACAATAAGCATTTTCTAAGAATTCGGTGATGTCACTTCATAATTTGTTATATATGCTGATATCTAGTGAAAATCTTTTATCCTAACAAATTTAAATCACAAACAGTATTGCAGGCTTTTTTATGTATTTTCTACAGTCAAAATTGTATATTTCATTTTATATGTTTACTTTTACTAGAAGTTATTCTATTTTCATGGTGTTTTATGTTTATAATCTTATACTTTTTATACTATAATCTTTCAGTATTGATTTTGCCATTTTGTTTGTGTATAACAATTAAGACAGTGAATTCAATTTATATGATGGGAAGGTTGTCAGGTAATGAAACTAATCAAGTCTTAAAAAAATTCCTGTTTTTCTAGGGTGTTTTTCTTATAAAAACAGCAGAGGAATAAATTAATTAAAATAACATTTAAACTGCCAACTTGATATACTGGTTGTCTGAAAAAGAACTCCAGGTTTCAAGAATATAGTTTTTTAATTTTGCAGCACTCAACAGCATTTTATGTGTATTTGAAGTGGCAACAAGAGAAAGCGTAGCACAACTACTAATTCACAGAAACAAAACCAGTGATTGTCACACAAAGAAATTATATGTGAATCTGTCATAGAAATTCTCAGTGACAAAAGGAAACACATTCAGTGTGAACAATTTCTGGAAACTCGAAGAGTTTTGAAAGGACATTTATCAAGTAGTTCTAAAACAAGTGCAAAAACACAGAAAGAATTCAACTTTCTTTCCAACAAAGTCAAAAACTTCAGTAGCAGCAGATTTCATTTTTTTATAAGTGACATTTCATGTTAATAGAGTTGTGGATTGCCATAACTGTCTAAGAAAATGGGGCTCAAAAAGTTTACAAGAATTCCTGGAATTCATCCACAACTGTCCAAAAATGAATGTCTGATTTCATACTCAAACTTTTGGGAGATATTTTTTCCATAAGCAAACTAGTACAGGCATAATGTACTTGGATGTATTAGAGAACTTTGTATTTCTGCAGATTGAAAATATGGAGTCTAATTTTCCAACAGGTTGAGGCCCCTCCATACCATGCATAAGTTGTCCAGACTGTGCTCAAAACAGTTTCCAGAAGGCTGGATAGGCAGAGAAGCTCTGATAATTTGACCACTGCAATATCCTGATTTGACACCAGCGGATTTCTTTTTTAGGAGCTATGTAAAAAACATTGTATACAAAGAAAAAATCCAGTCACTTGACCATCTGCATAAAAAAATAACAACAGCCACTGAAGTGATCTGCAGACATCTTAGCCCAGAATGTGGAATGAGGTGGATCATGCTGATAAACATAATTTTTGTTTCCTAACATGCAGTACATGATTTTAATTTTTTTGATGTTTTTTGATGCTGAAAATGAATATGAACTCAGAATCTTCTATCACCCACCATTTTGAACAATTTTTTAATTTAAATTCAAGGATTTTTTCATTTTTCAATGTATTTTAAGCATTTTAAGCTCCTATATTATATTTTGTTAGCTCATTTTTTTATTGTTTAACTTTGTTCATATAATTTATAAGCTATAAATAATCAATACTAGACAAAGAATTAAATCATATCATAGTCACATATTATGACAACATATCTAATACGGAAGAGTGAACCTTCATGGACTAGATTAATCATGTTTGTGCAGGTCAAAAACATGTAGCTGAAAACACAGCTGTGTTGTTTGTATTAAGCACTGGATTTAGGAATGAATTAATTTTGTTCAGTCTTAATGCTGTCTTAAGTTTGTTAACAGTGCAGTCATAATGCCTCGAAATTGTGTAAATGTGATGTGGATGCCTTTTGTTACGTATATGGTGAGTTTACTGTAAAATCAGACAGAAAAAACATTACACCTTTAATTAAGAAAGCATATCATTTCTACTTTCAGTGTAAACTTGGTGATCAGGTTAAGACGTGGACTCATCATATAGTATGCACTAATTGTTCTGTATATTTAAGAGGATGGCTGAAAGGTATATAGAAGGCTTTTGCCATTTGGTGTACCTATGGTTTGGTGTGAACCAAAGGATCATGTAACTGATTGTTAACAAGTATGTCCGGAATTTCTAAAAAATCTAAACATACTGTAAAATATCCTTCATTGCAAGCTGCAATCAGGCCTGTTCTTGTGAACTTATTAACAAATGAAATTATTCCAGTTCCTGAGCTACCTGTGAATGTATGTTCTGAAAGCAGTGATGAAGAGTCAAGCAGTACTGATGACAACAATGATTTTGATTTTGAATTATCTTCCAGTAAGCCACATCTTATATCACAAGGTGAATTAAATGACTTGGTTAGGGATTTAAATTTATCAAAAAATCAAGCTAAACTGTTAGCATGAAGACTGCAAGGTTGGAATTTACTTCAAAAAAATTTCAAGCTTTCAAAACCGACAAAAAGAACTTTCTCAGTATTTTATTGATGAAAATAATTTTGTTTATTGCACAAATATTAATGAGCTTATGTTGCACTTAGGACAAGTTCATAAACCTGAGGACTGGCGCCTTTTCATAGATTTGTCTAAGTATAGATTCTTGAAAAAATAAATTATAAAAAACATAGCTGGAACATATATGATTTGAAAGTTATAGCTATTTTGTTAGGCAGGCAGTTAGGTTATACTAAGTACATGTGTTTTCTTTGCGAATGGGACAGCCAAGCTAGGGATAAACATTATATTACCAAAGAACGGAAGAAACAAGACAACTTAACTCCAAATGGGAAAAATATTTATTCACGAGTCCTTAATTGAACCCAAAAAAATATTTTTACTCCCTCTCCATATCAAGCTGGGACTAATGAAAAATTCTGTAAAAACAATGAAGAAGGATATTCCTGGATTTTTGTACATCAGGCAGAAATTTCCAAATATAAGAGAAGGAAAAATTAAAGAAGGAATATTTGTTAGTTCTCAAATAAGTGAATTAGTCAAAGATGATATATTTAACTCAATGTTAAATAATGTAGAAAGTGCAGCTTGGGCAAACATTTTCTCAGCAAATAAAATACGACAATTACCACGATATTGTTAATATCGTATGAACGATAGCTCTGTATGAACTTCTTAGTTCATACAGAGCTATGGGATGTAATACTAGGATTATTTTTTTTTCAAGGTCCAATCGGTCGCAAAATAAAAACCCACGCAAAAATCGGATGAACCTTTGCGCATATGTGTTGCGCAGCATCTCTAGTATGCCTTCAATCACGCCACGTCACTTCATTTAGTTCTGAACACTCAGCTAGCACGTAAACATGTCTACAACAATAGCATCTCCTGCCAAGTGTGAAGAGCGTGCGGTAATTCGATTTCTTCAGGCTGAGGGGTGTAATGCAGCTGAAATTCACAGACTAGTAAGTAGTACAGTGAAACTTCAATGAGTGACAGCAAAGTGCGACAATGGTGCAGGAACTTTAAAGCAGGATGTACAGATGTTCATGATGCAGGCGGTCAGGGAAGGAAGCGAGTGTCAACCGATGATCTCATTGAGCTAGTGGATCAGGCAATTCAAGAAAATCATCGGTTCACAATTTCTGTATTGAATGATTCGTTTCCTGAAATTTCACGGTTAGCTCTCTACACTACTGTGAGTGAGAGACTTCAGTACCGCAAACTGTGTGCGAGATGGGTTCCCAAGATCTGTACGACCATCACAAAAAAATGAGAATGGACGCCTCCCTAATGTTTCTCCAGTGCTACCACAATGAAGGAGAAGATTTTTTGAATAAAATTATCACAGGGGAAAGACATGGGTCCCCATTTCGAAACTGAAGAAACAAAAGAACAATCCAAACAGTGCATTCTCATTCTCCCAGTAAACCAAAGAAGTTCAAGCGAACCTTCTCCAACAGAAAGTGTATTGGTACTGTGTTCTGGGACCGGAGTGGAGTTTTCTTGGTGGAATTCATGGAACGTGGCACGACCATCACTGCAGCCTCACACTGCGTGACTCTTCAATGTCTACGAAGGGCAATTCAGAATAAGCGGAGAGGAATGTTGTCATCAGGCATTGTCTTTCTCCATGACAATGCTCGGCTGCACACTGCAGTTGTAACAAAGAAGCTCCTGCAGCGTTTTTTGTTAGGAAGTGTTTGATCACCCACCATACAGCCCGCACTTGGCTCCATCTGATTTTCACCTCTTTGCTCACATGAAACGCTGGCTAGGAGGACAACATTTTGGCACAGACATCGGGCTGCAGACCAGCATAGAAACATGGCTGAAAACACATGCAGCTCTGTTCTATGACGAGGGTATTGGAAAGTTGGTACCAAGCTACGACAAATGTCTAAATCAGAGTGGGGACTATGTAGAGAAATAGCGTAACTATGTAAGTACTTGTTACAAATAAAAAATTTTTTATTTTCACTGGTTTTAATTTCGTGATCGATTGGACCTTGAAAAAAAAAATAACCCTCTTATGTCTTTGAAAATACATTTCCTCCACTCACAGCTGGATTTTTTCCTGGACAACCTCAGAGACATAAGTGATGATGTACACGGTGAACATTTCCACCAAGACATTTTGGTGATGGAAAGCCGCTATAAAGGGGAATGGAATACTAACATGCTAGCCGATTACTGTTGGACATTAATTCGGGATGTGCGTGAGGTTATTTATAAAAGAAAATCATCAGCAAAATCATTCCAACACAGGTACGGACATACAAAATTATAAATTTTACAGATGTTAACTATATTTTCAAAGAAAATATAATTTTAATTTTACAATTTAATAATAATAATAATAATTTTATAATTAAAATATAATTTTAATTTTTTTTGAAGCGTAATTTATTTAAAACTAAGGATCATAGAAAAATTGTATTTATAGATCTGTAATGCAAGCAAAAAAGCAATTCAAGAAATGGGATCACACTTTGAGAAACATTAAAAAAAATGTTTTTTGGCTATCAGTGTTATTGTTTGACAAATGTAGGGCTGAAAATGGTGCTCATATTAAGTTACATTAAGAAGTAAAAAAAAATTGATTTTGTATTTCATGTAATAAGACATTACAAATCTACACTTTGAATTTATTTATAATTCTACATGTAATAAAGTAATTTAATTTAAAATTGCACATTTCTGCTAAGAATGTTAAGTTCATTCAATGATGATATAACATTGCAGCAAATAGAAAAATAAATCAGGAAAGCAAACTAAAAAATCCAATTTGTTTAATAATTATGCAATAATAATTAATGCAATTCTATGCAATAATATCATCAATAAATAATAAGTAACAATAACAAGTAATTCAGTGGAAGAGTAATCAACAGGCAGAATAATCTCAAGTAAATGCCAATTTGGATGTAGGAGCTGGCTTATAAGACTCTACATAACAAGTGATGTCAACTGTCATTGTTTACATTCATTGTACACTTTTATTACTTGAAACAAGTGAAAATTAACTAGAAGAGAGGTTACACACTCTTATTAAAGGAGAATGTGAGTACACAAACCGATGCAGTAGGAAATAAGGAATTTTTCACCCACAGCAGTTCATGCTCTCCTAAAACTGTACCATGCAAGCAAAGATATATGTTGAAAGAAGGTAGAGTAGTTTAGTGTTTTCTGTAACATATTTCTTTAATTAATATCATTTATTTAAAAAAGAGGAATAAAGATATCTTATACTCTTATAACTAAAAAAATTGAGTTTTTAATCACATTTAATCATTGCAGCAATCTAAATTAGTCATACCTATTTTGAGAATATAACATTTCAATACATAATGTGATGGTGCATACATAATCTGAAGATCTCTGTCTGAATATCAATACTAATTTTAGAATGTGTAATTTCTATTTAACGGTTTTCTCTCTACGTAAAATTTTATTCTTGTTTGTTTCTCTCCTACAGTACAATACATTCGAACTTGACTATTATTGAAGAATTTCTGTAGAAGTATCAGATCAAAATGTTTCCACAACTAATCCTTTCCTTTTTAGACTTATTAATAGAATCAACTCTTGCTTAAGCCCCAATTTTATTAGATTTTCCTCTGATTTTTGTAGACAGATCTATAAATTAATTTCTCATACCATCCTGGTAACTTTTTACGATAAGCACAACATAGGATGTATAACCTAGTGAGAAACCCATAAGCAACTGAAGAATTAGCAATATATTACTTATGATGTTATCCCATCATTTTACTACAATGAATTTTTCCTAAAAACACTGACTTCTTAGGTCTTAAATGTTTATTGAACAATAATGAAAAACTGAATAGTTAGGAATTCTTATACTATAAAAGTAAATTATCAAAATGAATTAATGAAAATACACAGAAAAAAATTATATACAGTAAAAGGATACTTTCAGAGGAGTTATTATTAGAAGCAACATTCTTCAACATTCCCCAAATGCCTTGACCAAAAGCACCTTTACTACTCGATCCTCGTTTTGCAAGAGTGATCCTTTTCTTCTTAATAATTACCATATCCATAGTCTGAAGAAGGCGTTTTTCAATTGACTGAACGTCAGCAGGAGTAACTGGCCTAAAAAAAAAGAAAACATGAGAGCATAACTCAACACCAAAACAAGGATAAAAAACTTCAAATCTATTTAAATGTACATAACTATATGCCCCTCTGTTTCTAACATTCTGCTTTAAATTTTAATAGTAACATTGGGGACAAGTGATTTGAATGATTTAAAAGGAAGGTCTCCTACCTCTTACGTAGGAGTAGGAGTCTTTTCACTATTAGATGATTTTCCAATATTAAATTTATTGTGGCCACTAAAATTTTACAACATATAATTGCTAATGTACATTTCATGATTAATTTTATTGTTAACAAAAAGCACATTTACTTTGATGAACAATCTTTAGTTCATGTTCTTTTAAGATATTTATTTTTGATGTTACATGTATACAAGCCCTGAGGATAACATCAGCTACCAGGTGGATCACAAGGAATAAATTGTGAAGTCTCCACACATGGAAGTTAACTGCAAATAAAATTTTGCAAATACATAGCCCTAAACCAAGGCAATATGATTAGGATGTAGTAGGAATAACTATGGGTAAGGTTATTCTGTATAAATATCACATGTATTCTATGATTTTCCTACGTTGTAGCAAGCTAGTGGTACCATTACAAATAAATATTACCGAGGGTAAATGGAAAACGGCCCTGAAGGTACATGATAACACAACAATTAAGGCAGAAGAACGTAGTCAGATTTCTGACTGAAACCTGAATCAAAGATTACTGAGAGAGGATACAGCATACCTGAAAATAATAGAAAAATATAGCTATAATCTCCAAGCAAATATATTCATTTCTCTTTTTTTTTAATTCAATATGATGGTATCCTTGGTAAAATATTCCCGTGGAAAACAGTCTCCATAAAGACCTCACTTGGGAACTACTCATGAGTGGTAGGGGATAAATGAAAGGTATAAGAATATGATATGCTTTGTTGAAGTGATTCATTTCACAGAAAAGAAGACTTTACTGTACTCTGAATTTCACACTGCTCTAAATTTTAAACATGCATTAAGGCATACTTATTCTGGTACTTTTAGACATAAGTCACTAGTTTTGGTTTTTCAGCTTCCAAAATAATGAAAATTTGCTTAAAAATAATCTCAAACTATTAATCAAACCATTGGAAAAGACATACAGTAATATCATAAGAATTTCAAAGCACAGATCAGTGATTACAGCAGCACTGCTTTTTATTATTCACCAGTACAGAGTGCGGAAAGAAAAAATGTTGGTTGCTTGTATCCATAATGCTCTTACAGATTGTGTAAAAGGTAAATGAGATAACACTAAAAATAATAATAAATACATTACCATCACTCAATAATCAATGGATAATCAAATGTGTTAATTTCAGAAATCATAATTTCTTTAAAAAATATTCACACTTAACTTTCATACAAAAACATCATGAAAAACTGAAATAAAAAAAAAATAAGCCAAAAGCCTACCAGAATACCTCATGAAGTAAGCCATGGAAGAATAAGGATAGTTGACAGCACCAAAACCAGATAACAACGCCATTACAGTAACTCCAATAACACCGACCCTGCTTATACCTTGTTCAATAGACAAGATACCTTGTTTTGGACTTAGAATCGGAAAAGGATCACCAAGTTTCCAAAATAGATATATGTAAACCACCCAAATTACAAGTGTAAATGGCTGAATTAGCTTTTGACGTACTGTAAAAATAAAAAATAGAAATAAAAATGATAAAATATGCCAACAATATTTACACAAATTTAACACATTCAATACAGTAGACTTTTGACTATATGTTCTCTAATTAACCTCAGTCAATTGTCTGATTCAATGTTGCAGTATATCTAAAATGATATTATATCACTAAATCGACAAATTAGCTAACAGTAATAAATTTGATATGAAAACAAAATAATCATAATACTAACAGAAAATTTTATACTATTCAGAAGAAAATTTAGACTTCAACATGGTTCACACATCTACTGCATTCTTTTGTATGTTTGTATATTACAAGTGTACATATGCATGAATACATATCTACCTTGTATGTGGTTGTCTAAATTTTATAATTTGCAATGGCAAACCAAAACAAAATGCCTAAAAACATGTTTCCTACTTAAAATGAGAAAATTAAATTAATCTAAAAAACTATAGGCAGATGTTATCATAAAGACCCACCGGGTTGGTCTAGTGGTGAACGCGTCTTCCCAAATCAGCTGATTTGGAATTCGAGAGTTTTCCAGCGTTCAAGTTCTAGTAAAGCCAGTTATTTTTACACGGATTTGAATACTAGATCGTGGATACCGGTGTTCTTTGGTGGTTGGGTTTCAATTAACCATACATGTCAGGAATGGTCGAACTGAGAATGTACAAGACTACACTTCATTTACACTCATACATATCATCCTCATTCATCCTCTGAAGTATTATCTGAACGGTAGTTACCGGAGGCTAAACAGGAAAAAGAAAGAAGATGTTATCATAAAAAAATATGTTAGGAAAGATTAGCATAGTTTTATAAAAAATGAAATCTGAATTTTTAAAAGATTACATTGAAAAGGAAATGCACTCAGAAAAAAAATTAAAACTGTTCTGATGGTATGTAAAGGAAACTGATATGAAATGAATCCTGCAAGTGCTGATTTTTAATGTGTATTACTATTTCTGAAAAAAATCATACCACTAATTCTAATGAATTTCAAATCAGTCAGTTTAAATAGTACTAATAAAAATGATCACTTTTAAAAATCACTTTTGCACAACACTCAGGCATCAAATATAAGTTATCAACTCCTGGACAGAAGTTGAATGGAGAGATGTGTTTGCATCATGTATAAATGCTGATGGAAGCCACAAATGAAAGACAGTTATAGTAGGAAGAAAGTCACACTGGCTGTATGAATAAAAGAAATCATGAACAAATTCCTTATAACCATTATATACTATTTTTATTATTACTACATATAATAGGTATGGTGGTATTATACCATACCTAATGTGTGGTTCAGCAGACATATTTAAAGTCTAATTTTTTAATCAATATGCGAAGTAAGTGTGTAAATCTCAAGAAATTTGAATTATCCTACCTGATGAAATAAGGGCTCTGTTGTTTAAAGATGCAGAGAGAATAGTAATTAAAATCTATATAAAAATAATCCTTCATTTGTTTCTTCTTTATGTTTGACTAACTGCTCATACAGACAAAAAAATTTGGGTTTAAAATTATAAAAATTGATATATTCTACCAATCTAAATACGTTCTACAACTTCTTTAAAATAGAAGAAATTACAATAATTAATATCAGGCATTACAAATGGTTCAGGATTTTTAAGTCAGGTAATGAAAACAACTTATTTTCAATAAATACAATTTTTTTATAATGAACCTGACAGTATGCTGAGACAATTAGGTATAAAATCTTATAAGCTAAAAATTATAGCATAGTCCCAACCATTTGATCAAAGTAGGGTAAAGACAACTATTTTTATCAGATAAAAAAAAATATATTACGTGGATTGAGAACAATGACTGCTTATTTTTCTTACTTCTTCATTACAAAATAAATAATTACTGCCTAATCCAAAGCTCGCTCATATAAAACCCTTCTCTCATTATTCTTTGGTGCTTCGATGGAGTCATTTCTAATTGACTTAGCTCCGTTCAGAGAACTGTTCACTGTCTGCTCTGTTTGCTGCCCACTTGCATCTTTTCACTTTGATTACTGTAATATAAGATCGGTTCACAGACACTGATACAATAGTTACCAGATATGAATGTTAGTAATACTAACTGTGTTCACTTGTTACTCACTACATTATGATTAACAAGATCTACCAATGGTTCATTCCTCTGATACAAATGTAACAAATATCTCAATATGGTATCAACATCAAGGTTACTCAAGAATCAGTCTTTACTTATTATCTAATTAAAAAAAAACTGGACGTGATGCCAGCTAAAGCTTTGTTGTTCTAATTAGTTTATGACAACATAATCTGGACTATAAATTACAAACTTTTCTTTGTTGTTATAGTCTAACTTTCTCATATCTGAGCGGTCCTCCAAAAGAAATTTCATTAGCTTACAAATCAAATGAGAAAAAAAACCACGGCCCTCCCACAATGACTGCATTACAATCTGCATGAAAACCGTGACAGTGCCACTTCTACTAAGCCTGAAAACATTTACTTAATATTACTTAACATAAAGTAATCTTTAAAACAAACAGTTTTAAATATAATAATAGTAATTCTATTTAATAAAAATTACAATTTCTTCGTTAAAACAAAAATAAAGCTTATTGATCAATAATTTAATTTCAAACAAAATATTACATTTTTATTAAACAATGTCTAGTGCAAGTGATATCCTGCTGTGACATAGACTGCCGAAAAGTATACATTACTATTTGATAATAACTGTAGTCAAAATACATTCTACAAAGAAAGTTAGTTAACGCATTATAAATGAATTAGCACAAACTCCACTTTTGATAACTGTATAGTCATGCACAAAAAAAGTATTTTTTACTGAAATTAATACATGGAGGTACTAATTTTTACATTAAAAACAATATATCAGAAAATGGTTTTCTACAACTAATATAATTTACATATAACAAAAATGAACCATTTAAAAACAAAATAAAAACTCAAAATGTAATTACTTCTTGGATCCATAAATATTAATTCAGGGATCTTGTAAAATGATTCTTTCACAGCTTACACCAACCTAAATAGAATCAAACTGAAGATCATGTCTTCTTTCCTCATTAAATTTGAAGGTAGCAAATTGGCAAATGAAAGTTAAAATTTTAATAAAATAATTTACAATATTAAGTTATTTTTATTTCTTTTATATCTAAAAAATCTTATGTTTAATATAGAAAATAAAAACTGTAAGGCAACAAAATAAGCAATTGAAACATTGTAAAAAAATGTGATTATGCACATAAAAACAATAGTTAAAATACTTAATGTTGTAAAATTCCACTGATAAAAATTATTAACCCATTTTCTTTTTCTTTATGGTGATTGTATCATCACCATAATTATATTAATGGCAGTGATATAATCGGCAGAGTACTGGCCTAGGCTCTTCTTTCAATAAAAATCAAGCCACAGAAAACCTTTATAATTGTTTCACAGTTCCTTTGCCCTGATCTACATCCTGATCACTGATATGATGATTACTAATGTCATATTTCAGTTCGTCAATATTAGTTTATTTATGAGTACACAAACAAAATCAAAAAATACCATTACTCAGATGATCACCTGGTGATAGACTTCCTTTTCAGAAGTAAGAAATAAATTAGATCACTGATCTCTCATGAATACATAAAGTAACAAACGCTTGGTAAACTACCAGTTGGGCTCTATGATTAAAGATAATAGATTATGTATACACAGAAGATGCTTAATGTGTAAATGTTGGTTTAATGTAAGTAAAGCATATGGATTAAAAATAAATGCACAATAAGATAACTCCAATGAGAATCTAAAGAGAAAGAGGAAGAATAGATATCAAGATTGACGGAACCAAAGTAGCAAAAAGGGTCAATTCATTTGAAGTGTCCCAAAAAAAACATAAGCTGAAGATCATGTCTTCTTTCCTCATTAAATTTGAAGGTAGCAAATTGGCAAATGAAAGTTAAAATTTTAATAAAATAATTTACAATATTAAGTTATTTTTATTTCTTTTATATCTAAAAAATTTTATGTTTAATATAGAAAATAAAAACTGTAAGGCAACAAAATAAGCAATTGAAACATTGTAAAAAAATGTGATTATGCACAAAAAAGCTTAACCAATTCAAAAAAAAATTTGTTTTCATTTTTCAGGACCTTAAATTACTTTTTTTTTTTAAATGGCTACCTATGGTAGGCATTTTTGTTACAATGCACATACCTATTTTTGTGATTGTAAGGGTTTACAGAAAAAATTATAACTAAAAAACTATTGGTCCTGGAAGGATGAAACAAAAGCAATTTAATCATATTTTCTCAAGGTAAAAGAATGGTTTATGTACTTATCTCTCTTCTTTCTATGAGAAAATTACCAATTAAGTTAAACATGAAAAACAGTGAAATTTCACTTTTGGGAATTTTTTTCAAGAGGCAGAGATGCCATACAAAGTTTGAATTATTTTTTTTATATGTAGTTATATGTTAGTAGTTTTACCATAAATAATATTAATGGTGGTATACTTACCCCTAAATTTTTGAATTTTTGAAAACTACTTTTTTTAAATTCAAATTTTGGCTTCAACAAATAACTCTGATGAGCTGGTGATAAAAATCTCAAATTTGCACAACTTGCAGTGTTTTTGTAGATATTTATGAAAAATAAAAAAGTTTCTGTGTATTGTACTAATAAGAAAGTTACAACATCTCAAAAATCATGAAAAACCTATTAATAGTGATACCATTTTGACTCACTAAATAAGTGCTCCAAGGCTTATTGTTTTCTTTGCTCTTTACATTTTATATATTTAGCCGCTATGTTGTAGTTGGCATTTTCAATATCTCTAAAATAGTTTTTTTTTAATCACTAATGATAGGTAGTAATTTAATAACTTAACCAATGCCAGTAACCTAATACAATTTTGATTCAAAAATGCTTGTGAAACTTACCCAAACTGAGATTTCAATGAGTAGCCTACATTTTTTTCAAGAATTCATTTTTATAATTACATTGGATTATTTTGGTAAACACTATCGAAGAAAAAATAAATTGTAGCAAAATTTTAATTATTCTTAGATGAAATAGCATGTTTTTTGGAGCAGTGAAAGTTTATTATTTAGTGTGGTTAACCAACAGATGTGATATCTCTTCTGATAATTCTCTTGAAATTGTGTGAGAACGACCCAACACTGTAGTTAGTTCAAGTGATGTCAACTTTCTCAAGACTTTACAGATCAGTACTCACATTTTGTCTTGTTGAGACTTTTGAAATGTTGTAGTTGGTCCATCTGGGTGGAAAAAATGAGCCTGCACATCGTCATTTTCAAGGCTAATATTTACCACTTTTCCTATCCACCACTGATCATCATACACATAAGCAATAGTCTTTTTCCTTAAAAACCTATTGATACAGGATGATCTTCATAGTTTTTGGAGTCTGAAGTAAAGTAACATCTTACAATGCCTTCTGACACAGGAACATACTTTTCGTAACTTCTAGTACCAACAACTCTTTCACATCAGTCAAAATGGTTTTTTAGAGTTTCTGAAATCTTAGCTTTCTCATCTAATTTAACCAAAAAATACCTGATGTTTTTCAGTTTGTGATTACAAAATGAATATATTTCATTAACATTTAGTATCTGAATGTTTTTTTTTTTTAAAGTCTTTGCCACCTCTCATTTTGTTGCTCCTACCACACAATCACAGGCATTTTTCCCATGAGATGATCCAAAGAAGTGCCATTCGGCTTCAAGGTCTTTTTTGTGACTGCACAAATTAGCAAAATTCTTTTTTTTTATACTGACTTGAAGCACCATCAGTAAAATGGATGAAGTTTTTTAATATTCTGTATACTTCCTTGATATGGTCTGTTAAAAAATTTTTGAAAGCAATAAAATGTTCCTGTATCATGCTTCAATTGATCACTTAAAATACAGACAATTTTGCGTTGTAATACATCATTTTCCTTGAAATTGAGCACAAAAGGGTGAACTGTGGCTTGGCTGTAGACCCAATGTAAGCTTTGTATCTCATCTTGAACAAGAAATTAAAAGTCTTCTGCAAAGTCTGACAAGACCAAACATTCTTGTTCACCTAATTCTGGATTTTTCTTCTTGAAAAACTGAGCTTGAAATTTTGACACAAAATGGTGAGTTTACAGTTTTTCCAATTTTTTCACTAATTACTCGAAAAACTCATCTTTGGTCTGAAGTACAGTAATCATCTCTTCCCTATCAGCTGTTATGCACTGTTTGTACATTATTGTACCTGGCAACACATCACACTCTTCGGAAAAGTTGAGCATGTCAAACACTGCCTGCTTACCTGGACATTTGATGCACACATTCATCATACAGCTGTAGTTATCCTTGTCACAAACAAAGATGTTCACAAAGTCCTTATAATCAACATTAAATTTGGAACCATCAATCATGAGTTTGATGTTCTAGTGGTGAGGGAGATACGAACTGTATGAGTCCCGGATGCACCAGCCAAGATTCACCATTTTGAACAGAGTTCTTAGTACTTTGACCTTCAAATTCTTTCTTCAGGACATACAATTAAAGAAGACATACAATTCATTTAAGTTTATCAGAACAAAGCGCTTTTGCTTATGCACTTTTACACCATCAATACGCATGCTAACACAATCCTTTTTACCAGGTCACAGCCTGCTATTATTGTCACTGTCATAAAATAACACAACTTTTTTAACTGTGTCGTTACTAATTTCTGTTTTGCCTTTTACCTAACTCCAGTAGAATGCCTTGATCATTAACTAAGTCTCTAGTAAGTCTAACCAAATGCTCAGACACATTGAACTCTAATATTATTTTAGATCAGGTCCAAGATTGGGGAAGTAAACTGATAATTTTAACCTTATCTCCTTTAGAAACAAGAACATATTTTTCTTTTAGTTTTAAAATAAGATCATCATATTCATGTGAAGATGATTGAGCTGGATTTTCAATATCAGAAACTTTTGAGTCAAAACACAATTCAAGGTTCTTTTTTAATTTTTCAGATACCTTATTTATTTAAAATTTTTATGCTGATGGTCTTCGATTCGTGCTTAGTTTTTTCAATTTTGATGAAGGTGATACACCCAAAATGCTATAAGCAGCATCCAATTGTTCAATATTGTGATGTGGGGCAATGTATTGCTCTTGGTCTTCACATTCATATAGTTCTGCTGAGAAAAAATACTTTTGAAACAATTAATACAAGAGACTTTCCAGGAACTAAATTAAAATTTGGAAAAATGTGTTCTTTAACAGCTTGATCTAATATTATTTGTCTTAAGTTTTTTTTTAACTGTTTTTTTATAAGTTTAACTGTCCATGGCAGGTGACTGAATTTTGACAAAACCCTTTTTCCATGATATTTACAAACACTAGTGACATCTGAATTAACATGTAAAAAAGTAAGTTGTTGGTTTTCCTCAATAAATTCATAAAATTTAATGAGTTCTTTTGGCACTCTATCATACACTGTTTTATGACACTCTTCATTCACATAAATTCCTATGGAACATTGTTATTCTACTGTTTTATGTGAAATTACTTGAAAATAATGCAAATATTTAACTGATTTTAAAATTTGCAAATATAATATTATGAAGTAAAAAAATTATTTACTTAATAAACACTTCCAAACACAGGATGAAATCTGAGACACTAGGTAAAGATGTGAACAGGTCACTGACTAATGTGACTGACCAGTCTGTAACTGCAAAGCTAAATGCTGCAACAAGCATAAATGAGCATGTTGCAATATGAATTTTCTTGATGACTGGAAATGATTTCAGGTACCTGTTATAACATGATCAATACAGTTAAATGGTTCAAACAAGTATATTTCAACTACAGTAATAAGTATAAAAATTCATAAAGTGTCAAGAAGACAAGAAACCCCCTTGGAGCACTTATTTAACGAGTCAAAATGGTATCGCTTTTAATAGGTTTTTCATGATTTTTGAATGGTATAACTTTTTTATTAGTACAATACACAAGAAAATTTTATTTGCCATAAACATCTACAAAACACTGTAAGTTCTGCAAATTTGAGATTTTTATCACCAGCCCCATCACAGTTTTTTGAAGCCAAAATTTTAATTTTTTTAAACAACTAGTTTTTAAAAATTCATAGAAATTTAGAGGTAAGTATATCACCATTAATATTATTTATGGCAAAACTACTAACATATACCTACATATAAAAAAATAATTCAATTTGTATATGTCATCCCTGCCTCCTGAAAAAAATTACCAAAGAGAAATTTCACCATTTTTCATGTTCAATTTTACTGGTAAGTTTCTCATAGAAAGAAATGAGAGGTAAATAGAACAATCTTTTACCCCGAGAAAATATGAATAAATTGCTTTTTGTTTCATCCTTCCAGGACCAATAGATTTTTAGTTATGATTTTTTCTGTAAACCCTTAAATAACAAAAATAGCTGCCACAGGTAAATTGCTTAAATAAAAAATTAAAAAAAAAAATTGTTTTAAGGTCTTGTAGGAAACAAGTGGATAAGTTTCAAATTTTTTAAATTGGTCAAGCAACCACTCTTGGGTCATTTCAACTGGTTTGATCCAAAAGCAGAGTTTAGTACAGATGGATGGTAAGTCTAAACAGAATGAAAAATATCCAATATATAATTGAAATAAATCCTTAGTTTAAACATAGTCAAATGACTGATAAAGAACAAGATAATGTAAAAAATAATTCATAAAACCTATACCAAACCTACTCTATTACATAGAATCCAAAACTGGCAGTTGTCAAACAAATCTGAAGTAAAATAATTTATAATAGAATCAATGGAAATAAACATGTTGGTAATAACTTGAACAATGAGGAACAGAATAAGTAGTGGTATTACTGAATAACTCAGATTAAAACAAATATTAATGAGTCTCATAGAGCAAGATGGCTAGGAATTAAAAGTATTAAGACAGACACCGATCTGGCTTCATTATCAATACGCTATATTAGGAATTTATGTTGCATCTGAAATGAAAACGTAAAAATATGATTGACAAATAAATGAGAAAAGCGAAATCAGGAAAAAGCAAATGAACAGAAAGAGTTGGCGAAAGAGAAAAAATAAATCATGTGTACATGTCAGATGGACTACCTGTTCAATATTAATTCAGCTAACATGTATGTATGTCTATTATCTTAAGTATCTGTTTTAGGCATTAGTACAAAATTTTTAAGCTCCTCTTTGATACATCTTTGCCTTTTTAAGTTCAATAATTACTCTGTACCTAAAATAATGTGCGTTATACAAATTTGAAATTCGATTTGTATAGTGAACAAAATGCAGCTAACGTCAAGACTAAGGCTACTTGACTACTAATGTTAATGTTTTTTTCCTTCACATGATACTCTTATTTAATGTTTTGGGCTCTTTCATAATCCAGTGTTTGACAGTAAAAATAGATTATTACCTCAGAATTCTTTTGTACAACATTGATTTTCATGAAAATTTGTAATTAAGCGTATTTAACCCTCTACTTCAAAAGCTATATTCCTGCTGTGTGCTTTTATTTGTGGGGTGTAAACTACCCCTTGTAAAAAATTCAAAAACCATCGATTTAAATGTTTCATAGATTGAAATCATATTTAAATATGTAGAATAAACATTCTTTTATGTAGTGGAATATAATTTATGATATTTTACTATGTTTCAACCCATAGAACCCCACCCCCTATGATGAAATTAAAAAAAAATTAGTTTTCAATAGTTTGAAATGTTTTAATGGTACATTTATAATTAATTAAAATCCCTTTACTGTTTATAATAAAATTTATGATATTGCAATGTTTCAACTCTTAATAACCACCCCTTATGAAAAACCTGTTAAAATTATAGATAATGTTTTGTAGCTAAAAATCATTTAAATGTGTAGAATAAACATTGTTCCATATTCTGAAACATAATTTATGACATGTTACAAGATTGCAATCCTTGGAATCAACCCTAATGACAAAACAAAAAATTAGTTTTCAACAGCTTAAAACGTTTTAAGGTGCATTTATAATGAATTATAAACTTTTTACAGTTATTAATGTAATTTATAATTTATTGCAACATCCCAAACCTTACAAACCTGCCTCATGATGAAAGTTAACAATAATATTTACTTAAAATTAAAATTATAAAATGAGTAACGGAGAGAAATAAAAATTTTATGTGCATTATAATAGCATGTTTTATTATTGTAACTCTGTGGATCATTGCCTATGGTGTGCTGCATTACTTTTCTTCTCCTACTTTCATCTACATCTTTATATATATATATTTCTTGTGTGCTCACTGAACTCCTAATACCTGAACTCCCATACACATTGTGTATGTCACTGAACTCCTCCTAAACGGCTGGACCGATTTTGATGAAATTTTTTGTGTGTGTTCAAGGGGATTTGAGAATGGTTTAGATTTTGATACGATAGAAAATGTTTTTTTAATTAATTTATTTATTCACGTGTTGTTGATCTTGGGATGGCTAAGGTTCACAGCTGGATCCGGTAGGCAGCGCTGCGATCGCGTTTTAGAATTTTTTTTAATTTCTGGCATATCAGTCAGACCCAGTAGTTGGTGCTGCAATCAGATTCTAGGAAATATTTTTATTTTGTTGCTTTTTCTCATATCAGTTGCTTCCATCATAGCTCAGTGTTGTTATTACATTAAAATTTGTATTTTTAACGGACTACTGTGTTTAGAGAGTAGTTTGAATTAAATCCGATAGGTAGTGCTGTTCTGACAATTGAATTTATTTACATTCTGACTTTTATAAAGTGAAAAGTTAAATTTTATGAAGTTCTGTAATGTTTTGTAAGTTTCTTAATGTTCAGTATTAATTGTAATGATTTTGCAGTCACAACTTTTTTCGTTAAAAATTATTTTCCACCGAATACTGTGATTAGAGAGTGGTGTGAATTAAATCCGATAGGTAGTGCTGTTGTTTTGCCATTTAGATTTATTTACATTCTGTGAAAGGTTAAATTTTGTTAAGTTCCTAATGTTCAGTTTTTTAAGGTTTTATGAAACTTTCAATTGTGTTCATTTAATCTGTATGTATACTCAAATCTAGCGATAGCGAAGCATTGCCGAGTCTGCTAGAATTGCGCGCTTATTGAGAATATTATATTATATTATTATTTATTGAAATAACATTTTAAAGTGTAATTAAAAAATATACATCATGCAAATTTGTAAGGTGCAGTATTGAAGTGAGTATTTTACATGATTTTTCATGAATTTTAATGATGTATAAACGTGCATTCAATAACAATCAACTTAACCTACAAATTTAAATTGTCAGTTCTCATTGATTCTATGCAACTTATGAATATTGAACGGCTCTTTGAAAATAGAAATGTAAGTTCGTAAAATAAATTATAACATTTATAAAATTAAAATATAAGTTACTTATAATATAGTTTAAAGTATATTTAAAAAAATTGAAATTATAATTTTTGTAGCTGATTAATTTTATAAAAAAATTTCTAAAATTGTTTTTAATTTACAATTATCTAAAATTTGGTAAAAAAGATGTTAAAATAAAGAATGAGAAAAATTTCTACTGAAATTTTAATTAACTACTTTGCTTTTTTTACAATGCTTTAATTTTTGTATTAATTGATTAATTAAGCATGATTATAGAACCTCAAAATTATTAAACAAAAAAAAAAAAATGTAGGAGGTACTTTTTTAGAATGATCTTAAGTGAAAATTATCAGTAATGTGGATGAAAATTGATTAATTACACTAATTATTAATTTTACGACATTTCGATTTTTTAATTCAATTTTCATTAGACATCTCAATATTTAGTGAAAATAAATATTAACCATACTACACATAATTAATCAATAAACCCACTAAAATAATACAACAATCACAAACTTATAATATTCATATTAATGAAATTTCATTCACATTCCTGCTAATTTTAACTTAAATAAGTTACTTATATTTATGTGTTGTCCATTTATTACAGAACAATGCCACGTCAGGACAGCGTCTGTCGGGTCCGCTAGTATGAATATAAATATGTGTATATATTATATAAATGTATGTAATTATATTTATATCTGTATATACGTATATGTATGTATACATATACACACACGCATGGGTGTGCGCATGCACACACACATACACAAGTGTATGAGGACACACTTATACATATGTAGATACAGTTATATGAGTTCACCTATATTCATAAATGCTCTGAAACTGTAGAGAATATTAAAATTTACATGCTTTAAAAATTTCAACAAAAAAAATGTGATTGGTTTTTCAACGATAACTTCTTTAATTTTTAATCTATCCAATTGCTCAAAAAACCATTTTGCAGGGAATTTCAAGGGCTACAAGGATTTAAAGTTCAGATTCCTTGAGCACTTTGTTTTTGAAATTTTTGAGTTTTAAGGGCTTGGGGAAGGTGGTCCTCACACTCAAATGCAAACTTCTAATGGTGATATCTGCATCAATTTTTATTCTATAGAAATAAAAAAAACAAAATTTTCAGTAAAAAAAAGCCAAATTTCTGTGCTCTAATATTTTTTACATATTTTCTTTAGTTTTTGAATTATTGTGAAAAAAAAATTTTTCAAATTTGAATCAATCTTTTTTTTAAAATAAATCTAGGCATTCCAAACCGATCAAACTTCTAGAACTTCTTAAATACAGTTAATAGGATTACACCCAATTCCAATTCTTGCGGAAAAGTTAATTTGTTTCATTGCTGATTTTTTCTCCGAAAAAGCGAGATAACTATTTTATTTTCATCATAACTCCATTAGTTTTCATGCTAATGACTTTTACCAAAGCTAATTTTAAAGGTCATTTCAAGTACTTTGAAAAATATAGGTTGTTTTCCTCTAAAAACTTTCCGTTTTTCTGTTATTTAATGTTGAAAGGTTCGACTTCAGTTTTTGGTAAACAAAAACTTATCTTCAACGAGGCATAAATCGGTTTGTATTGCATCTACAGAAATAAAAAAAATAAACAAATATCTTTATTATTTTATAAGCTTCATTTTTGCTAATAATAATTTTTTCTATAAAACATAAGGTTTTTGAGTTATTCGTGAAAAATCATTCAATTGTTGGATGAAAAATCAACATTTTCAATCACGAATAACTCAATAAGTGTTGACTCTACAAAAAATTTTTATAGAACATTATTTGCTTAGAATTTATTCCTCCATCGATTTCTGCAGTTATTTTAAATTTAATAATTTCCACCCCTCAGGAAGGGGATGGCATCCACCCCCAGGGTAAAAGTAAAAATCTGCACTATATAACTTTTGTTCCTAGAGCTATCCCCTAATTACTGTCAAAATTTCACGTATATCAGTTTTGTCCAAAAGAATTCTGAGTGAAAAACTGTCAAACACTGGACTACAAAGAATACACTGGAAACACAAAACCACTTTTTACACTTTCATCCTCTTAAGTTTAATTTAAAGGTAAATCCTGTAAACATTTTCCATTAATTTCCAAATTGTGCTGAATTCTTATTTTAGCTCAACTTGTTAAAAATATCCACTGGTATTAGGAGTACATTCTCGTTTTTGTTGTAATTATCATACCATAACTCCTCCTACCTTGTTTGCCCATCCCCTAAGTCTCATCTTTCTATTATACTTAGCTTCCATCAACCATTTTTCTGTGCTTTATAGCTGTTGAGATTAGGGTACTTTCAAGTGCATTATCCAATTTATTTACTATGATTGTATATACTGAATTCCTTGTTCAACCTGGTCATTACTGTCAAAATATTCTCTACACTTAATGGATATATTGCTTTAAACTTTTTTTTTTTAATACTTTTTTCTGTTACAGAATTTATCCATATATGCTAAAATGATTCTACACTTTTGTTTACTTGAAAATTTATATCACCCATCTAAAGGAATTTAACCATCTTCCTTTTGTTGAATGAAAAGATATATCCTGCAACTTGCTGCAAATCTGCAAGCAAACCTATAAATTTTTCTTAATCTAGATCAATTTGGAAACTTATGTAACTACTGAACGTTTTTATTTTCAGGGTCTTATCGCTTAATAAAATGGGTAATCCTCTGAAAATAAAATTAATAAATTTTCTAAATTACTGACAAGAGTTGAGTTCGAGTATTTGAAGTGAGTAGTAGTATTATTCTGCAATCTGGTTTTCTTTCTGTTTTTCTGGATTTTGTGGGACTGGAATCTGTTTTGTGGACTGGAATCGGATTGTTGGTTGGATTATGGGTTGGAATCTGGATGTGTGTCGGATTATTTTTGAAGTGCTACTATGTTTTTTCAAGTTTTGGACACTGGACTGACTTTTTATTTAAATTGTTAAATATCGACCTTATTGCTATAGGCAATAGTATCTTTAATTGTCTGTATCTAAATGATTATGTTGGTACTTTATAAGTAATATATTGAGTACTGATAGTGGCTATTATACTGATGGCTAACAAACTTTCATTATTAATTAATTTTAATTTGATTTCTTATCTAATCAGGTTTGAAGATAGGTTGCTGCAGCTTGACTCTAAGCAATTGTGTAATTTACATCTGTAGTATATAGAACCCTTTCTGTTCATGTTGGGATCCTGGCAAAAATTAAGGAGACACTCAATAAGGTTGCAGTTGATATGCATGCATTGACAGAACCTAGGTCGATGGACACACTGATTGCCAGACACCCACAGGTGACCTGGCTGTTGAGTAAATCAGAAATAAAAGCTGGGAACCTCATGTCAGCTGTGCTGGAGATGAGACTGATAGGGAAAGTTGGAGGTGGGAAGGCCCTGGTCTCCAACATGTTCCATCTGGCTTATGTGGACTAGGATGATGGTGGAGATCTTGCGCAGGCATTAGTTACGGTTTTTACAAAGAATCAGGAAGAACAGTGGATGCTATTTGGGACTGCTACAAGTGGAGATATATGGGCAGGATACTGCTACCTTGGTACAGAAGATCCTTGAAGGGAGAGCAACCGACTGTCGCTTCTACATTACTGAGCTGGTTGGCAAACTCTGAGTTGCATGGAGTAGTGATGTTCCCCTGAGGATAACCATAGGACAGAGACTATAGTAGTTAAAACAGTGGCATCCTATGCTAACCTCCTTAAATCATTGAAGATGGAGGTGAAGGTCCCAGCAGATTCAGAAATTCTCTCTATAAGGGGAGGTGGCAACAATATGGAGATTAAAGTTAAGGAGAAAAGAGACACCTATGGCACCCTTAAGCAAATACTTTCATTAACTATAAAAGGTGGTAGTATTCTCACAACCAGGATGACCTTTCTTCAGGTACGGGAGTTGGAGAACGGCGTACAGCCAGATAAGATCTTACAGGGGCTGTCTATGGCTTCTGGTCAGGAGTTGTCAGCTGACACGAAAGTAACAATTAGACTGGGTTTTGGAGAAACTGGAGTGGCGAAATGTCATGATTGTTACACCCATTGCACAAAAGGAAAGGGTGAAGATCAGGCTTGTGAGCTGTAGAGTAGATGTTGTTAATTACAACATCTACTCCTCTGCAATGCTACTGATGTTTAGAAACAGGACATCTGGCAAGGAACTGCAAGGGTGATGACAGGAAGGCTGTATATTACAACTGTGGGGGCGACGAATATCCTGCTGAAGAATGTAGCAAATCACTCAAATGTCTTACGTGCAATACAGAGGGGCACCGCACTGGCAGTGCCACATGCCCCGAGGGAGTCAATAGTGAGAATAACAAGGAGAACCGGGGGACTGAGCGTACCTCAACCTGTTGTTGGAAATGAAGATTGCTCAGTTTAATATGATATATTGCCAGTTCAACACTGGCGCTTGAACTACTGACAAGGTATGTTTTGGAGATAGGCATTGATATTGTACTCATTTTTGAGCCCTACGTTCCTCGCTCGCGGCTGGAGTGGGTTATCTCTGAGGATCAGGGTGCGGTTATATGGCTGATTGCACACCTACCTGTACAGAATGTTCTGAGAGAGCTTGGTTTTATCAGGGTGAGGATTAGAGACATTTATTATTACAGCCGTTATCTTTCACCTAACATATCTGTGGAATGATTCAGGGAAGTCTTGGCCTCACTTACTAGAGACCTCAAAGTTCACTGGCCGGCATTATTGGCTGGGGATTTTAATGCCAGGTCAGTTACCTAGAGTTCACCCAGAACTGATTGCTAACTGAGGTCGTTGCATTACTGGATCCAGAATGCCTCAACTTTGGAGGCACACTAACATTCAGGATGGGGACTGGGTCCATTATTGATCTTACTTTTGCTACATCGGCTTTGACAGTGTGGATTCGGGACTGGCGGGTGAGTGAAGACTTCCTTGTGAGTGATCACCAGGCCATCCTCGTGAGTGTTAAAGATGGTGGTTCTCAGATGGTAACCTGTGAGTTAAGTATACTATAGTGTTCGATTGTTTGTTTACGTGATTGGATGTGACTGGCTTTGATGTGTTGTGTGGAGTGTGCGGCGTGAGGTATGTTTTCTGAGTAATGATTGGATGTCGTGGAGTGTGTGACGAGATTTAGTCTTATGTTTGGTATCTAGTGAGTGTGAGGTCCATGTCTGTTGACTGTATTGTCTGAATGTGTGTAAGGACATACACCCCCCTCTTGAAATAATACACACCAGCTGTACCAGGAAAGGTAGGTAGCCAAGGGTAGAGGTTTAGTCGGTAGTGCGCAGGAACACATATGCATTTAATAACGTCTTATGGAACCTGTTAGCAAGCCTGACATTGCCCAGGCAACCATAAATGGGGTTCCTCCACCTCTTAAAAAGAAAAAAAATTAATGTATAAGCATTTAGATCACTTGAAATTGTATTGACAAACATATTAAGGGATGATTAAAAGAGCTCATATTTTTTATTAATGTTACTGAAGTAATTGCAAGACCCAAATTCTAGTCTAACAAGTGGTTTCAAAATATGCAGGAAATATGAAATCCATCCTTAATCCAGCTTTACTCTTTCAGGGGTAGTTAAAAGGAAAAACCCAAGATGTGTAAAGTTGGAGTTATAACCTATGTTGAATTTCAAGCTTTTATTTTTTTTATCAATTCCACAGATCAGTATGCACTCCTTTCCACTGCAGGGACAGGCGAGGCAAAAATTCCTTCTTTGCTATGAAGGATAGTAATGGGAGAAACAATACCCAATTCTACCTTTCTAGGCATTCTGGAAGCAAGAGAATTATTGATGAGTGAATTGGTGAAAATTTTCCTGAGATTGTTTTCAACATTTTAGCGATTTAAAAACAAAAATCACTTGGTAGCAGTAATATACTACCTAAGGGGGAGGCATATCTGGGCCGTCCTAAGTTTGATGTTTCAAGTTTCCAGATGTTCTAATCTAGGTACTTCATTTGTACTTTTGGTCTGTATTGTACAAGAGGCACATATGTTATGAGGATTTTCAAGCAACAACTCACAGATTTTTAGTCTTACATCTTATTTTTTTTTGTCAGCTGCCTTGCAAAGAATGAAATATTTACATGTTTTTTTTTTTTAAATGTTTAATTATGTAAGTATTTATCAATTATATGTTTATGTAAGTATAACAACACTTTTAAACTGCACTATATATACAACTAGTACACTAAATCATTGGTATATATGTGTATACATAATACCATAATCTCTTTTTGTATAAATCCAGCAAAAATAAAGATTACAACACAACACATCTAAAATTAAAAAGAACACATTTTAAACTTCATTTAATCAATTTAATTAATATTTAGCTAAATAAACTAATTTTTAAACTCACCAAAAAGGACATTACTCAATATAAAATAACCAATATAGAAAGGAATTACGACTATCACCATGAACAATATCAAATAAAGTCCAACATTCCAGTGCAGATACCGAGAACTTAAAACAAAATAAAAATTATGATTTAATATAAGTTTCATTTTGTTAAAACTCAATTACAGAAAATAAAGTAAAATATAATTTTCAAAACTAATTTAAGATTTATAAATACATATATACATTCTAAAAAGTAAACAGTATTCTAATTTTTTACAAATTTTCTCATGATAGTTTTTATAATGCTGAGAAATATTCATGCAATATAAAATAAATTGTTAATTTAAACTGCAATTTCTTTATTATCAAGTAATAAAACTCCTATTTTTTCAACACTATTAAGAATTGGTTATTTACCCTAATTACTAGAAAATAACCTCTTCGAATTGTGAGGAATACTTCAAAAGTGGTGTTGTAAAGAAAAAAATTTCATTTTGAAGATTCCTAAATTCTTAAGAAAAATAATTAGTTTTGTACACTTTCCTAAAGCACAGTGTTTGATGGCAAAATTGACCAAAGGGTGACTCAAACATTTGTCAGTTAAAGGTTTGACGTCTTACTGAAAACCAACTGTGACATCCAAAGATGAACAATGAAAATCCAAACAATCTGCTAAAGAAAAAATAAAGCATTTTTATTGAAAACATTGAATTTGAGAAATGTTCAAGGCAGTTCAGTACAAAATTCTTATTTGAATTGCATAATATAAGAATGCTAATGTTAACAGGATCCCCCAATAATATCCCAATGCATACCTCTATACACACCTGCCTAAGAATGTTCATATCTATTGGTAAAGTCAATCGGATTTTGGTGGAAAATGGGCCGATATAGAGTTTAATATAGATTTAAAACAGTCTCTTTATTAATTTTAATAAATGGTTATTTATATTTATTTATTTTATAAATATAATTTAACCAAACTTAACCTACGCTCGCTAACCTTGACTAATTAACAGGAGTGTTTTGATTATTTAAATAATAAATAATTGCAATAATTACTGAATTTATTAAATAAATACTCAAAAAATTATGGTGTTAATTAGTCAAGGTTAGCGAGCGAAGCGAGCGTGGGTTAAGTTTGGTTAAATTATATTTATAAAATAAATAAATATAAATAATCATTTATTAAAATTAATAAAGAGACTGTTGATTTCCCACCGAAATCCGATTGACTACTTTGTTTTTAAATAAAGCTGTAGCTGCGGTGGCATTAATGCGTAAGTACCAGTAAGGGCAGTAATATGAGTAACGTAAGACATATCGAGCTTGAAACAACAGGAGTTTGATGATTGGAATCTTTACAATGTATGCATCTGCCCTTGGAAATGTGTCTGTCTACTTCCCATGTTGGCATCAATTAGAATGGTTTTGAATTGAAAAACTCATGAAACCCAAAACAGGACAGTTTTCCTAGATATCCACATATACCTTTTCCAGGCATATTATGACTGTAACATTTATACATATATTTATACACCAAATCTACATACATTATAACTTGCCACGTACACTGTTAGGTCTAGGGAAAATAAATACCACCCCAGGTTTTAATTAGTTGGAAGTCCTTCAATAAATAATTCCCAGATTTCATAATATACTTTCATGAAACTTATCAATGTTGTGACCAAAGTTAAGTAAACTTAAAACTACAAGTTATTCATTTAACAATTTAAATTTTGAAAAATGTGTATATGACCTTTAATTCAAAAACATCTAGCATCTTATATTGATATGGGCTACTTTTGTGAACAATTTTACCTAAAAAGTCAAAAGTATCATTGGCCTTAAATGGCCAAATCATCGATTCCTTATGTTCAATGTTTCAATAAATGCATTCAATAAGAAATTTTGCTTAATACATTTTTATAAAAGAGAAAATCATTAATGACTGTCATTTCACAAATGTTGATAAAATAACAAACTATATTCATAGTTCTTTATTAATAATTTATAACTTCAATTACCTTGAATCCAACAATCCAATTATTTCAAATATAATAAGCTCAAACATTGTACATGATAAAGAAAATGTTACTGAAAATATTAATTGAACTAATCGATGATGTACTTCATAATCACGAAATAATTTTTTAACAAAGAATACCCATCCTCCAAAGAAGAAAAATACCTAAAAAATAATAAAATTTCAAAAAATTAGTAAAATCAATTGCTTATAACAAAACATTAATTTTCAATTTAATACTATAATTTTTTTTTCTATTCAACACGGCCAATAAATGATAAAATTCTTACAAAACTTTCTTTGCAAATATCAAGAAAGTGGTTTATTGAGGCTTATTTTTATTTTTCCATTTACACTAGGCGAAAAGGAGGACTTTCAGATTATCATTTTTGGACCAATATAGAATTTTAATTTTACCTGAAGCTCATTTATGATTCAGAAAAAAGAAAACAATAAAAAATAGACTCTTACTTTAAACAATTGCCAAACCAAATTTAAATAAATGACATTTTTAAAAACTCATTTTATAATTTTTTCAGTCATTCTTGTGGCCACTTAAAGCGACTGATACTACTGGTGTCAGCTAATGATAATGCTGGCAATTTTTTTTGTGTTAGAATAAGTTTAAAATGTATGGCAAAATTATTTTGAACTATCTATCTGTTCACTTAGGGTATCAATGTTGTCTACTTCATAATGCTTGAGAGTTAAATGGTCCTTTTTTGTGCATGGTTAGAAATCTACTCTGTTATTAATGTTAGTAGGTTTGTTTCTATGAGAAGAGTTTATTTATGTATCTTGCATTTTTGTTTTGACCTTACTTTACACAGAAAGCTGTTATATCTACTTATGTGTGCTATTAGTCCAGAGTTGGATTCTTACGTGATTGTAGTTTTTTTTGGTGAAATGTATATCCTGTATGTTAGGTTAGTACTCAAGTCAATTTTATACCCTTTATTTATGTTTCCACTGTACAATAATACACTACCAACAACATTTCTTCTGCAGAATATTATTAGAGAATGATTGTCAAAACATAGCAAATAAAAAAAAAACTAGATCAGTAAAAGATTTATCTTTTCCATTGTAAAAATTGTAAGAAACACTTTATTCTTTTCTTTACAAACACAATTTTTAAACAATAACTTTAACACATACACTGAAATTGTAAAAATTAAAGCAATGTTCATGGTTCGTATTTTGAAAAACGAACAGCTAATAAACAGATCATAAAAAATAAATGTGAAAAACTCATTTTAGTAAATTTCAATACTCAATAAAATAAATTTCCAGAACTTCTGTCTATTCCCAAAAATAATAAAAAACTATATTATAAACCTGAAACTAACCTATTCAAAAAATATAAGGTTAAGGTCTAACAAACCTGGGTTATAAGTATAACGAGCGTGTCTTCTACGTATCCCATGCTTTGCTTCAATCTGTGTAATAAAATAGTTCATGTCAGTTATATTCTCATAACAGAGAAAAACAAGTAAACAGATTGGAAATAATCACTTCAAACAAGATACAAACAAAATCGTGGACGAATACATGGCTACTATATCACTGCTAAACCGATTGCATACGGGTTTCTTAACTTTCACAAAAACAAATAAAAATTTAATTGACTCCCTGTATTTTATCTGTAGCGAATAGTGGCAATTTAATATTAATAAACTCATAAGAATTATAGATCACTTTAAAATTTAGCAAATGTTCATGTGATTAGATTCAAAATATCGTTATACAGTAATCAAAAATTGTATAAATAAACTTAAAAAGAACTGGGGATTGGAAATACCTTAAAATTTAATGTTTGTTTCAAAATGTATTCTTAAATTTTATCCATATTTGTATTTCTAAAACAAATTAATTTTAAATTTACTGGAACTTTGCTGGCAGCGATAGAGTCGTTTATAGGTAACAAGCTTGCTCATGCGCAATACGTATTTTATTTTCATTAAGGAAAGGAATTCGCAATTCTCATTATGCTGGAACATCTCATTGATAAAAGATGTTTACGCCGTTGAGTAAATTAATAAACAAGATCATTCTGCTGCCATAAACTTTTAGTTTAATCAAATTTAAAGCCATTTTCTGTAAATATAAATAAACCAATTATTATACTTTTCCTATCATGAAATTTTTCCCTTCCAACGAATTAACAATTATTAAAAATGATAGTATACAACTATAAAAAAATTATCCCAGTTTCATTTTTGTCTTTATTAACGTAATGCTGTCTTTTATACGAATGTATTTGGTAAAGCATCAAACACTGAAAGAAATTCATTAATCATTATTTTTATGTTGCCTTTTTTTATGAATCGATGCACAACTTTTTTGTCCCATTGAATCCGTAGGCAGTACAGTCATGCGCTTTACGTGAGCTCTGTACGCGCAGGTCGGCTCACTTCCTGCCTTTGCAAGTCGCGGTCCATGTATTTTATATGCCTCGAAAATGATGCTAAGCAAGAAAAAATGGGGCAGAAATAAGTTATCTTACTTAGTGAACAATGACAGAGGCTTTTGAAGAGTAAGTAAATACATTACTTTTACAAATTTATTTGATACCCTTCACATGGGCGTTTCTTTATTGAAATTGGGGCTTACCCTAGGGTGAGGGGCTAACGGTGTGGGACAGCTTAGTAGCCTAGCCTACTTAGATCGAGAGGTCACTAGGCCTTTTCCACTTTATTTTTTTATTAATTTATGGTTATAATGTTTTAATATTGAAAATAATGTTATATAATTTTCAGGTTAATTGAATCTCGGGTAGCCTTTCCTCTGTCCCATGACTGGTTGTAGTGACTCGAAATCAAAAATACAGACCAGCTGTAATCAAGCCAGGGTCTGAGCTTGTATTAACGTATTTTTAATTACATTTCTTCTGTTAACATAATACTTCTTGTATTAACTTTATATTTCTTATTGTTAAATAATTTTACATTTCTATTTGAGTATACGTAAGTGAAAGGTGATGATAAGGGTTAAAATATATACGCTATTGTCTGACAATTTACGGGATCAGTTTTGGTGTGAATTATATTCGTAATTTTTGTGTTACAAATATTTATTTTATCTGTTTAATCGAGATTTGAGATCTTCGTAAATATAGTTCGTATAAACGTGTTGATTGTTTACTTGCAATAAATATAAACCAGTTAGCATATCTTAAATCCCTTGTAAATTTTGTAATTATGTAAAGTTATTAAGTTATGTTAATTATACTTAATATTATTGATTGTTAATAGTAAGTTAAGCTAAATTACAGAAAATCCTAACAAGAAACAGAAGAAAATTCAGGGATGTTAGAACTTAATTTATGGTTACTGTATTTCATGTATTATAGATCAAACTTTTATTTTCATGGCAGTTCATAAATAGTTAAGAGAGTCGGTATCAAATCATATCTGGCCTAGTTAAAACATTTTTCAAATCAGGTTTTTTTGCATTTATAGCCATTGTTATTTGTAATATCTCTTTATGGTTTACATGACATACCATAGATTTTTTTTTACTAACCTGTATATTAAAAATAATTAAAATATTTGTAATAAAACTGTTTAGTATTTGGCATTACTGATATCTATCTATTTAAAGAAGGAGACTTGTTTATTCAATTTTCTGTTTTGTATATTTATCTTAGGTGCTGTTGTATATTAAATGTAGTAATTAATGTATGTTTTATGAAACATACACAGTAGTTTAAATACTGTTAAACTGTTATCTTTTAGGACTGTTTTCAAAGAAATTATCATTTTTTAAATTTGAAAGGCTTGTGTTTGGTAAAATTTATGTCGTTACTTAAGTATTTTTATGATTGATATTTTATGGGATAAAAAATAAAATATATAGTGTGATTTACTTTAAAAATTTGTGTATTCTTACAGAACCTTTTTTATGTAGGCACAATTTATATCTAACTGTAAAATTATTCTTTATTATTATATATTGTTAGCCTAAGCTGAAAATGACTGTTTATATTTGTTAAGCTTGAAGAATTACATTAAGAATTAAGTACTCCTAAAACTTTCCATATTTTTCTTATAGATGTTGAAATATTATTATTAAATATTTTTAGTTAACAGGAAGCATAAGTTTTTTACCAAAGTTTTTACAGAAAAGTGATTAATATGAACATAACATGGTGACATTCCCAATTTGTAATAACATAGCTACATAAAATTAATGTTTTTAATATTTTGTTTGGCTAAATAAGAAACTTGTAAATTAGTGATTTTTAAAAGCTGTTCAAATAATTTTTCATTACTGTCTTTCAAGTATAATCTGGATGAAAATAATGCAGTAAATAAAATATATAATAGTCTGCTGATTAATAAATGATTAAATATATGCGTATATTTAACTTTATTATTCTTACCATTATCTAACATGTTAGAATAAAATTTTTCCTTAACCAAACTTAATTCCATTTATGTATTGTAGACATTAAAAGCTAACAAGCTTAATATGGTAGTGTTTAAAAATCAATTTCGATAAATGTGACAACATTTTTTTTTATCTGGGTATATATTTTTACTGTTGACTGCTAGTGACATATAACATAGTGGCTGTAGGAATTGTAGAGTTGTAACATTTTATTTAAAATTCCATCTTCCAAATATTGAATTTTATCAGTTTAGTTTGTCAAACATTTAAAAGATTTTCAAAATTGATTCTTGATTTTTGTAAGATATAAAGCAAAATTCTGCTTTCAAATCTAATCAGAATATTGATCATAGTCAAAATTTCATTGCTTTATTTATATTACTTGTTTGTGTAATATAATATAATTAATATTTAATTATTGATATTAATTGTATAAATTGTAAAATTAAGATTGAATTGATAGCCTAATTATTCATGTTTGTCGTTAATGTAGCAAATATTTGGATTGTATCCCATTTTTTGCTGTTTGTAATTTTTTTCAGGCTCCTCTTATGAGGAAATGCTAAGTACCTATATAAAATTACAGTATTAAAGCAAATAGAATTTTATTGTTTAGTAATAAACTCCTCATGCATACATACTGCTTCTTCTCTTCACATTTTTACCCTCTTCACATACTTGCTGGTTATTACATGTTTATGCTGTCAAAAATATACAGCTAAAACTACCGAAATAAGTTTAAAAGAGACAGTGTGCAGTAGATTAGTTAATTTAAAACAAATAATGTGTTAGTTAATTTAAATTGTAAATTAAAAGAAAAGTTGGAATGTTGCAACTAAGGTGATACTTTAGTTATTTACCTTTAGAAAAGAAAAATAAATTGTGACAGTTTTAAAACCATGAACAAAATTATTTTGCCATGAATATTAGTTGTTACCAGTCTAGCAATCTATCTCCACCTTGTGTGTGAGTTAAGGTTTTTAAATATTGACAAGTTATAAAATGCTTTAAAATTAACTTATGTCAAAAAAGAAAAAAATTTCTAGTCTAGTTATTATTTTCTGTAATTAATTTATTAGTGATTATTATTCTTTTGTAGCTATGTTTTTGGCTACAGTAAATTTTACAAGATAGTGTTAATAAGCTTCTTTGTTCAGAATGAAGAAATTTGCTGTAGCTCCTTCAATAAATCACTGAGTTCCTGCAACACCACTGAGTTAGAAGCTGTGAATTAGAGCTATAAAGATTCTACATATTTAGAAAGTGATTTGTTTTAAAAATTATTTAAAATCTTTTTTGTTAATATTTAATATTAATGTTTTTATTAGAGATTTTTGAAAGTAAAATGAACTTAAAAAATCAATTTCTCAAATTAAACAGAATTATTTACTATATTGATGTGTTCTTAATCATACACAAGTTAAATTTAAATAGCCCAATTATTACTGAACCTTTACAGTGGGGATGCTATCTGTTTATAGTAGTGACAAAAACATCTCTATACCATTTATGTATATATTTTCTTATATTAAAATACACTCATTAAATTTTCTTGGGTATTATTTTAAACAGAGGACATGTAGTAAGTAAATCATGTTTACTCTTCAACATTAATTTTATTTAATCCTTTGAGATCTTGCTTATTTACAATAACTAAAACGTGTTATACAATTACTAAAAGATGATAATTAATACAACCTGTCTAACATTTAAGTGTTGCAAATAAAGCCTGTAACTTTCTTTATAGTTACCATTTAATGTTTCTTTTATGTATTTTGTAATTTAGTATGGTAAATAGTATAAAAATGAAATAGAAAATTATAAATCAATATTAGGGTTTTTAAACTCTTCAAAAGACAAAAATGTTCATTTTTTAAAGAATGCTTATAGTATTAGAAAAAATAATGTGTCAGAAATGATTAAAACTAATTTCACAATATTTCTTTTAATAAACATGATTTGTCTGTATGTAGCATATATTTTTCAATTGGGAAGTTTTTTACTTTGGACATTCTTAATTGTAAGTTCACTGTATTTCTGCTATTAGTATTTAACAAAAATTTTTGATTGTGTATGATGTATCTAAAAGGTAGAAAAATTTTTTATTAACCAGTTTGTTAAATTGGTTCTAAAAATTTGTTATACAACATTAGTACCTTAGAAAAAGGTCAGACATTACTGTAAATTCATCTCTTTTAACCCTCATCAATTTTAATTACTGTTTAGTATTTTTAGCAGTATATAAATGCAAATATTAAACATTTCAGGGAATTGAAAAAATGTGTATATCGTTAATGTGGCCAAAGATTTACATTTAATGTAGTGCACAGTGGAAATGATAACTAATTTATTTTACAGTGTAATTATGAGACTTATTTCTTTTAAGTGTAACTTAATTATGTTTTCATGAATATATTCTTTTGTAAGCTTAATAATGTACTTAATCATCATTTGTAAAGTAAAAAATTTATTTGCAAAATAGGAATTGCAAACTAATAATTGCTATAGGCCTTTGTTTAGTTTATCATCATTTCAAAACTATACTTGCTGTATCTGTCTGTGGTAATGATTTTTGATAGGGTAATGGTCATAGCACTAATCCATGACATTTTTACCTTTTGGAATAAAGATTTTAGTGATAATCAACTCCTCTTATAATGGAGACTGTTTCCTTATTGATAATAAAAAAGATCAAAGTCTACATGATGAATATATAATCAATTTTGACTAATATAAATACCTAAATAAAATCTGCTTATTTACGTGTTTTATAAATGGGGCAATGTAAAATAGCTAATTTATGGGAGATAAGATGCAGTAAATTTGTTTAAACTTGAAAAATGTGCATATGGAAGCTGACATTTAAAATTGCCAGGATTAAATTAATTTCAGATTTTAGGAAACATTTTTTTTTAATGCTTAATTGTTATATTAAATATGACCAGGAAAGCAATGGAATAGATGAGTTTTGTGAAAATGGTTAGATTTGATGAAAGTATTATTAGTTAAAGAAGTTGGTTGGTAGTTAAAGAAGTTAGTTGATTACACATATAACTACAGAAATTATATTTGTTTAAACAATTTTGCATTAAAATCTATATTAACCCTTTCAGTTCAGAAAACCAATATACATCTGTTATGCTGTGATATTTGCACACAGCTGGTTCATGTATAGCTCTACATTTATAATAATTTTAAGCACTATATTTTGTATCTAAATTTCTGAATAACTGTACAATATATGTTTATAAAAGATACAGACTCTTTTGTAGGTCATATCACTGTATGTATCTATGTTGCATTAGATGTTCTTTGGGGAATCTGTCAATTAAATAATTTTTACTGTACTCTTTGTTTTAAATAATATTTCTTTTTTCTTCTTACGAAGCAGTTCTTTATAATCCTTAGTTTCCATTTCCCATCCTAATACAATATTGTGTTTGTGATTGTACATTTCTTCCAGAATTAACCAATCACTTCAAAAATGTTTATGTTAATTATCAAAACCTTTTAAAGGCACAACTGGCTTGTGAATTTTTTTCTGCTAATTATTTTTAATAAAAATAACTAATGTGTGATGTGAAGTGTAAATATGCAGTAACTGTATATTTCTCTTTATTTTAACATTTATAAAAGTAATACCAAATTATTTAGTAACATTTGTATGTATAAAAAAAAGCAATTTTTCTTCAAATTTTCAAGATTTTTAGCATTATAGGTTGTAGACAGTTAAATAATATTGAATCAGATTTCTTAAATTAAAGGATGAGGAAACAGAAAAATATAAATGTTTCTGTTTAATTGAACTACTATACTATATGTTTATTTTATTTTTATTTATAAAAATTGCATTTGAAATCATATTTTATACTCACAGACGTCTAAAAATATATGTAAGTGCTTCTATAAAGACACATTATAAATTGTAAACCATTCAATCCTGCAGACTTCTAGTTTTTTATTTTTTCTAAACATTTTTTACCAATTAAATTATGTCTTTGATTTGTTATTAACTTTATTGAAACTTAGATTATTTTGTTTGTGTACAAATATGCATTTTGTTTATTTTAGTGGGAACTACTTGGTTCGAGTCCGTGCCCAGGTGATGACGCGTGATGACAGTACCGGAGGCTGGGTCCCTATGGGTGGTGGGGGACTCTCCAACGTGTCTGTCCGTAAACGAAACATTCACCCTCCTGACACTGACACCAAGCATGAGTACCTCATCTTCGGAAAACGGATATCTGATCAATCGGTATTAATTTATTTATACTTTAAAGTAAATATGTATTTTTCAGTTAATTCATATTTTGACTATTGTTTTATTAGTAGTAGAAATTTTCCCCATTAATATTTAAATATTAATTAGGAATTAGGCATTTTGTTTTAAGTTGACCAGTATAGCCGGCCTCCGTGGCAAAAATTGTCATCCATCTCATCCTCTGAAGCAATACCTAACAGTGGTCCTGGAGATAAAAAAAAAAGTTATATGATTATTTTTCATTTTCATTTGTTTAGGGTTTATTACAATAATTCTGAAGTGCTTTTAATTTGAAAAACTGCATAAAAATAAATTGTTTTAAATATATCTATCGTATAAAGAGCATCTGACATATTTAATATCTAGGATCTTTAATGTGTATAATTTCAATTTATTGTTCACCTCAACCTCTGATTCGCATTTAAAAAAGATTGCTTCTTTTTGTTTTCTTACATATTATTTAAATTACAACAGTTACTTTATTTAGGTTTCAAAGTTGCTTATCTCTATCTCTTTTTATCCAAGGATTGTTCAAAAAGTAAAGACAAACAAAACAGCCTTAAAATATATAAATTAAAAGATAATAGTCTTTCAAAACCGTAATAGCTTCCTTTAAGTAAATTTTTAAACAGTTGTTTAGTGTCTTTTGCTACTTGTTTTGTTCAGTCGACGTTGGCAAAACCATATTGGAGTGTACACTTAATGAAGAACACCATCTTTATTACAGAAATGAAAATCTATTAGAAATTTCTGACCTTACAAGTGTTGCTCATGAGCAGCAAGTGAGATCATACTTAAGGTTTAAACTCCAACTTCAGACTTTCTAATTGTTAAATATACACACACAAGTGAATTAAAATCACACATTCACTAAAAATAGTAATGAGAATGTCAGTTCAATATGTTGACTCTCTGATATATTAAATATCAGTAGTAATTGATTAAACAAGTTGTTTCTGCAATAATCATCTTAGAAAATATAATCAGATTTTATTTTTCTTTGGCTGCCTTAAAGTGTGCTTAAAATAAAAACGTCTGAAGTGATAAAGAAAAACTTTGCTGTTGGTATAAAAACACTGTTGTAACGCTGCACAAAATGAATATGTCTTCCAGCGGAAAGTAATGATGGTAAAAATAATGATGTATGCAGTGAATAATGAGTAGTGGTTTTTTATGTCATACAGCTCCTTTTTATACCCATTATTGGGTATAACATTAAATATAAATTTAAAAAAAGACATTTTCATTATAATAAAAACACAAAAATTTACTTTTAAAGAATAGAGCAAAATTTTCAAATATGGGAAAGAAAATGTTTAAAATGTTAACAATGAAGAGAAATTAGTATATATTTAATTTCTGGTCTCTAATTAACTTAAATAAATATATATATATTAGAAAAATCAATTCTTTTTTTTGTTATTGTGTTTGTCCATATTTCCCTTCTTTACTAATTATGTCAAAGACAAAAATATAGTTTACTTGTTTACCACCAAGATTACAGAATTCAATAATGCCTCTTACCTTATGGTGGTTATTGTATAAAAGTGCTTTTGAGGGTTTCCCCTCGTCATCAGTTAATAAAATATATTTTTTTTTAAATCACACATTAAAATTTAAAACTTAAATTTTAAAACTTATTAATTATAATCTATATATATAAAGCCTAAGCCTAAAGTTATTCTTTCAGTTGGATATAATAGGCAGTATATTCTGTATGATACCATACAATGTGTTAGTACAAATTGTATCAGAAACTGTTTTATTAAGTGTTGCTACATCTATTCAAAAACTAATGATCTGCAAACAGTATGTCAAAGCCAAATCTGACTTCATTCATATTTTTTAAACAAATTTACCTTTCACTTGATTAATTAATTTTTTTTAAATTTAAATAAAAATACTATTTGGTAAAGTTATGAACACACTCGTAAATTTTGAACAAAAAATAAGATAAATAATTCAAGAAATTTTAGTTTATAAGTTACCTGATAATGTAAGAGAAAGAGATTTTACAGAAAATTACATCATGATTGCTTAGTGTTGAACTGTTATAGCATAACTATGTATCATTCACTATGTATGCACTATGTATGCCTCGTATCATTCTGATATTCATAGTGTATTCAGATGAAAACTAAAAAAAATTTGGTTTCAAAACTTAATGTAAAAGAATAATATTTGGTTATGAATTCCAAAGAACCTATCTCACACTTGGTGGCATTCAATTTGTTTTTTTGTATTGCTTTCCTTATTTTTGCAAAGGTGCAGCTTTATTCTTATTCCCTAGTTTTTATGGGCCCATTCATGTTTTAAATAAGAGAATTATTAAAAAGATTATTAATATTTTTTTTTTAAATTCTTTAAACCAACTTTTTAAAAGTCTGTTCCAAATTAATTAATTAATTCATTAATTAACTGTTGATTATTTTTCATTTGTTATCAACTTCTACAATTTAAGATGGATTGCAAAGTTGTTCTGTTTAACTTAATTGGTTTTTTAAATTGCTTGAGTTTCTTTTTTTAATTATATTTTTTGTATTTGCTAGTTAAGTTTTTATAACCATTTAAACTTCCAAAAAGTTTTCAAAAAACAAATTATTTATTTGACAGTAAATACAAAACAGATTAAGTAAATTAAATTCAGATATAATTTTATACATTTTAAGCAGAAAAAATGGATTTTTTAATAGTACTGTTGAAACATTTTTATAGCACCCTAACATACCAAAGATGTTTGCCCTATAAAGACTAGTGGTGAAATTGTCTTCAGTTATTCCCTCAGAGGAAATATTGTAATAGATATTTGACCTATAAATCTGTT
The DNA here is from genome assembly GCF_047948215.1 of Lycorma delicatula. Classification (NCBI taxonomy): domain Eukaryota; kingdom Metazoa; phylum Arthropoda; class Insecta; order Hemiptera; family Fulgoridae; genus Lycorma; species Lycorma delicatula. Next base: position 19,127,328 of record NC_134456.1, on the reverse strand, counting down.
TAACACTGGTTGCAGCAGTGCATAAACTCCTTTTGTTTACAGTATATTTCCCATATTTTTAAACTTCCTTGATTTTCTGGCAATTACATACAGTTTGTCAGTAGTTGACCATATTTGGTCACTCATCTATTTACTTTATATTATATGTGTACACAAGAAGGGTTGAACAAAAAGATTGTTGATTGATCTTTGAAGGCTTCGCTATTTAACTGTTGGTTAATCTGAGTGGCCATGGCACACCTTGGTATTCATTTTGACTATAATATAAAGAACTATTGAAACCTTTTTGCCATTTTTTATTTACTTACCTTGCAAATACTAAAAGAATTATAACTAAAATGAAGGTATTATGTTAAGTTTAGGTTTTATGTCAGTTTTAAGATAGGTCAGTTTGTACATTTCCAGGTTAAGATTTGATTTTTTTCTATATTCTTGATTCGGAAAACATAACAAACTTAGTTTGTCTCTCTTTAATTCATTTAAAAATGTAATAAAACTGTCACAAATGAACAGATTTAAAAAATACTAATAGTTTATTTTTTATTATTTTTTTTATAATGTTAACTTCAATTAATTAATATTATTAATTATTTTATATGCTTTTGTTTAAGGTTGTGTTAAGTTGTGTCATCAAGAAAGATTTCGAATATTATAAAGTAATGCCAACATTTCATCACTGGAGAACTGGAGATAAGAAATTTGGTTTAACCTTTCAGACCGCGGCTGATGCAAGGGCATTTGATAAAGGCGTCAGAACAGCTGTCGAAGAACTGTTAGATGGTTAGTCCTTTAATATCATGATTTATTTGTACATTATGTTTTTATAAACTGAAATTAGCATGTAATTATCAAATTATCATCTACAGGTTTTCATAGGATATGTTATAATATTTTTCTAATATTGATGTGGATAGATCATTCATGTTTTGTACACAATCATTAAAATGTATAAGAATTCATAAATCGTAATTAAGTGAGCAACTTTTTTTTCTAATCCTGAAGACAGAAACAGAATTTTCATTTTTCATCATCTGCACACAATTGGGTCTAGTGTATTAATTGCTACTGCAGTAATGATACTGCATATAATAATGATAATGATACATCTTATGTGCAGACATTTGAGGATCTATTGTGGCCTTACAAAAGTACAATTGAGGTACTTTTCTGCTAAAGCCAGACCTAATTCTTCCTTGAACATATATAGACAGTCTGGAAAGATCTGCTTGATAAGTACATTTTTCATTTCCCCTCATCTCAAATTTGTCATAAATATTTCATTTTGTATGCTATCAACCCGTTTAATCCTGTACATTATAACATATATATATTTTTTATAGCATGCATCCTAGTTACAAAATAATTAGGGAAATAATTGAAAAATCTACCTTATATATTAACTTTTACCGAGTAAAAGCATCATTTCTTTTTCCATGTGGTTAACTTCATAACATTAATGTTTTTATATTTATAAAAAAATACACTGATATCGTTCCTAAAAGAAAAAAAAAAAAAAAAAAAAAATAGTAATTTAGTACAACTGGAAAAGTCTTTGATGCAAAGTAGAATTGTTGATACCTTCCTCATTTATCTTTTAACGTCAGTGAGATATAAGGTTTTTTTTTTTTTTTTTTTAATTTATTTAATAAACTATCTGTTCATATTTATATATTATTTTAAATTATTAATAAACGAACCACCTTCATGAATAATAAAACATCATTGGAGAGGTATCTTTCATCCTGTAATCATATGAGAAAAGTATATATTTTTTTTATATTAAATTATTAAGCATAATTAAAAATGGAGACTGAAAATAATGTAAAACTAAAAGCTGTCTCTCCAACAGTGTCTCATTATTGTAGATAGTTAATTTATTAACATTGATGTCAATGAGAATAAAATATTCTGGATACTATATTTGAATTGTTTGCTAAGTATGTATGTGTGTATTAATATTAATAAATATTTTAACAATACTCATTTGCTGTCTTTATTTTTTCTTGTTTTGCTGCAAGCATGTGCTTGTGAAAAATGGTGTAGTATGTGGATTTCTTATATGTTAAGAGCCAGAACTACCCCAATCTTCTCTGAGTGGCCTTTCAGATGTGGAGTGTGCCCTCAAAGGATATTTGCTAATTTGAAGTAGCATTTTCTTTTAGCGATAATTTTAGTCCCTGAATAACTTTGTTATGAATTAACTGCTGAAGACAGTAACAAAAGTTCTTTTTGTTTTATATTGCAAATCAGTATGTCATGTAGATGATGTGATACAAGTGAGCATTTATAAAATTATTCTTTTTGGTTCAGAAATGAAGTAAATTGATCACTTGATAGGTTGTGAATAGTGTTAATTTTTTACTTTATTATTATGACCTCCAGATATCTTTTTGCATTTATATTATTAATAAGATATATTATTATATTGAAAATATTGTCTTATCTTTGTTAGGTAATTGAACTAAAGATCATCTGATCTAGAAGGCAAGTTGATAAACACTAAAACTGCCCACCCAGTTTTATTGAACCTAATACCTTCTTTATCTTTTTACTCATCTTTTAGAATAGGTATATTTAAGAAGTATGGTGGTGATCATTTCAAGAATGGGTGTAGGTTATTTGTGAATCTGTACATTTTATTATCCAACTAGTTCATCTAGACCAAAAAAAAAGCAATTGTACGTTTTACTTATATATTTGTGCCACACTACTTTTTACCTTATCTTAGGATTGATCAAATTGACTTTTTTCAAATTTTAAGAAATCTGAATTAATAGTTTTAAACAATTCTCTTTTAATTATTTTTTTCTTATTAGAAATAATTTGTAAATAAATTTTTCTTAAATTTTACCCACAAAGTAATGATGCTCCTAAAATCAAAAAAATGTTTATTCAAAATTTGGGAATTTTGATGCTTAAATCTTATTTTCTAATCATCATAATCTATTTAAAACCCTTTTTGATACTTGAGCTTCTGAATTTTAAAAGAATTGGAAAAAAGTTTTTTTAGTTTTGATCTGATCATTTAAAATCAGTTTTGGTAAATTATTAATACTAATACTATGTTATTAAAAGAGTCTTTTAATATAGAAAATTTGTGCAAGAACGTATAATGATGCTATTTATTTTACAATAATACTTTTTGACTAGTATAGCCAAGAAAGTCATGCAATACTTTGCCAGATTTTTTGTAATGGTATGAGAATGTAAGTTTTTACTTTTATTTGCATGATAGTGTAAATTTTTCTAAATTAAAAGTGTGATGTCTATTTATTAATTAGAATTGTATTAAATCTTGTTTCCAGCTTTAAGTGTTGAGTGAATTTGTTAAATGACATTTTATGTTTTAATTAAAATATCATTTTAAATAAATTTTTTATTTTGTGAGCTTTATTTGGTTTTCTAAATAAATGATTTAATTTTTACAAATTTATCTTGTACAAATAAATTCATTTTATATAATATGGAAAGCCAATATGTGACAGATTAATAATTGTATAACAGATGTTGTAAAACACTTTTATAACAAGTATTATAAAAGCTTCTATTTAGTCTCTAATGCTACAAATAATGTTTATAAGACAATCTAATTAAAATTGCAGTTAAGGAAATTGATGAAATGAAGATATAGATTGACAGTATGTTTGTTTAAAAGTAGGCTACTTTCTTTCAATTCAAAACAAGAGTATGAAAATATTTTTATCCTGTTTGAATTAATTTAAATTCTTGCAAATTTTATTAATTTTAAATGCTGCATCATGGAGAAAAAGTTAAATTTACATGGAAGAATTTGATTGTAAGTTTTAGACTACTTAGGATATATTGCCATAGTAAGTATAGCATGTTGTGCTTGTTATTTTTTCCCAAGAGACTTATTTTGTGTCAGGCCCACTTTCATTTTATTTCAACGTACAAACAGATGAACATTTATTTTATTTGTTGTATGTCATCATATTAATTGATAACTTATCATGGGGGTTCAAAGGAAAACTAAATTTTGAATCTATAAAAGTTGTTCTGTGAAAAGTATGAAACACAAAAAAATTCATAAACCAAAAGTCAAATGAATCTGAACAATGAGGAGGAAGTTCTCACAAGTACAAAGTTATTCAATGAATAATTTTACACAGATTAGAATCTGTAAATAAAAAATGATCATGCAGGTATGCATGATCTGTTCTTTGCAAGAAGCTACATCTTCCCCAATTTTTTTTACAGACATTAGTAGTTGAATTGACAGTTAAAAATTAAGTGATTTGAATCCTATGAACCACTAACTTTTTTGGAATTTTTATCTGATTCTTCTTCTATAAAATTCTGATGCAGAAATACTGTGTTTTGATATTTCCTTTAATAAATTGCTAAATTTAGTGCACTTTAGAAAATGATGTTATTTTAGAAGAAGCTATTTATTCTAAATGTCTAAATCATCCTGGATACACGTGGTTTAATTCTTGTAATTTCATTTATATGTCAAAAATATGTTTTTAATGCTCCATTTCTTTTTTTAAAGTGATAACTGATTTTTGAAATAATCAAAGTTTGAAAATATTTACTTAAACTATAAAATTAGTACGATATTTTTTGCTTTTTTAAAAATTATTTTCATACAACCATGTTTCTAAATTGTGTATGAAAGAGAAAGACTGGATGATATAAACATAAATGACATATAAACATAATCATCAGAGATTTTATAGCTACAGAATTATAAAATGAAAAAAAACTTGCAAATAATTCATTTGAGAAAATAACATTTTTAAGAAATACTAACAAAAGATCATTAATTATTTTGATAATTCTAATTACATTAGGTTGAATGGGTTAATCCAGAAATAATTATAAAAATAAAGACATTAAAAAAATTGTGATAAGAGAGAAAAGCTGAGAAAGAAAGGAATTTTTACCAAAATATCTAAAGATTATTTTCATAATTCAGAAGAAATTAATGCAAAAAATTGAAAAATGCATCTTGCTTTATTAGAGTAAATTCTGAAACATCTTAAAATAAAAAAAATACAAAAAAATGATTTCTTTTAAGTCCCAAAGATATAGTGAAATATTTTTTAAAAATACAAAATTCGATAGAAAAAACTAACTTCATAAAATAAAAACTGTCTATTTTACAATCTATTACATAGCCTTTGTAAGAAATGAATAATATACCTACCTAACCCCATTTAAAAAAACACATTACTTACCTTATTGTTTATACAATTCATTTTTAAAATACTGTGGTTACATTGAAGGTAGTAATTACCTCTGATTATAGAAATATTAACAACAGCAGTAATTTTATATTGCATTATATATTTGCTAGTATTGCAGGTTATTAGTTTAAAAGGTTTTACAACCTCCTGCGCTTTAAAAAAGACTGATTCATGTAAAAATTATTTGTTAAGTATTTTTATGTATATACTAGCTGGTCCGGGCTAGCTTCACTCACCTTTTTTTACTTTCTTGTATAAAGTAAAGGAAGTGTTGTGATTGTGAAAAATTTCAGATTTCAATGGAAATATCCATTTTGACTAGTTCCATTGTGACGTCTGTACGTACCTTGCATAACTCAAAAATGATTAGCTGTAGGATGTTGAAATTTTTGATTTAACACTGTTGTAACATCTAGTTGTGCACTTCCCCTTTTGATTACAATCGACTGAACCAAAAAAGCCCAAAATCCCCAAAAATTTAGATTTTGGACTTTTTCTTAACTGCAGTAATAAGCCCTCATTGGCACATTGGTTCAAATCAGACTTCATCTCCTTTTTTGTTTTAATTAATTTTTTTTAACTTCTTTTTTTTAATTTAAATATATTGATTTATTTCAAATTATTAACCTGTGATTGTAAAAAAAGTTTTACAATAACTAATAATTCAATAACAATAAAAAAGAAAATACGAAAAAAATCAGAAGTTATTTATTAGTGAAATAAAATTTTATCGATTTTCAAAAATGTGTATATGTAATAGATTCAGTGAAACATCTGATTGTTTAATACTAATTGAATATTATCATTTAGAATCGTATTATTTTTAGATTTTCTAGATTAATATTTGTCTAATTTTATTTAATTTTTGAATTTTTGTTTAATTTTATTTACATTAAAGTTAACTACAGACTGAAAAATAGATCCTCACAAGAACACTGAGGCATACATGCCCAGTCTTTAATAAATTGCAAAAAATTCTTATCTTTTATTTCATACTCCTCTGATATTGTTGGACAATATTCTCCCAAAGTTGGAGTTGATCATCAATTCATTTATTTGTTTTTTGTTACCAATCATTTAATCGGTCTTTGGTTTGATATAAGTCTTTTGATATTAATTTGTGAAAACATTCTCTAATTTTCAAATTTTCTCTTTATATTCATCATCCTCTCTTAATCTTTTTATTCTTTCCTTAGTCTTAATGTCTTCTTCCTCTTTATATTTATCATCTCGTAGTGTTTTTATTCTTTCTTTGGTTTTAACATTTTCTTCTCTTAATTTTTATTCTTCCCTTTTTCTTAACATTTTATTCATTTTTTTTTTTATAGATATATTTCTTCATGTTATCTTTGTTTTTTCTGCATGATTGTTTCTTTTTCATTTTTGATTATCAACAAATAATCCAGTAATAAAAACTGAATATTTTACACCGTAAGGTTAATATTAACATTTGTAACCAGTATACAGGAGTTCACTAAATGGAATAGTTTAATTATTATTAACTTTTATTTATACGACACACTAGAAATCTGAAATTTTTGTTAATCAGCAACTCACAAAGATACGAATAATACTGATCTAGTAATACAAATAATAAAGGGACTTTTATTCTATCCTAATATTTCAGCAATTGTGAAACTGTCCACTTTGTTAAGGAATTGGTGGATCATATCTCACTTTCAAATGAAATAAGTTTAAATGAAGTGTAGCAAAAAATGTATATATGTAATTTAATAGATGTACAAGGAAGTCATGTAGTGTCTATATCAGATTTTTTTTAATTAATATTTAAGTAATAGAAATGTTTCTTAAAGAAAAAATAGCTTATAATTAAATAGAGTAATACTTTTTGTTTATATAAGTTTTCTTAGGCCTTACATACATCACCATTTTTCTTATAATTGATTAAAAATTTAATAAACAATGCTTTATATAAATTGATATCACAACTCCGTATATAGAAATGTTATCATGATGTTAGTTTGGTTGCAACATTTCATCTCTTTAATTGCACCTTTAGAATTAATTATAAAACATTTTTCCTCTGAACTTAAAAATTCCCTTGAAAAATTTATGTTTGTTTCACATTATAAAAGAGTAAATTTTTTTCACTACGTAAAATAATTATGAAATAAATGTCTGAATTAACTTCAAAACAATTTTTTTACAGACATCTATAGTTGAATTGACAATTAAAAATAAGTGATTTGAAAACTTATGAACCAGTGACTTTTTTGAAATTTTTATTTGATTCTGATTCTATAATTGCCAAGGCAGAAATTCTGTATTTTTATATTATTTTTAATAAATGATAAATTTAGTACATTTTACAAAATGTTGTTATAAAAATATTATTCCAAATTTCTTCTTGGGGATGTTTGCATATACAAAGTTTGATCAAAAATGTGCAGAATTTTAGTTTTTCTCAAAAAATCTGTATTTATTCATCAATATTGATTTTGTCATCTTCAAAGTACTACTTTTCAGATGTAATATGTTTGTGCCAGCACTTTTTCCAATCTTTGAAGCACCTCTGAAATGCAGTTTCCGGTACCTTCAACAATTTTGTCTTTATCTCTTCAATTTTGGCAAAACGTCACCCTTACATGATTCTTTTCAGCTTGGAAAATAGGAAGAAATCACGGGGGGCCATTTATGGTGAATATTGAGGCTAAGGCATCATAACGGTGTTGTTTTTGGCCAAAAACTCATAAACAAGCAGTGAAATGTGAGGAAGTGCATTATCATGATGCAATTGTCATTAATTGTTTTGCCATAAATATTCTTCAGATTGCTTCATAAAAACGGCAGAGAGCTTACAGGTAGTAATCCTTATTGACTCTGATACTGATTCAGCGATTGTCCTTAATCATTTTGTTTACTTTTTTGACATTGTCATCAGATGTTGATGTGCTGGGACGTCCAGGGTGCTCAAACACCCACTTGGAAATATTCGTACCTATTGTAAACGCTGCGGTGCTGCATTTTATTCCATTCTTAGCAAAATTTAATGCAAATTCTTTGTTCCATTTTTTCCACAAGTTAAAAATTGCCGACCATACTAAAACTTGTGTAACCTTTTCTACAGCTGACAATAAATGTAAGGATCCAATATGGCTACCAGTGTAAAGTTATGTTAGGGACAAGTGTATCAACCTAACAATAAAAAATTGTGACAATTGGACTTAAACAGCCAGGAAAATTTTTTAATTCTTTTAACATTTTGATCAATTGTTGTAAACTAAGTTTTATGATTCTTTTTGTAGCTAACACCTTGCTTCAACTCAAGGGTTAGATTAAATTTTGATCTTGTAGTACTATGAACAGCTTGGCATGCAACGTGTGTATTTCTATTAGGAAATATATAGCAAATAAAGATTTATAAGTAAGCCTTATGTTAGGTTTAATTTATCCAAATTACGTTTCAGTGAGTCTATATGAGCACAACGTAACTAAAACTGAAAAAGAGTTTTCACCAAAGAAGAAATTAGTAAGGTAACGATGCTTTGAATATATTTCGGGAAAAATAATGGTTTTTGGAGGTAACCTTTTGTTTCCTTTGTCCTAATTTTGTTTTTTTAATTAAAACAATTCATGGTCGTTCAGTTAAAATCATATCTACTTTGTCATTAATTTTTCAAATGTATTTGTAACAAGGTTAAAAATAATAGATTATCTAAATTTTGTTTCCCTTCTACCGACTACTTTAAGTGTTAGATTTTGTAACTAATAATTATATGAGATATTTTTTTTATTATTTATTTATACAAGAAGATTTCATCCATATGATGTGGTTTGTTAATTCCTTAAAGGTTCTTAATTTTAGCGGAAAATCATATTATTATGCCCTTTTTTCACTAAACTTATTTTGCCCAATTTTTTTTTTACATATTTTTGATCTATGCTATGAAATATTACAAAAAAAACTAATTTAAAACCCTGCTTATGTAGGTTAGTACTTATGTACTTCTCTTATCATGCAGTGTAAGAAATAATATTTAAATGTTCAACTATATCACTATCATTTACACATGATTTACAGGCCTTTTTGTACAAATAAATATCATTTAGAATAGCTAATTGTCATATCAATAATATTGTAAAACACTAGTAAATAATTCAAATAATAACATAAAGATCATTTATTCACTTAAAAAATTACTGAAGTTAGATTATAGCAGAAACAATTTCTTATTTGTGTATGGCCACATCCACAGGCAAAAAACAGTTGGAAATAAAAATATGACTGAAAATTACATGAAAATAATAGTAAAATTATGAAAACAAAAAAAGGAAACAATAAATAACACAAAGAAATAATAAAACTAATACATACACAACTTAAGGAACTATTAAAACAACAAAAAAAAAAAAATACTGTTTAGCTGTTTAGAAATATGCAAAACAGGACATATAGAAGAGAGAGAGAACCAATATACTACTAGCGCTTTACTGTTAAATTAGAGTAAAAATGGAACTACTCACACAAATTGCTGTAACTCGTCAAAAAACAGAATAAGTAGGTCAGTTCATAATGACAAATTATTTCGTCAGAGGCACTTTTCAGCAAAAAAGTGAATGATGAGTTATTTCATTGAGGACATTTTTTATCGAAGTAGTGTAATGACGAGTTATCTTGTCAAAAACTGATAAGGGAATTGGTTATTAGTATGCATTCATTTGGTCAAACCTTTTTTTATTTAAAAAGAAGACTATTATTTGTCAGTCATTTGTGTAAAATTTATTCCTGTTATGGAGTAATTTATAAAAAAAGTTCATATCAATACATAATTTTAATAACTTATAAATTATAAGTTAAGATTTTGAGATACAATTTTAATGATTTGTTTTAGTTTTTTTTTTTTTTTTTTTTTAATTGATTTAAAAGCTATATGTGTATTTCAGTTTGCAGTCTATACATTTTCATTTATTTTATAATTTTGTTTTTTCTATGAAGATTAGAAGTATTGTTTTTTTCTGGTTTGGTTAAATACCTGTTGTTTATAAACAAAAGATTTAAAAAAATAAATTTTAATTTATGTTATTGAAAGTAGGCTCTATCGATTAATAGAAATATGTATATTTTTATATTTGATAAAAAAAATTTGCAATACTTTTTGCTACTTTAGGATTTGTATCATGAGAAATTCACTCTCGGTTTTTATCTAAGCATTTATGTAATGTACTAAATAATTTTATACAATAATTTTTTTTTTATTTTGTCATGCTTTTTCCTGGATGTTTATTTTGGTGAGTATTATTTTTTTTAAGAATTTTGCAAATTAATTCTTCATTTGCTTTATTGAAGATGTTATAATTATTTTAGATTCTTTTTCTTTTTTTAGAAGCACTGAAGTGTATACTAAAATTACTTATTTTTAAACACATACAAGTATGTTTTTAGATTTCAAAAGGAAATTTGTATTTTTAGCAGTACCTTTATTATAATATTGCCTTCTACTCATATTTTAGTTTAAGCTAGCCTTTTTCATTTTATTAAAGTATTTTGTAATTATTTTGCCTTAATTATTTTAAAATATTGTTATGAATTCATTTTATTTCAAGAAATAGATAAGTGTGTGAGTATACGTGTATAAATTATTTAATTTTAACATATGTTTTTTACAGTATGTGATTTGTATATTGTGTTGCATTTGATAATGTAAAACAAACTGTGATTAATAAAAAAATTTTGGTGTTAGGATTAACATTAAGAATTACATAAGCTGTTCAAGTTGTTTTTTTTTTAAGTATTCATTACTATTGTATACTCTTGATGATAGCCGGTAGGAAAGGCAAGCAGCCTGAAAAATCGATATTTTTGTATTTGTTGGCTTTTTCTCTGAAGGAATGGGCACAAAAGCTTGAGTTAGACACTAACTAGTTGAATAAATTAGGTTTTGTTTGTTTTCCTGAATAAAGTGTATTTAGTGATAAGTTTAAGTATATAGCAGTGGTAAAAATGTTTAATTGCTGCTTTTAATGAATAAATTATATACATACTGTTATACATCATGTTGTCATTGAGAAATTAGTGTGGTAGTCTTTTAAAAGGCTGTATTACATACTAGTATTATTGCACCCAATAATAAAGAGTTTGTTTTGGGTTTTCTCCACTTAAAGTGTAGCTTTAAGTGCATGTTTTCCTAAATATGTCATGTTCTTTATGGTATTTTCATCATAGACATGATTAGGTTATTAATTTTTTATTGGCTTTAGTGTCTTAAAATTCAATTTATACATGTTTCATTTGCATAACATCATATATGTTTATTTTAAATGTTCCAATTAAGTTTATATCCTAACTCATCAAGATGGACAAACTACATTGATATTGCGTGATCCAAGAGATTAATGTAACCTGGCTTTTAAAAATTATGTACTTTTTAAATATTTTTTTATAAACTTTTCTTACAAATATCGGTTGTCATATTTTTGGCCAAAAATGGGAAATAACTTTGAAATAAATTGATTTAAAAATTTTACTCAATTTATGTTTTTTTTCTTTGATTTTATTTAACTGTAACATATTAGCAGAATATTTCTTCTTTTCCTTCAAAAGAAATATTTTTATTTATTATTAAATTACAAATATCTAATCTGTAATTTTATAAATTTACATCTTATAGTAAAGAGATTATAATAAAATTTTCATGAGCTTCATAATAAATACTAAAATTTTGTTGTTTGATTATGATTGAGAATTACTTTGAAATGAGTCTGAAATTGAATTCGTCTACAATATATTTCAGGAACATACCACTAGAGCTACGTATTGTCAGAAACTGGATTAATCTAATTCCGAACACAGAATATTTCCATGAGCCTGGTTACTATCCCGCTGCCGTGGCCAACGAACAGTTCCGTGAGTTCATTTATTCGGTTTATAATTTACTGCTACCTGTCTATGGTTGTTTTTTTTTTAGGAATTTAGTAGGTTTTTGCAGTACAATATAGTTTTGTCCTCAGTCTCCTTATCTGTTACTTGTATATTTCATATAACATCCTTTATTATTATCTGATTTTTAACAATTTTTTTTTATTCTTTTAATGTTAAGTATTGTTAACAGTTTGTCAGTAATGCTGACGGTCATTCATTTCATTTTACTTGCTTTATTGTTTTTTGTTAAATGGCTTAATTTTCATAAAAAGCATTTTAGGTATATGCATTCTATATTAGATTTTGTTAGTATTTTTCAATATATATTTTGTTTCATTTATCATTAATTTGATTAATTTTTTTTCAAATGTGTGGCTTATATTTATGGAATCTAAATCGTTCTTTTTGTTGGCACACGATTTCCAGTTAATTTTATTTGAATTTTTCCTTCCTCTGTTTTCTAATTTATACCAAGGAATTAAGACCGAAAATGTTTCTAGTGAATTTTCAATTTAAAGTTTAATGTTATAATAATTTTTAATCTATGTACATAAAATGATGGTTTTTACTGTAAGAATTTGGTAATGTAATTTTATAACAATATGCAGATTTAAAATTTAGCAGTATACATATGTTGCGTTATGTACACACTGAGTTCTGTAATCTCTATAGTACAAGCTTAACATGCTGTATAATTCATTAAAGTGGCTTGTTTTATCATAAAGATTGTATTATCTTTTCTGTCCTCTGCAACATGTTTTACTTTTCCATTTGAAAAATATTTAATGTTATTTCCCATTCATTTTCTTGTTCAGTTTCACCTGGTGCTCTTATTTTCCCAAGCAGTTTATTGAATAAGGAAATGTGAAGTTGGTTTCTTTTATCAGTTATATTTCTCTATGTGGAGTGTTTGGATAAAAAAGGTTTATATATTTAAATTTCATCTTCCAAATTTTTTTTATTAAATGATTCAAATCTGTATTAATATTTTCATGGTAATTTTGACTCGATGGTGTATTTTGCTTTGGATTTAACTTTGTAGCACTGGCAGCTACATGTTAGTATACATTGCTTTCAGATGCTTGAAGCAGTATATATATATACATGTAGGGTAAAGTGGAGTCAACTAACGGATTTCAAATTTGAATATTGCATTGGCGCAACAACTTGTCTTGTTAAGAAGAGGAACAGTAGAAAAAGAGGATACATTTCATATATTCATTTGCACTATAATGTTGGAATATATAGCAATGTGACACCACTGTGTGTAGTTATTATGAAATGAAGTGTGTAACAAAATGCAACATGTTTTTAGATGATAGTTCAATGTTGGTCAACATTGTCATGTTTCAGAATACCATATTGTTTTGAATGAAGAAATTTTAATAAACTGGTATATGAGGTCTGTAAATAAAAGTAATGAGACTGGCCTAGAAAAACTTTTTATTTACAATCCAATTATACATGGACTTTATACCTTTGAAGTAGTTCCCTTGAGAAGCTATGCAATGCTTCAAATGGTTTTCCCACTCTTCATAGCAGTGTTGGAACTCAGAAACCAGAATATCCTTCAGATAATCAATTACATTTTTTTAAATATTTTCTATTCTAAAGTGGTGTCCTTAGAGGTGTTTTTTTTAAAGTCGGAATAGGAAAAAGTCCAAAGTCAGGTGAATAAGGTGGTTGAGGAAGTACAGGAATGTTTTTCTTTGCCAAAAACTCATTAAATGAGAGTGCAGTGTGACAAGGTGTGTTATCATGATGCAGTATCCAATTTGATGGCTGGTCTCACATGGGCAACTCTTTTTCGCAGTCTTTCAAGAATTTCTCTGTAAAAATATTGATTTATAGTCTGTCCTGTAGGCAAAAACTCCTAATGGACAATGCAATTACTATCAAAGAAACAAAATAGCATGGTTTTGATTTGCTCATCTTTGCTGTTTTGGGATGTGGTGAGTTTGCCACTCCTTGCTCTGGCATTTTGTTTCTGGGTCATACTTAAATATCCAAGATTAAACACCAGTAATAACATTTTTTTAGAAAATCAGAATCAGCTTCAATTCACCCTAGAAGATGCGACACACTTCCCTGTTGTTTTTCTGTTCAACAGTGAGGTTTTTTGGGACCAGTTTTGCACAAACTTTTTTCATGTCCAATTCGTTTGTCACAATTTGGTGGACTGTGGTATGGTTCAAATTCAATTGTTCTGCAATCATTCTGACAGTTAATCACCGGTCGTACCGTATCAAGTCACTGATTCACTCAACATTGTCGTCTCTTTTTGAACTTAATGGGATCCTTAATGCTTCCAGAGCGTGGATTGTCCGCAACTGATTCCTGGCCATCGGAAAATGCTTTAAACCATGTAAAAACTTGGGCTCATGACAGAGCATCATCTCCATACACCCTTTTCAATTTTGAAAAAGTTTCAGTAGCATTCTCACAAAGTTTAACTCAAAAATTGATTACACAACATTGCTCATAATTAGTATCACCCATTATTATAACGCACAACAAAAACTTGTTTCACAAAAAGTTTGTTTTCATCTCACATGACAACAATAGACTAAAAATATTAATACCTAATATAAATCAGCTGTTCATATAACCATATATTTACTAATAACTTTACAGGTTGCCACTTCGGCTGCTAAAAAAACTAGTGTCATTACTTTATTTACAGACCTCATATATATTCAGTGTGAAACATGGACCTCAACAAACAGTGTGGATGCCTGAAAACTTATAGAGTTTAAGAGAAGCTTTTTAACGGTCCGTAGTGCTCAATGTGATGCATTCTCACATTTTAGGACTGAGTAGAAAAAATCTATTTCTAATGCCCAAAGAGATCAGATTTTACCCTTAAAAATTTCAAGTTGTATAAAATACTACCTCAGAGACAAGGAGTTGCTTACTGTCTGCCATGAGTGGTTTGGTGTCGGAAAACTTAATGTTCTAATGATTGACAAAGCCATTTATCCTCTTTCGACTTTGTAAACTAACAGAATGTATGATACTGATCACCAGTAAATCTTAATGATCATGAAATGCAACTGAATTATCTTACAGTGATAGTGTGGAGGTAGTTTTTTCAGGAATTTAGGTCTTATTTTTTTAAGAAAATGGCCATAAACTCAAATAGTCAATGAAAAATTAAGAAAACCTTCAATCGTTTAAGTTTTGGCATGGAGGAGATTGGAGAAGATTAAATGGACAGACAGGATGGAAAATGAAGTAATGATGATTGAATGAGAATAGAAACTTAAAATTATATAAGACAAGAATGTAAGATAATAAAATTTATAATAATTATATCTTGTAATTATGTTAGAAGGCTTTGTTCAACCTCAATTTCAGTAGCTTGGCATTGACTGACTTCTGTTCAAAATGGCCTTCCATTCAGCAGGGTGGAGCAACAGCCCATACCATACAAAAAAAGTATGGTCATTGTTCATGGAATGTTCAGAACTGTTATCTCTCATTTTGTGAACTATAGTTTACCTACTCGGTCACCTGACCTTAGTACCAGATTTTTTCCTGTGGGGTTTCTTGAAAGACTTATGTGTTCCAGAAGCACATTACAATTATTTATCAAACAAACTAGCCATTGTTAGTCAGGTAGTAGCTATTGATGAGCACCTACAGAAGTGGTTGTGTGGCATTTTCCAGACATGTTTGCATCAGTGCATTGATGTAAACGTTGTCTATCTTCCTGCCTGGGTAATTCAAGAAATAAGTTTGTTATCTATGGGTAATAAATAGCGGATATATTTATAGATGATAATGCTTACTTTTCCTGTATTTTCGTATTATCCATATATTAATTCTATATATATATATATATATATATATATATATATATATATATATATATATTATTAATTCATATATTACTATCTATGACCATTTCAGATTTGTCAGTCAGCTCCATGCCCCTGTATATCATTTGATAACTGTTATGCGTATGTAATATTGTGTAACTATAAATTAATCTAAAATAAATTTAAATTGAATTAGTAAAAATTATTTACAAAAGTAGTAATGAAAAAATCAATGGAGGAAAAATTAATAAAATTTAAAAATTTGAAATAAATGTTGAAAGTGTACTGATTTTACAATATTTAGAGATTTTGAATTTTCATGATTAGGTATCATAATCATCTAGTTCTTATGAATCTCATTAGTTTATCTAGATCTAAAAGAAACTTTTAAAATAAAAGTGGATATAGAATTCATGAAGTCCTCTTGCTATTATTAGTCAAGAAAATTCTATCATTCTTTTGTAATAATTTTTTTTTATTATAATTATCATAAGACAACATAATAGACTTTTGTAACTTCAGCCGTATTGGAATATAAATAAACAGGAAATTATAAATTTATTACAAAATCTTGTTCTATTAGGAAATAAAAGTTATTTTAAATTTTATGATTAATGTATTTTCTTTATTGGAAATATTTCTTTCCAAGATAAACATCGGGGCATTTTTGATATGCTACATAATACCACCATGAATGCACACTAAGGGGGTTCTGGGAGATATTAGTCGAACTTTGGGAACTGATTCAAACACCAAAATGAGCAAAAAATCCCATATTGACATAAGTTCTATTTTGCTTTCTTTCCCTTCTGGATTTCATTTTGTGATTTTCAACAAAAAAATTATTTCTGAGGAACAGGTAAACCTTCCTTAATTAAATTTGGCTGATCTAATATTAGTGTCTTGTTCTGCAAAATAGAAGATTTTGAAAACGTCACCTTCAGAATTTCAAAATGGCAGTCATCTTAATTTTTTAATGTTCAATATCTTTACTATTATCTGTTTGATCGAATTTTTACGTTTACAAAATTTATTAAACATTTTATTTTGAACAAAGTGACACCTCATTTGGAAAAATCCATTCATAAACAATCAAGTTATTGCAGGCAATTAACTCGGCAGTACGCTTACACACTGTAATGCAAGGTGATGATTTTTTGCCTATATTTATTTCCACCACTAAATGTAATAAAAATTATTAATAACAGAATTATTAATTGATAAATAACAATAAAAATAAAACAGCAGTAATAAGGAAAAGAGACAGTAAGCCAATGAATGTCTGGAGAAACGAAAGAATTCAACAAATAAAACAGTATAGAAGCAATATTATACGCATGTTAACTGCATATAATATTTTTATACTGTTGCAAAATTGAAGAAGAAATAAAAAATATAACCAATGTATAGCAGTACCTATGGAAGCATTTGATAGATATAAGTAATAGTTATAAGGATGAAATAGACTAGAAGAGGCATCTTGTGAAATGTTATGTTTAGATGTGAAGCATGGACCCTAAGGAAAAAGAACAAAGAATGGCTGGTGGAGACATTTAAAATGTTGGTATAAAGGAGACTGAAGAAAATTAAGTGAGCACAGGATGAAAAATGAAGGAATGAAGGGAGTAAATGAGAATAAAGACAATCAGAACATTTCAAAGAGTTGGTAAAGTCCAACTGGCTGGATCATCACAGAAGGGTTGAATAAGACAGTAATTTTGAAGGATGATTAGAAGATGTAAAGAAAGCAGGATATTAAAAAAGTAAAATTTGATAATCAACAAGGAAATTGGTACTACCAGAAACTCAAAAGTTGTTTAGTTGGAAAAACGTGAGGGGGCTGAACATGATACAAGTAACCTGCCTCTGGGTTTAATACATTCCCATATGTTGCAGAATATCAAAATAATGTTTTTGTTCTTCCTTTCTCAGATTTATTTAGAACAACTATTGTCATAATAAATTAGTATATATCAATAAGCCACAACACTAACATTATTTTAAGATAGATTTTTGCAAAGAAAAAGCATATTTTATGGTGATTTACACAGTCATATTGTTAGTTCCTGATGTGAGAGTTTCATTTGGTTTTTTTTTTTGTAAATTTATCTCTGTAGGTATATATAGAAACCTACACAGGTAAATTCACATTATAACAACAGCATATGTAATCAAATACAATACAGTAACTAAACATATTTGGTATAGAAAGTTAAAGGAAATTTTTCTAATAAACACAGATTTTTTATAAGGATATTGTCCAAAAGTGATCAATACCTTATACATACCAAGACATAAAGATGTTGTTTTAATGTTCAGTTACTTGTGATGTAAATTATTTTTTAGTAAGAATTATTTGTAACTACATATTAAGTTTTTAAGGTAAATTTATTCATGAGCTATTTGCTAGAAAAAGGGTTTGTAATTATTATTAAAAATCAAAAATTTAATTTATAATTCAAATACATTACTTTTAAAAAAAAATCACTATCATTACCTTACCTTAATATTAAACACATACTTAGAATTCAGAATGTGTGTACTCTTTTTGTGTATCATTATTGAATTCTTGTGTAGTGTCCTGGGATGAAGGAGGATTTAGATATTACATAGTTATGATTTAACAGCAGAATTTATTTTCTGTAATGCTGCATCGCTGTGTTATCTTGCTGTTAAACTACTGCTAACTAAACCGCATTTAAATATTTAATTTTGCTGTATGTGAAACTAGAATGTAGTTTTGGATAACGTTTATTTCTACAATGAAGGAAGGCAATAGTAATTTTATTAAATGGCTATTAAATTCACACTGTAATAAAGTTTTATAAAAAAGACAGCAAATGATTTAAAATTAAATTATTCTTGTTCACAATGTTTATATTTCAACTAAATAATAACAAAAAATTATTACTGTTAATCTAACTTGCCTAATCTATTGAAACATTCCATCTGAAGAATTATATTTTGATAACTGATACACAGACTAGATATCAGTCATCTTCTGTGCCATTGTACTGGATAAAAACTACAACTTACTGCTGCTCAACTCCATGCATGTGACTACTGTGTCTTTATACATGAAAATGTGTTACTTTATCAAACAAACAATTATCTAATCACTGATTTGTATTAGCTATTCTCTGACATTAAATATTTACTTAATTTTGTTTTTGTTTTTTTTTTCATCTCTATTTAGCAGTACTTCTTGTTAAAATGTTATTTGTTGATAATATATAATGGAATATAATTTTTCAATAGCAAGGCTTTTTAAAAATACAAGAACATTATCATTTTATAATTATATTAGCCTAACAGTACAGATCTGTTATCATGTCTTTTATGCATGTTGATTTTCTAAAAATAATACAACAAAACCTTTGAAAATTTTCCAAGTCATGATTCTAACATTATTATGATAAATGAATTTTAAAAGTATATCATTTTTTTTTTTTTTTGTAAAAATTTTAATGCAGTTGAATACTATGTCTACCCTTATAAATGTTTATTCAGAAATTAACTTTAAAGAATTAAAAAATTAACTGTTTTTTTATAACACCTTACGATTTATCTGTTACTTTTAGATAAAGGTATTGATGATTTATTGCATGCATCAGCTTTAAGAATTTTTGATGTTCAAATTCTGATGCAAATTAATAGTGTACTTTTATATTTTAAATTGTCTGAAATTATATTTAAAAATAAATTACTGTATCCTTTAGGTCCTAAAACCAGTGCATTACACCAGCATAAACAAAAACCTTCTGTTTTGATTGATTAAATTATTTTGCTTGGAACTGCACATATTTTTATTTATTATTAGTTAACAGCTGGCAAGATAGAACAAAATTTATTATCATTATTTTGACCACGTTAACAATAAATTATAAATTATTTATAATTTAATTACAGTGACATTTAAACAATTTCAAATTGGATTTACCATTATCAAGACTAAAACTGCATAAAGATGAACAGTCATACTTACTTTCAACTGTACCATTATGAAAAGGATCAGTGACACTACAGCAGAAATGAACAATATGAAAACCGGATCCTATTACATATTAATCCTGAATATGTAATGCATATGTACTAACAGAAATTTTTTCTTGTAAAAAATTATTCAGTTTTCTTTAATAGTATTTGTGAAACTAACATATTAAATAAAAATAAAGTAGTGGAAAAACACATTCAGCGCTAATAAAAATAATCATATTGTATGTTAATAAATGCGATTAGAACATTTTTACTTCCTTATACAAAGTAAAGGAAGTATTGTGATCACGAAAAATTTCAAATTTCAATGGAAATATCCATTTTGACCATCCCTGAATCCATTTTGATTAGTTTTGGCGTGACATCTGTACGTATGCATGTATGTAACTCAGATAACTCAAAAACGATTAGCTGTAGGATTTGAAATTTTGGATTTACGATTTGTGCATTTCCCATTTGGATTTTGGAAATAATCTTAACTGCAGTAATAAGCCTTCATTGAGAGCTTTTCAACAATATATCTTAAGTGGTACTTATTTTCATTGGTTCTAGAGTTATAGCCAAATAAAATTTTGATTAATGAAAAATTTGGATCTTAAGGGGAAGAAGGTACATCGATTCGAATTCAACTTCATTTCCTTTTTTATTAACTTTTTTTAAAATTTAATATATTGATTTATTAATAATTATTAACTTATGATCGTAAAAAATTTTACAATAAATAATAATTCAAAACAATAAAAAAAAAGAATATGAAAAACTCTGAAGTTATTATTAGTGACATAAAATTTTGTGTACTTTTAAAAATGTGTATATGTAATTTGATAGGCATACAAGGAAGTCATGTGGTGTCCACATCAAATTTTTTATTTTAAGTTTCTTTTTCTGATTTAAAATATTAACTAGATTATTCTTAATATACAAGGCATAGAATAACAATTATTAAATTAAATTGATATAACTGAAATATAAAGTTAGGTATTTTTACGTGTTATGCGAGAAGGCTTTGCAATTTGTCTTTATGCTCATTTAATCTTTGTAGTACATTATGATGTAATGAATGATCAATTAATTATACTAGGATATAGTATTGTTACATAATATTTTCATTTAAGATTAATAATCAAAAGAAAATTAATACCTGTAGGATTTGAAGTTATTTCCTATATTCAGTGGAATCCTTTACACAACCAAATATTTATCTGGTTCTGTAATATTCCATTATTTCAGAATTTAAAATACATAAATTTATTTAATTATTAAACAAACTTAAATTTATTAATGTTATCATGATGATTGTTTTGTGTGAGTGGTATATATACATATAAATATCTACTTCATAACTATTTTGCAATTTTTCTTTTTTAACACTTCCTTTTCATAGTCCATCTATTGAGTTTTAGGCAATAATGCCCTCTTAATTTATAAAATAATTGGCACCTCAATTAGTTTTTTTTTAAATTATATATACATCCATCTATCTATCTGTTTGTGAATGAGATAAACTGTAAAGTTATAAGTTGCAGCTGTAAGGTTGTAATATAATAAATATGATTAGTGGTTTTGATTATCAAAACATATTAGCTTAATGAATTGCAGCTTAAGTTTAATTAAAATTATTTTATACTTCATTAGGCTTCACTGTTTTCTCAGGGTAATTAGTCAATAATATAAAATTTAAATTTTACAATTTGTGATTCACATACAGGTGTTCCACAAAGTTCTCTTGGGACTTTCATAACCTATTCTACAGAAAATAATGGAAAAAGTTCATGTAAACATTTGTCCTAAAATGCCTTTAAGTTATGGCTAATGAAAGATTTCAGCTACCCCAGTGAAATGAGATCGTACTGAAAATTTTAGGACTTTAATTAAGGGGACAGAATCAGTGATTTCTTTTGGTTTTTACCTGAAAAATTGAATAAAATTACTCCCAGAACCGTATCTGCAGTAGTTTTTGAGAAATCTGGGGTGAAAACCAATGCATTGGAATAAAAAACCCTGTTTTTTGTATTTGATATACAGTAACTTTGTTAATAAACATATACAAAATTTTAAATAAAACTTGTATAGAATTTAATTCTGAACGATGATGGAAGATTAGTTGAATAAAACGAACAAAAGTTTGAAAAATTTTAATCTATTTAGAAACAGTACACTAGACCAAAGTGCATTATATGCACCAGTTTATAATAAATATTCAAAAAATGAGCCTGCCCTTTTCAACACATTTCTTGACAAGCTTCTGTACTGCTTATTTGCTCTTTTTAGTTCTTCAGGGTTCTTCTTAAGTCACATCTATAATGCAGACAATTAGTCTCTCACAAGAATGTATTTTTGTTTTGTGTACAATATTTTTCATCCATCCCCAAATGCAAAAATCTAAAGATGTTAGATCAAACGATTTTGGTGGCCAGGAATGTGGAATTCCACAACCGAACCATTTCTCTGGAAAATGATGATTTAAGTGAGTGGAAATGACAGAAGAAAAGCGGGGAGGCACGCCATAGTGCTGGAAGAATACTTTGAATATCAGTGCTATTGGAACATCCTCAAAGAGCTGCAGCAATTCTTGAAGAAAGTGCAAATAATCCTTGGCATTTAAGTGACCAAGTAATATGAACACATGAAACAGCTGATTGTGAAGAAGACCATACCATACATTGATGCTAAATCAGTGTTGAAAATTGCTTTCTATCATTTCATGAGGATTTACTTCTGGCCATGAACACTCATTGTGTAAGTTGTTGATGCCCTCTCAAGTGAAATTTGCCTCTTGGTAAGCAAAAGATAGAGTTGTTAATTTGTATTTCACCAGTTGCAGAACTCCAAGCAAAGCAGACCGTCTGCTGGGTGTAGATGTTGAACAGGATGTTTATGATAACGATAAAATTTTTTTGTTTAAGTGTCTTCCAAACCAGCAGATGCAAAACTCTGATCCACTTTGTACAGATGCCTGAACTGCATCAATAATAATTTTATCAATAACAGCATCATGTTGGACAATTTCGTTCGTAGTGTATACAAATACTAGGTAGTGAATCTGTTCCCCGAAGATTGCAAAAAATCATGCTGATTATTTTGGGATCTGGAATCCTGCAATTCAGAAAACCTATTTCATATTCTACTGCAGCAGTTGTAGCATTACCCTTACACACACACCCAAAATGAATGCCATATCAGCATATCCCTCTGTTCTAAAATAAATATGGCATTACTTCAATGGCAAACTGATCATGTTCACTAAACTAAAATTCTCAGAAAACCTTCAGTAATGACCACAGTTCACAGTACCTGATATATTTAATGTATCTTACAGAATGATTTAAACACAAATGCAGTCTTGCACATTGTTGATCAATTGCTATTTAATTGCCAACTTTGAAATAATAATTTTTCAAATAATTTATTGTATTTCTGTCAGTAAAAAAATTATTATCTAAGTCATTTTTATTTTGGTTGTATAATTTCTAGGTTTTAAATTTTTTTAACAGTGAATCTTATTTTTATAAATTTTTCACATCACCAAAAAAGAATTTGATTTTTGTTTACAGTAAATAAGTACTTTTCTGACAAATGTAGTAATGTATTGTTTCTAAATAAAATTTAAATTTTTCTAATGTTTCTTTATTTTGTTAAACTTACCTTACACTATTTTGTTCAGAATTAAATTCTCTACAAGTTTAGCTTAAAAGTTTTACCAGTGTATTACCCATTTAACAAATATCAATTATAAAAAAATAAGTTTTTTACCCCATCTGATTGGTTTCACTTCAGATTTCTCAAAAATTACTGCAGATACAGTTTTGGGACCTGTTTTAATCAATCTTTCAGATCAAAAACCACAAGAAATCACTAATTCTGCTTCTTAATTAACATGCTAAAAATTTCAGTATGACCTCATTTCACTGCGGTAGCTAAAATTTGAGCAAAATCTTTCAATAGTCGTAACAAACAAATGAAGTGGTTAAGGATGTATGTTTATATGAATTTTTTTCCTCATTTTCACAAGTAGAATAGGTTTTGAAAGCCCCGGAAGAACTTCATGATACACTTATATATTCGAGTAAGTAACTGTATGCAATTCAGATGTATGAAAAATTTAACCACATGTGCACTGTAAATATATATGATCTTACATTGTCCTAGTAATGATTTAGGCTCACCTCTTGTCTATCCAGTAGCAACCTGCTCAATGTTCTGTAGATTTAAAAAACATGTAAAAATATATTAAAATTGTTATTATTATTACTGTTAAAGGAAATTACTTTATTATTAGTTTCTTTGTAGTTTTCAATATTTTTAGATATTACTCATTTTTCTGATGCTTTAGGTAGCAGAAATGTATTTATTTACATTCTCTTATTAAAATATTTATATTGAAGGATCTTTACATAAGATCTTAGTAATAAACGGTTCAAATATTATAAATCAAACTGCTCTTTTAAATAAAAAGTAGCTACTTCATAAATACATTATTTAGCCAGAGATCAATATATATATATATATATATATGTATATAAATGTTGATAACATCTAATATAAAGAAGTTTCACTAAAGCAGGAATAAGAAAGAAAAATATGGAATTTAAAAATTGTAAAATAATATGCACATTCCCTCTCTGTAAATTGTCAAAATATAATGATTAAGACACAACAGAAATAAATCCAAATCACAGTGTGTTCTTTTTTTTAGTAATTGCGTCTAAGATGCACATAAAATCATCTTATGTAGAAAAAGTTATATATAGGTAGAATTGAAAATCTTGTTCTTTTTGACGAACAGATTTGAAATCAAAGAGAATTTTTATTAAAACTACTGTCAGAAACCTGTGAAATTTCATTATCATTTGGTATAAAATTGATCAATACAAGTTTTTTAATATGCATTATTTGTTTTTATTGATCAGTTCATTATTCTACGACACGATAAGTTTTGTATTTAGTAATTAATTATATTAGTAAATATAATTAATTAGTATTTACCTAGTGTTGATTTTAATTATTTAGTACTTTACATTAAACATTGATAATTTCTGTTGGCAGGACTTGCTGTTACATTGCCACCACATCATAAACCTGCTCAACATCCAGATGATGTAGGAGATGATGATGTATTCATGGTAAGATAACTGTTAATGTGTATTTTATCTACTATAAACTAAAGTTAATGTATAACAATAAGTATTTTTTTATAATCTGCTTTACAACATTATAAAGTAGATATTTTTAAAAATGCACTAAATAGTAAAAAAGTGATATTTTCAATTGTAGAATTTTCCATTTAGTCAGTTTAAGTAAAATCTTTTTAAGTTTTTAAACATTAATTTAAGTTGTAAAAATAGATTTTATTTATGTTTGTTGGCCTACAAAAAAATTCTGGTTATATGTGTACTTTAATATACATATACTAATATATTATTTTTGTTAATATGCTTTTCACAAAACACATAAGGAAAGAGATTTATGCTGTAATAAAAGTACAAAAAGAAACCAGAAAAATAATTTACAAGACGCTACCAAACATGAAGTAAGGCTCCCTAAAGTGTGGGAATATATATTAATTTTTTACCTAAGTTTTTCAACCAATTTTTTTTTTGTCTTCATAGTAAAATTACTTTTAATATTAATTAACATCAGGCTGAGTATATAATTTCATCATAATGATCTGATACTAAACAGTTATGTAAAAAAAATGTGTTTATGCAGTTGTTATGTTAAAAAACAAAGCCATTTGATGATGGTTGTAAGAACTGGATTATCGTGTAATAAAAATGATTTGCCGATGCAGAAGAAATAAATATTATTCCAAATATAATTTTAACTAGAAACTGGTTCAGAAAGTAAAAAAATTGTACTTCCTTCTCAGTAATAAATATTGCTGCACAATCTGATTCATAAAAAATGGTAACTCCTAAAACATGGAAGAATGACATTACTTAGTAGTTTTGTTCCATCTATGATGCCATTCTTTGCATCTGCTGGTACCTGGCCACCCAACCACTTCTTTATTAGAGTTTTAATGAGATAATGACCCAATATGCTTATAGAACTGTTTGAAAGTTATTGTTTCCTACCTGGAGGTACACAAAAAGCCAAACTAGTGACTGAGATAACTGTTGGGTGAAACCACCCTCCTATTCCAGATTGTAATCAGTCAATCAAAAAAATATGTTGAAAAATAGTTATGTAAAAATAAATGAATTACTATGATTGAAACCTGAATAAGGATACAAAAAAAATTGAAGCTGGAATATAGGCACTAGATCTGTTAACAGAACTGATACAAAATCATCTGTTTATAGGTCTAATGAAGGATGAAGGCAGAAAATATATTGCTTTTACAGAATTAATAAATAAATTTATTTTTGTATTGTATAACTTTTGTTTTTAATTTATGAACTTTAAGGAATGTGGTTAAATTTTTAAAATAAACAAGTATTAAGAAAAAAAATTAAATGTTATTATTAAATGTATAATGCAAATAAAATTATTTGGAATCTCATCTCTTAAAATAGTTGGTCTGTTATTAAATATTTATCTTTTTTTTTTAATCAAAATTAACTGTTAGCACATTTATTTTACAAACTAATATTAATTTTTGTTTTTGTAACAGAAAAATAAAAACGTCAAATCCTGTACCATATTCAGAATAAGTGTTGGGGTACTAGGTTGCATTCATTCCTCATATCTCAAGCTACTGGGTACAGTGAAATTATATTGTAATGAAAATTATTCATTAATTTCAAAAAAGTATATTGTCAATATGTCTTGATAAAGCCACATTTAGTGAATACAGGCTGAGCAAGTTCATTTTCACATGTTATCTGTCACTAAAATGATATAATTTTCACTTTATATTTTGTTAAATAGGTGATTTTAAATTTGTAAATCCATAAGATATTTGAATAGGTTTTTTGTTTGCTTTTCAGAATGTTTGAGAATATTTACTCTAATACAGTTTTTCTATTCTATTATATTGAAAACATTTAGAGATGTAACTATTTTAGCTAGGTTATTGTATGCATATTTCTATGTTTTTATTATTGTTTTCTATTTGCAGACGTTAAACCTCCCTGTTGAACGGGGTGACTCACGTTCATCATCAGACTCCTCATCAGGGAGACACAACGCACCTCCTGCTCCTGTTCCGGATTCAGAAACTTACTCATATGTTCAACTAACAGCAATACATGATTATATGTATCCGGTTGTGGAAGACAGCAAAGGTGAACCTGGCAGCTTAAAAAAACCGTCTCAGCAATCAATTTTACCTACAAAAAGAAAAGAACAGTGCCGGCATTGTCAAGAGACTTATTCAAGTGATACTAATGTTAGAGGAGCTTGCCAATATGCTCCTGATCCTATCAAAGAAGGAATCGAAAGAGTGGCTTGCTTGGCTTGTGCCCGTGGTGTGTTGTATCACTGCTCATCTGATGGAGAAGAAGGTGATTTCAACCGACACCCTTGTGATTGTGGGCCAGGTTGTGGCCGCCGGTGGTTGTGCTTGGCCCTTCTCTCATTGGTCGTGCCCTGCCTTTGGTGCTATCCCCCGCTTCGCGCCTGCCATTGGTGTTGTGTAATGTGTGGCTTATGTGGGGGCAAGCACCGTCCTGCCTCATAGCTAATACAGGACGCTAACAATTTGTACACTATTTATTAAACTGAGTGCTAATAATGGTACTGTTATTACAGAACACTGTTAAGATGTAATAAAAATGTTTACTATTAAAATAAAAATACAGCTACATTCCATGCAGAACTGTACAGCTACAGGTGTAATATGAAGTGTAAAGTGTACAGTATTATATTTTAAGGTCGCCTGCCCTACTGTGGCCTAACTGGGTTATTAATTACCACATTCTGTCATCTGCATGGAGTCTAGCAGTAGTCTAGTCATCAGTAGCCGATTGTATTTTGTTGAAAAAATATGATCGGTTTAAAAAATAAATAATACATACTAATATTAACACTATATAATTTGTATATATAGTACAGTACTGCTAGTACTCTGATGCTGTTTATATATAGTATTGTTAACTTTTTTTAACATACCCAGCTTTAATTGAGTTGTTATAAGCTTTTAGAAATGATAATTTCCCTTCTGTAACTTATGTAATACCCTTCTACCCCGTATGGTTTTATACAAACCAGCCAAAACTTACCTCTTATTAATAATTATGTTTATTATTACAAAGGACTAATTAAAGGTAATTTTTATCTTTCTTAGGCTCAGGGGAAGATGAGACGTACCTTTAAAAACAACCTACAATCTTATAAATATGACATGTATTAAATGTTTATATAAAAATAATGAAGCATATATATATTAAATTGACCACAAACAGTTGTGTGTAATTACAATAATATTTTTGAATAAATTGTGTATGAAATATATTTATAAGAAACCTCTCTTGGTGAAAATGTTTAATTCTTTAGTGCATATTATATGTGCTGCTGGATATATATATATATATATATAAATACATGTACATTATTATAAACTATGTTAACTTAGAGGGGTTTTACTTATGTAAACACATTATAAAAATATGTATGTATTGTGTATATGTGTGTATATGTATATATACATACATAATAGCAGAAATATAAAGTGAAGACTGTTATATAAGTGAATATGTTGTGGAGCGTATTATGAGTGAAGTACAAACTATTACAAAAAAAAAAAAAAAAACTATTGTTGAAGAATGATTTTGTGGTGAAACTGTTGTTATTAATGTTATATAAATTATTAATTTTATTATTAAACATTTTAGTATTATAATTGTTATAATATAATATAAATAAATATATATATATATATATATATATATATATATATATATATATATATATTTATATATATATCATCACTTTTTGACATTTTTGGATTTTGTCATTGTACAATTTTTTTAATAGCAACATTTGTTGATATACTTTCTGCTTGTTCACGTATCAATGATTATTGTGTTATTTATTATTGTTTGTATAAAATTTTCTAGGTTGTACACGTTACTCCATTTTTCATTCTTTAAAAACACTATTTAAACTTTTCTACACTATTTTAAATAGCAAGAAAAATGATTCTATAATTAAATTCCTTTTTTTTTTTTTAGTTGTCTTTATTTACCTGTACCCAGATTTATATTTTGATTTTATATAAAATTTAATATAAATATTATAATGTGCATTTATTTATCATTAATACCTGTTATTACAACCATATCATTGAATACCTTTATTAGCTTTTCCCTGTCCATACCTAATTACATGAACAATAAATAATAATTTTTTTTTTTAGAAAACTGTCATGTTAGGCCAAGCTTTACTGAAGAAAATACAAATAAACAATTTACTTTATAAGAATCTGTATACAATAAAATAATACACTTACAGTATATCTCTTCTCCTCATTCCAAATCTATAATCCCCTTCTTTTCCTAAATTAATTGTTTACCTCTGTAGCCTCTCTAGCTGTTCCTGACACAATTTCCTTAATATTTAACCATTCAAACTCAGTGTTATCACTTGTAGGAGCATTTTGAAGATGTTGATTAATTCGTTCCTATTAGTTTCTGACACTATCATCTTTCAGAATATCTCCTTGTTCCTTGCTCACTTTATTACTACATCTCCATTTTGCGTGTAGGTTTATCTCAAGGACAACTAAATAGTAATCTGAGAAGATGTTAAAGCGAGGCAGATGACAGATGTCATCTGCCTCGCTCTTTTCTTATTAGCCATCACATAAGCTATGACTGATCTGCTTCCATGAGCTGCCCAAGAAAGAGAAGGAAGGTTTTGGGTAATTTACACCCTCATTTAAGTTGTTATGTCACTTTTTAAGTTTTTAATGGCACTTTTATCTGATCATTCCTGTATCAGATTACATTATTTTATTTGTTTTATGATTATAATCTTGGACTTATATTTACATACATTTTAATCCACCATGTATAGGACCATGTTTACGTTAGGTGAAATTATAGTTATTATAGGCTGCCTGTTATGATCATAAGTCACTCCCAAAAACAGTATAGTGATTCTGATGGTATGATAATGAATGTGAAGAATGTTGTGGGTTCCTGTTAGTCACACTGAGCTAATTATACTATTGGATGTAAGTATGCCAAGTTCACCACGGGTATGCAATGGACATTCAGCCCTAAAGTGATGTCTTCACTCTGTTTTTCACTTAACTGGCTGCATATTTGATATCATTACTCTCAAAGAAAGGAACTCTGGTGTCTGTTGTATAGTGCTTTACAAGCATTACAGTTTCAAAAAACTGGGAAAGATAATGTAAAGAAACAAATTAATATATATATTCTGTTGTGAAACAGTGTAATGCATATACTGTTTCAGCTCACTTCAGGAGATATACATTGTAGTCCCAGGTGGAGTGAGAAAATATTTTTATTTTTTTCACAAAAATTTTACATTTATTAATTAAAAATCTGTTCATAGTTAAACACTAACTAATTATGTTTCAGCTTTAATGGAAATATTAAAACTCTTACTCCTCTGGCCACTTGAACCCTTGTTGGTCTCAATCTTCTATCCTTTGTCTCTTCCATATCGGCACCCACTTTACTTGTGTCTGCCTTCACATGATCTCACCTCAATTGACTTCTTGTGCCAAAAGGCCATTTTGCCAGTACTTTTTTAACCATTGTAACTTCTTCCCATCTTAAAATGCTTTTAAATCACACTGCCTTTAATCAGTGTGATTATGTCAGTCATTATACTCCTCTTATGTTTCTGTTATGCTTGATTTTCCAGCTACTACCACCCTCTCTAGTTGGTCCATATATCTTCCTTAATATTTTATTATTTAAAATTATCACACTTATTTTCTAAAGGTCAGTAGTTTTTCATACACACCAGCCAGCCTGGCTTGTATCTCACTTTCTCCTTTGTTGTCTCTTGGTATTACCCCCAAGTTTCTGAATTCATTTGTTATTTAAAATTTATATTCAGACTAATGGAAATGTTTGAACAGTAATTAAAAATAATATAGCATAGTGGTTATGACAACCACTAATGTGAAAAAAAATTAGTTGGGTTAGATTCTTAGCGTACATCAATAGTGTTGTTTAATATTTGAAACTATTAAACTGAAGAGGAGGTAAAAAAAATATACATAATTAAATGGTCTAATCATAAATGTAAAAAGAGGTAAAATTTTTTTAATAAAACATCCAAGAGCTGATACAGGTGTAACTGCAATTTATTCATGAAGAAAAACCTTCAGCCAAGAGATAAAATTTTAAAATGTTCAAAGATCCTCAGGAAATGGCTAGCAGTGACTACAAAAATAGATAACTTCAGAAACATATTAAGACAAAAATGGTAGGCATTAATTTATTCTTCTAAGAGAGATTTAGTTTAGAAATAAATAAGAGTAAAAGCTAATGAAATGTGATAAATATTATTAAATGTAATAATTAGTTAAATATTAAGATAATACAATGTTGCAGAATTTTTTTATTTAAGGTATTAAAATTACAAAAGATGGATGAAACAAGGAAGTCATAGGAAAGTAGGTTAGCACAAGCAAGATGAACCTTCATTTAGAAAGTTGTATTCTACTGTGAAGATGTAAGGTTAAAACATGAACAAAAAAGGGAAATAATGAAGGCTTTGTGGTTTTACCAAATCATGTGTATAACTATTTAGGTTAATAAAGTGTGAAATGAAGAGGTTTTCATGTAGATAGAAGAGCAAAAAATATTGTATTATTTTTAGAGACAACTAGGTAGGTGGAACAATTAAAGTTGGATTTCTTAATTAAGACATCCATATACGTAATTTAATTCTAGAATAAAAAAAAAGTAGAATGCCGAAAATAGAAAACTGAAAATAACCTTACTCAACTTTTATGTCAAATATATGGTTAACAAAAAACGTTTTTAATCAAAAAGCTTTAAAATTTTTTTTTAATTTTGTATCTTGCCAAATTATAAAATCTCTAAACACAGCATAAGATCTTTGTTGTTAAACACACTATAAAATCATCGCATAGTTTTACATAACCTGAATTTGACTATGTTAAACATAAGGTTAATATGCCTGAGGGTTATTTATACTAATAGTGTTACTGTTTTTTTAGGAGTTATTAGTAACTAGCTACCCATATTTTTTTTTTTTACTTTTTAATCTTAAATTCAATTTTACAACAAATTGGTTTTCAGTTGCTAAGGGACCGCAGTTTTCTCGCATTACTGAGAGCGAGACAGAGCAACTCTGAACCTTCTTGGTGCTAAGCCCGCAGACTCCTGAGTTAGTGCAGGTGACTCAGTTTTATTTTTTAAGGTTTTTTGCAGTGAAATAGATGACCTTTTTCAATTTGCATCTGACCACGCCAACCAAAACACTTGTAGACCTGTCGGTAAGGCTGGAGGGCTGTAAAACCTTGTTTGACGTTCTTGTCAGCAGGATCATGGACATTACTAAGATGATCCCTGCTCATATCAGCAAAAATGCAAACTGAAGCTGGCTGGGGTGGCATGTGACTCAGCTGGCTGCATTTAAGGGAAAACTGGGAGACGATAGGTTGTATCCTTATACGTCTTGCAACTCAGATTGAAAAAAGGTTGATGCCTGAGGTAGGACACTCCTCGAGGAGAGAATCCCTGATGACAAGTTTTCCTGTAAATGCCGAGGAGATGGCCCTCGGAGCTGTTGGTCAGGATCACTGAAGTAAAAGAGCCGTTATTTTCTGTCAATGATAGAGATGTTTTGATCCACAATCTGGCCATAGGAGACACCAAATACATCATGGGTGTTTTCATCTATGCTGTGTTTTTAAATTGCTGTTGTTTAATTTTTAACATTTGTTTGTTTACTATATAAATATTGTGTCCGAGTGCTGATGACACTTTGTTTTGCACCCAGGAAAAAAGAAAAAACAATACCTTAAGAAACTACTCGAAGGGGGGAAGATTAAATCAGGACACCTGATCTGGGAAAGCGACGATCTCAGTTTAGATCGTTTTTCTACTTACGTTCAGAACACAAATACAAAGAGCTGACTGTAGTTGCTGTACATGAGGCTGTGAAGAAGATTTTGGATAGGCTTACCATACGTCTGAGATTAACCTGGACAGTCTGGGTTTTGAAAATTTTATGACGCAAGGATTTTTTTTAATTTTAGACCTATATGTTCAACATTGCGTTTTTAAACATTATCTTATGGCCATGCATCTCTTAGCTGACCTTGGAGTAAGCACTGACATCGATTTTGACGTAGGCGTGGCTATCTGTCTTGCCACAACATTTTACTTATCATTTGGCAACAACAAGGGTAATGTGTTTATGTTGTTTTTGTGTGTGAAGTAACTCATCTACACGTTTTTGATCATTTTATCTCTATTCGTTTTTTGTCTCATCGTTTAGCAATGGGCAAAAGAAAATGTCTGTTTAATGTTAACTGCAACAGGAATATGAGTTTTTAAATTGTGTAATGACAGTAACAAGGAATGTGTTTATTGCACACTATGTACTGTTGAATTTTCTGTTGCACATAAAGGAAAGGGTGATACTGAAGACCACATGAAAACTGCTAAACATAGGACTGCTATTAATGCTACTGCTTCAGCAAACTTAAGAGATTTTTTTAGTCAAAGATGGGAATAACAGTCATCTGGAGTGTGCTACTAAAGAAGCTACATTTTCATACCACACTGCTAGACAAACTCGATTTCAAAACGTAAGACTGCACATCTAAACTGGTTAAAAAGTTATGTGATCCAAATTTTCATCTGCTAGAATCAAACCGAGGCAATTATTATTGTTATTTCACTATTTATATTTGATAATGTGTTGTGTTCTTTGAAAAACATTAGTTATGTAACAGTAACAATGGATAGCTCAAACAGAATTGAAATAAAGCATGTTCAGATTGTTAAGATCTGTTAACAGTCCCTCCTCAGTCTGGAGGAGGGAATTCAAGTTAAATTTTTAAATTTTGATGAAGTGTCAGGTGAAACTGCTCAAATTTTGACTCTGTATCTTTGTAGTGTGTGAAAAAATACAAACTTGAAGAAAAGTTTGTTTATTATACTGCTGATAACACTAACAGCAATTTTGGTGGTGTGAAGAGAAAGGAGAATGAAAATGTGTCTGAAGAGTTCAGAGTGATTTAGATACTTATTTTAGGAATTGGTTGTTCAGCCCACATTGTACACAATTCACTACAAACAGCATGTAATTGACTCTAGCACTGGACATAGAAGTTTTTGTTATAAAAATTTATAAATATATTCACATGTATACAATAAGAGTAATGAAACTTAAAGAGTTCTGTGAATTTGTGGAAACAGATTACAAAAATGTATAATTTCATAGCAGCAGAAGGTTCGTTAGTTTGTTACCTGCAATAGAAAGAATTTTCATTTATCGCGTAAATGATGAGTGAAAAAGGAAATTATAATTTACTGTGCTTGCTAATTCATATTGATGTAATGATGTAGCAGCTGTATTGTTACAACTGAAATTCATGAAAAGTTTTAAATTGAAATGTTCATTTTATTCTTCACAATCTTGAAAGACAAATCAGGAAAAATAAAAAATCCTCCTCTAGGCAGTAGGCCTGAAAGAAGATTAGAAATTTTTCTTTTTTTTCAATTAGATCATTTCATGATTCTCTTGGGTGTAGTTTGCCCTTTTCTCTTTAGAAATGCTTATTGGATCCATCCTAAGACTAGTACCTTTACAGGTACTGGATATTTGTTTGGTTTGGCAGAGGAGGCTGTCTTATCAACCTACCTAAAAATTTTTTTTATCCAGTAAATAAACAATAAAGCCCGTCTTGGGATTGAGGTGCTTGCAAGTGAAGCTGATTTTCCTAATTGAATATGCTGTGAGCAAAAATATGCTACTTCATAAGATTTCACTAAATAGGAGTACTACGTTAAAGGGATTTTACTTCTACAGTAGAATTGTAAATAAAGTAGGCACTTGATGTAGTAGTTTAAGATTTAATTTCATTTACATTAAACCCCATAGTATCGGACCACCAAGTGACTTAAAATTTAGCAATATGGAAAAGAGGACAACTATCTCCAGTACAGCAATTAAATGTTACCGTTTTTTAACAGCTTTACACTAGGTAGCTTGCTTTGAAGTGGTTTCCTGTTATATTTTTCATTGAGCCAAATATATGATTCCATATTAACATGCTAAACCCAACAAGATGCAGGTGATATTCAGCTCTACAAATGATGCCTTCACTACAGTTGCTAAACATGTAGTGTGAACATTATTTATCTCAGAGAAAGTTAATTTGTATAGTCTTCTTATACTTCACTTGCTTTACAGTTTTAAGGCAAAGACTGGGTGGTTAGCAGCAGATTCTT
This sequence comes from Lycorma delicatula, assembly GCF_047948215.1. Lineage (NCBI taxonomy): Eukaryota > Metazoa > Arthropoda > Insecta > Hemiptera > Fulgoridae > Lycorma > Lycorma delicatula. Next base: position 19,092,062 of record NC_134456.1, on the reverse strand, counting down.
CTACTCCTTCTTGCAGTGAAACAATGTGTTTTTAAAATAGATAGATATTTTCAAGAAAAGAAACAGGATATCCTTGTAGGAAATTTTTGAATTGCAAATGCATTTTCTATATTATTTTTTTGTAATATTTTGGGTTGTACTATTTCCAGTTCAAAATATATCTCTACCTACATGCTACACAGTCAAAGCATAATGATGTAAACTAGTAAAGAATCATTTCAATAAAATAATTAGAAATTTGTGGTTCTATAATTCTTAGAAAATATGGTAATGGAGAAAAGGGATTTGCAACAACAACCCAATATATAAAAAAAATAATGCTGGCACAATATACTTCTATATTTTGTTATTCATTAAAACTTTCATGATAATCACAGAACTGTAGTTTTTTTTATGTCGGAGGAGAATAAATCTGTAATAGACACCATCCACCCATGGAAGTGTCAAGCTCTCACTGACTAAAACCACTCCACTTATACAACACGTGAAGATCAGACCTGCCATAAGCACAGCACAGTCTCTGGTGGGAATCACAAGATTGCCAGAAAGAGGACATCAAGAAACTTAGCAGAGTCCCATAGGTATTGATGGAACATGTTCACATCCATATCCAAGCCTAAACTCAACCTGGTCTAACCTAACTTTTTTTTTAACCTCTAGGTCCATTGTTAGGTATTGCTTCAGAGGATGAGATGAATGATTTGTAGTGTGTGTGAAAATGTCATGCCTGACTGGGATTCGAACCCGGGACGTCTGGATGAAAGGCCAAGATGCTACTACTCGTGCCACAGAGGCCAGCAACCTAGCCTAATCTGGCCTATTCTAATCTAACTGACGCAGTTGGACGTCCCCTATCCCTGCAGGCTAGTCTCCATCCTATTCCTCAGCCCCATTCCCCGCAATGTTGCTCCTCACCATCTCAGAGATTACATAACACCAATTATATTGTTCTTGTCTAGCGATCCCGTTACCGCCGCGGATTGAGCCCTTTTTCTTTATTTTTCTGTTTAGCCTCCGGAACCACCATAAGGTATTATTTCAGAGGATAAATGGGGATTAAACTGTATTCTTGTACAGTCTCAGGTCGACCATTACTGAGAAGTGTGGTTAATTGAAATCCAAATCACCAAAAAAAAATCACCAGAAAGCTGTTATGATTACTTTATATTTTACTCATGAAAGAACTTGTATGGCATTAAATAAAAATTTCCCCCATGAAAATCTAACTCCATGTTCAGATAAGTTCCATTTTCGATCCATATCCAAGGAGGACAACGGCTTTATACCGGCTTACACAATAGTAAGCCAACTGAAGGAAGTCTAGCTGGTAGTCCATTTTGGATGCAGCTTGATCAGTGAGATTATAGGATCATATTCAAGCTACACCTCCAGACTGAACTCTCTTGTGTGTGTCATGTGCAGTGAGCTGTGCTGTTTGAAAGGGAGATCCTGGCATTTGAAGAAAACTAGCACAATTGGATGGAATCTGTAGATTGATGTATCAACAGTTCTTTCATCCCTGCTTTGTTTTTTACAGAATCTTACAAATACCAGTCAATCAACTTCTCTACGTCTTGATAACCCTCATTAGGTAGGTTGGTAGGGTTGACTGGGGGGGGGGGGGTAGACTTTGAGAAATATTGTTGTTTTTTAACTTCATAGTTGTTCTTCCATGGTGGAATAAATATCTGGTTCCATGGTGCATGAAGTTTAAAGACTTACACAAACACTTATGAATAATTCTAATTTGCCAAAAACTCATCTATAGATACCAGACAACTCTAAAGGCAAACTATCTCATTCTGAAAGTTCTCCTTCAATCTTATTATTGAAGAAGGGTAAAAATGTCTAGGTTTTTATTTTTTTTTATTATAACATTACAGTAACTTTACAATCTGTTAGGAATTAAAATTGAACAATAAGTAAATGAGCATTAAGAAGCTACAGACACAATGGTTAGTAACTTAAAAGTGAACAATGAAAAGAAATGAAATTGAACAGGACTTTGTAAAGCTGGTTTATAAAACCACAGAATATTGTTTATCATTAATCTTGAAAAATTGCTGATAGTGTTATTCAATAAATTGACTGCCATATAATTTGGATGCCGATCCAAATGCTTTTGATACCGTTAAATTACAGAGAGATTTCTTTCCCAACAGTTTGTCATTTAAAATCATTATATATGAGGTTATTGCTTATGTATCTAAGTATGTTAACATTTTTCTCAATACTTTTGTCTGATAACATTCAAGAATTTCAATACTGGAATTGCTTGCTGTACCTCACAATTCCAGCCCATAAGTCCAAATTGGTTTCAAGATGGATTTATAAATCAATTTATTTTTTACCGAGACCCAAGATCTGTGTCCTATTAGCTAGTACATGTTTTTAAACTTTAGGTCTAACTGCATTCACTTAGATATGATATTTTTTGCCCAAGTAAGGTGCTCGTCAAGATGAAAATCTAAATATTTACATTTTTGAAAATTTGTAATTTAAATATTAAAGATAGAAAATAGCAGGGCAGTTTTCCTTTTTCAAAGGGTGACATGCTTTGACTTTGTTTCATTTTTTTATTTTCCACCTTATAAGCCAGGATTCAAGAAGAAAGATAATCTTGAATATCATGAGATGCAGTAGCTGGATTTTCATGGACAGCATGAATTGCAGTATCGTCAGTAAACATTGCAACAGTTGTATTTGCTGTAATTGGCAAGTCGGCAATAAACAGAACATATAAGATGGGTCCAAGAACGTTTCCTTGAGGTACCCCCGATTTTATCAGCCACAAATCTGTTTCTTTATATTTAACTTGAAAATATCTACATTCCAGGTAAGATTTTAGCACTACTTAGAAAACATGCAATAACACTTTTTTTAATTTATAGAGCAATCCTACATGCCAAACTTTGTCAAATGTTTGACTGACATCGAGGAAAACTGCTGAACAGTATTTTTTGTTGTCTAGAGCATGATTTATAATGTTAAAAATTCTGTTTGCTTGCTTCACAGTAGCATGTTTCTCCCTAAACCCAAATTGGTGATTTGGAATTTGATCATTTATGAACTGCTTCATTCTTTTTAAAAACACTTTTCAAACACTTTAGAGAGCACTGGAAGCAGGCTGATAGGCCTATAAGATTTAATATCTGTTTGTTCTTTACCTGGTTTTAGTATAATAATAATCATTTGTGAAATTTTTCACACACCAGGAAAATTACCATTCAAATAATAGCATTAAAAATTAGAGTGACTAAATGTATCACTTGTCAAGGTAATGCTTTAAGAACCTAACCGGTGATTTAATCACATCTCGGTGGCTTTGTTGGATGTACTTTATTGTTAATTACTGAAGAAACCTTGTGGATTGTAAAGCGTTTAATTGGTAAGGACATTTGAAAAGGAGAAATCAAATATTCCAAAATTTTCCTAATTTCATTTGGATCCGTTTCAATAGTATTGGGCAGGAAGACATTGGAAAAGTGTTAAGTAAATAAGTTCACTTTATCTTGAAAACTTCTCGCCCATGTTCTGTTATTTTTATGGTGAGGAGGAATAGACTACTGTGGTCTCTTGAACGTCTTTGTAGCTTTCCATAAACTACAATCAGCAGACTGCCTCTAAGAAATATCTTCAATATAAGATTGAAACAAAATACTTTTAAAAGTTTGAATTAATCTTTTTAATTTTTGAGAAGCCCTGTTAACTGTTAAATCTTCCCTTGCAGAGTAACGAGAGTTCTGCCATATGCGACGTAGTGTCTGTCATTCTTCTATCTTTTCTCTGATGAAGATCAGATATGTATTTTGAGTTGAGGGAGCAGAATCCAAATTAAGGGTGGAGGCCCACGGTGCTGAATGAATCAATTTGGTTAATTTAAGTAGTGCATTATCCATATCAGCCGGTGATTGTAAAGGCATGTCCAACTTTGTATTTTCCTCAAAAAAGTTGTGAAAATGTCATTTACTGATCAATTTATTAAACAGAGTGAGAAGTCGAATAGTTAGTATAATGCCAAAAGATATTGTAAGCACAACAGGTTATAATCTGATGACAAGTAAAAATGAACGTGTAAATAGTTTTCAGAAATTCCTTTGAAAATGAAAAAATCCAGATCTGGAACTTTAAGATTTGAAGCCCAATAAGTTGGTTCTCCAGAAGACAAACACTCCAAATTATTGTCAGTCATTGATTTGAAAAGCTGCCTGCCTGCCTTTTGGTGACGTTAGTCATGATCCCCATTGTAGGTGCTTAGAATTCCAATTTCCACCACAGATGAATCTTGGACCCAAGGATCTAAAGAATGATGTAAACTGATCCACCTTCATAGCATGTCTTAGTGGGAAATAAATGGAAGAGACAGAAAACTGTGATCGTTCATCGTGGACAACCATCGTAGTGGCTTGTAAAAAGTTCTTTTTGTGTTCAAGTGACATAAAGTGAGAAAAAGTTCTTTTAATAATAACAGCAGTACCACCATGTGCATTCCCCGATAGGTGATTGGTGCAATATATTATGTAGCCATGAAACTTGACAAAATGTCTATCAGTAAACCTTGATGAAAAAAATTATCTTATTAATATTTAATTCTATTTTTTTATCACACAATCTGTTAGCATTCCATATTGCTAGTCTGAAATAGTTGTTCATATTTTCCAAAAAACGATTCATGAATAGTCCAATCATTCTATCCATCATATTTACAAGCATTCACTCAAATCTTTGAAACATATGGTCCACAACATTCATGAGCCCATAAAAATTGTGGTTATCAATAATTTGTTGATCACAGGGACTACTCATTTTAATTTTTTAATTTCAGGTAGGACCAGAAATATTCAGTCTATTATTATATTCATTATTATTGTTCTCACTAACATTATTACTATTATAATTATGAAAATCATTGTTTCTTGAGTTAGTTACACGAACAACTCCTCTTTTAGCACTCAGATTGGTATTATTGATATTAGTATAAGTATTACTACTAGTGAAATTGTTATTAGTTGCAATCCTGGAAGATAGGGTGAGATTGGGAGAATAGACCTTAGTTTTATACTGTTGATAAATTTTACACCCTTTGTAACTCACTGGATGCTGATCGCTGCAGTTAAAACAGGAAGCTGGAACTTGTGGTACCTTAGAACAGACTGTGGCATGATCTGCATGCATCACATTTCATATAATGGTGCAGGCGATTGCATAGATTTTTGGTATACTCAAAGAGATGGCAACGTTTGCATTGGACCACTTCTTTTTTAACATACAGAGCTTCAAAGCTTACAATTGTATAGTTGAGAGATCTCACATCAAAAATTTCTTTATTATTAAATTTGGGCTCCAAATCTACAAAATAAAGTGGCACCAGTTACTTCGTTTGACGATTTAGAATGTTAGTAATGTTTCTAACCTCATGCCCTAACTTCGTCGATTCACCAGTGATTACTGATTTATCTTTCAAGCGATGCATGCCTCGCATGACCACGATATATGCTCTTTCATGTTTAAGTTTATATGGATAGTGACTAATATTGTTTTCAAGTATTTTTGACCTAATAATTTTATGTTTCAATATCAACTGGTAGTACTTTTACCATGTGGCCCGATTTCATTGTCATCAATTTGTATTTAATAACATTGCAATTAAGAAATAATTGTGACAATTCAAATATTGCATTAACACCTGTTATAAAAATAGGTTCACGTTTTAATGTTTTTGCTTGAACACTTTTGTAATTTACAATTTTGTGAAGACTAAATTTATCTGATGTAGGAACAGCAAAAGTAGATGGACCACCTGATTGTACGCGACTATTAGGCTCTGTGTAATTTGTGCATTGGAGTTTTTTTGCTGCTGGAATTTCATCATTCTGTCAACTGACATTTTCATTTTGTATGCACAGTACTGGTATTGCTTGGCAGACAAGGTCTGCCTCACTAAAATCTGTAATACCACTTCCACTCTCTGCTCCTGAAAAATTACTCATGTTATTGATTTTGATAACGTCGTCTTTTAATTAACTTAGGTTGCACCGATTTTTGAGGGTCCCTGTAAGAACACTTTAGAAACTCGTGTATTCTTCTATTAACTTGTAAGTTATGGTTTACATGTGACAGTAGGTTATTGTTTACATGCGATGATTCGCTGTTGCTAAGAGGAATGGCTTGTCGCTGGTCCACAGCAACACACTATGGAAGATTATGTTGCTAATTCAAAAAAGACACAGAGTAAAACTATTCCTTCTTGAGCCAATACTAAGATAATAATAGACAATATAGTCTATAGATAATATAGTCTACAATATAATACCTGGTTCGGCACTAGATAAATTTTCAGTAAAACTCACTAGACATGTTTGTCTTACACAAAGCAGCTGTTACTAGAAAATGTCAGTGAATGCAATTTTTAAGCTGAACTAAAGAATCCATACCAAAGAAGTTTATTAGGAAAATATATGATTGTAATTTTTCTAAGATTAGTCCATACATTTTAGCCAGAATTATTACAACATAAGCTGGCAGTTCCAGCATATATCCAGTGTCACAGAATTAATAAGAATAATACTACTATTAAGAGGAACAGAACACTCTAAAATTAATAAAAATTAGAAACAAATCCCATTCAAATTATGCAAAAATTTTTTTTCAAAAGGATCTTTTAGAGCTAATTATATAATCCCTCCTTTATTGAAGTTACTGGTGACAATGTTAAATATTCTATACTCTCTTTACCTGAATGAATTTTGTTTGATAGATACTTTTTAATTTAGAGAAAGTGGCATATTAATCTATTAATTATATATCTTATATAAAAATATCACTTTTATGGCAGTGTTTTTTAAAAGATCATCTTAATCAAATTGTTTTACTTCAAATTATCTTTTTAAAGGATCTTTATCATATAATATGTCTGAGGATGATTATACTTAAAACAGTTTATATTACAATTATAATTATGTACAGTATATGGGCATGAAATTCTAACTAAAATAGTATTCCAATATTCACACCTTCATATTGTACTAGATATTCAAATAGCACAATTTTATATTTACATAATAAAATTGTATGTTACATAAAAAGTTCAGACAAAATAATCCACAACTTTTTTTTTTAAATATAAAGGAGAATAAGTCCAGACTATTAATCAGTTTTTATCATGTTCATTAATCCATTAGTTTACCATTAAAAGTGGAGATTTTCTAATGTTTTCCTTATTGGCAAGTGGTACAATGTAAAAAATTACACACTCTATAAGGTGTGCGGGAAGTCCCTTTACGCTAATTATGAAATGATTAGATTAGGTGCAGTTTATCTTCTATGGATCTTAAATATCAATATGGGTTCCAACATGTTCAAAGCACAGCTGTGTGCACCTCCATGTCTGGTTGTTCATTTGATATGCAACAGCATATCAGGAGTGATAATTTTAAATGCTGGCCGAACAGTGCCATGGACCTGCTCATTGTTGAAATATTTGTTTTTGGATCTCTTCTTTTACAAAACCACAGAGTGCATTGTCAGATGTGGTGAGAACAGGGCTTCCTGTTGACCAAGGCAACGTGTTGTGGCCAGATAACTGTGTTGATTAACTATGCCATCGAAAAAATAAGACCAAGATGTTAAGCTGTCATCCCAGTTCAAATCATAACATCAGGCGGATGGTGTCTGATTTCCTCAAAAAAGTGAGGATTGTCTTTCACCCAGAAAAAAAATTTCAGTTAGGAGAACTTTGATAAATTGCACACTCTTTGAAAATACAACATTCTTTTCTTGTCGGAGAACACAGCATTCTTTTTATTGTTTGCTCTCGGAAAGTGTTCAAGGAACAACTGACACGCATAAACACATTGATCAAGATCACTGTCACTCACCTCATTAACTGTGGCTGGATGAAAATATTAAACTTTCAAGTCCTTCCACAAACGGTTTTGCATTGTCGATCTTGTAATGCCTAACTTTGCAGAACGTCGATTTCATTGCTGATTGTTGAATCAATTCCTCCACAGCAGCACACATCTCAGCTTGAGTGCTCAACCTTCTACTGCGTGGTGCATCAAGAACACTTCCCATTGCAAAAGCCTTTTTCTCCCATGTCAGTAATATTTGTAATAATGTGATGATTTCCTAAAATGCACAAAGAACTCATTCATAATGTTCTCCAATGTTTTACCCGTCTGTGGATGTTCATGGACACTCGCACAAGCTAAAAAAATGCTTTTTGATAGTGAATGCATTCATATCTGCCATTGTTTCACACTTGACTACGACTAAGGTCATCCCACCATGAATAAATACACTGTACGATCCCCACCACAGCTTAACCTCCCTACCATTTCCATCAGAGTGAATGATATTAGTGGTAAGAATTGACAGGAGTAAAGGAGCCCAATTAAGCTAGATTTATTACGGTGTAAAGGGAGTTCCTGCCCAACACATATCTATACCAGCAGAAATTACTGTTTAACATTATATGATCCACTACATCATTCACTGAACTTTCTCATGAACATTACCTGCAGCAATTCCGTTAGGTATCTTTTTACCCCAGTGATCCCATAACAACAACTGTCTTTCCACGAGCCACTTATATCGACTGATATACTTTATTGTATCGTATTACATTGACTTTCAATGACAACAGCATTAGGATATTGTGTCCTCTTGTATTTTGCTCAACCACAACCTTTGCTCATCAATCTTCCATGATATGTAACAAGGAAACAAATTTAATTTTATAACTTAGTAAATAGAATAGATGCAGAAATAGATTACTGGATGACTTCAATATTTTTGAAAATATATATTAGCAAATATTGATTTATGAAGAGAAAACTCGCACAAAGCATTATAGATTAATCAATATATGTAATTTTATTAAAAAACTTATCATTTTAAAAATATATATACATTAATATAAATTAAAAAGACAGACTTGGTCATAATATTTTATACAAAAAATTTGATATTTAAGATGATGAATCATACATACTAACACATAACAGTACATTGCGTCTTGAAAAATGCAAACATAATAAAGGTGAATTTTTAGTTGCATATGAACGTAATAAATAATCACTGTCCTTTTTAATATCTGGATTATGAGAAACATTAACATCCTCCAAAGCCATTTCTTCAGTAACTTTTGTGAAATCCCATAATTTCACTGAACAATCCAGTGATCCTGTTTTAACAATAAAAAAAAAAATGTTAACATTATGGCTTTACATTGCTGTATAGTTAATCTATCTCTTGTGCTGATTTTTTTTTTTTTTTCTACTTTATGTAGCTATTCAATGTCCTTATACATTAATCAATAAAATATTTTCATAAGTCACTATGAAAATATAGAGTGAGTATGGGAGTAGGCAATTCTAATTAAAGATGAAAAGAAATATAAAGAAATCACATACTGAAAGATAAGGTGATTTACTAAAGACCAGATCATAATGCCATCTTTCCAGTATGGGATACAGTTTCTAAAAAGATCATACAGCATTCACTGATATTCTCTCACTGTTAAAACAAGTAGTGTTGTTTGACCTCATAATAAATCATTGTTTTTATAAAACAACTTTCCTAAAATAATTAAGCAATCCCAACCAACACTTCCCTTATTACTAAACACTGAATGGAGAACAAAAAGACATTAGAATGGTCCAGCCAAATCAAAATATGGCTTTGCAATGAATGATTCAAAATCATCCATTCCTTTGCACAGTTTTTAATTTTTTAAACCTAAAGTGGATCAAGTTTGTTGCATAAAATTTTACAATACTTAACAACAATCATTCTTTTCATATGAATGGTCTCCTGCTGCTGAAGTTAATATTTCTTTGTAAATATATACAATTATGTATATGTATATACATAAATATATTCACTAAAATTAATCTTTTTAAGATTCATATTATTCCTCTGTATTGTTAAATTATACTTAAATTTTATTAAATAAACCAATTAATACAGAATACTGAAATAAGACATATCTTGGCTTAATTTTTCATTAAAGTACTTTCGTAGGATCCCTATCCTCAGTCATGATTGAAATAATTCTGTTATTGCATAATAAAAATACTAAAATAATGATAGATGCGAATTAATTTACACAAGTGCTGCTACATGTTGCAGTTTTTATAAGAATGTCTCCAATAATAAGGCAGAAGAGAGTGAAATAAATAAACATAAAGTATTCATACACTAATAATATCATTGAGATCATTACTAAAATAAAGAAATATTTAAACTAGCATACAAACCTAACAGCCACTTAATAAAATATCTAAAATACAAAAATAATAAAATAAATAACCTGTGTAGCATTTATAAAATTAAATGTAATGATTGTAATACTATATTTATATAGCAAAATCAAAGAGATCCTTTAAAATTATATTTCTTGAACATTATAAAAAATTACAAAAATAATAAATTAACTTTATCTAATTATCTCATTTAATAAACAATTAACATTATATTTCTGATATTAACACAAATTTAGAAATATTAGGAATTAATAAAGATGACATAAAATTAAATACATTAGAAAAAATACTACATATATAAATACAAAAAAAATTTCAATTGATATACCAACCAACACAGTTTGAGGAAGACGTTCTAATAAAAGATGCAACAGATAGCAGTACTCACATAAATTAATAAGTCATTACCATCATTTTAGTATTTTTACTTTTATATTTTTATTATGCAATATTAGAATTTATATATGTATATATATACTTACATCTCTCTTTAACTTTAAAAAGGGGGAACAACTTATGTTTCTAAAATTGCTCTTACAATTTATGTTTGAAAGAAATATTTCAAATTTATCCATTGTAAAAACACCAATAAAGAATTACTGTAATTATTTACACTAATTATTTGGATTTTTTCTCTGCATAACATTTTTTTGCACTTCATAGAATGTAATTAACAGTTTACTATTTTTTGATAAAACAAGTCAAGACATGATGTAAAGAATATGAAATATTTCTGTTCTGAAAAAATAATAATAAAAATTAGGTCAGATAGATTATCAGAATAAGATCATTAGCCCAGTGTTTGATGGTAAAAAAAGAGTATTACCTTAGAATTCTTTCAGACATCATCGAATTTCATGAAATTTGTAATTAGGCTTATCTAATCCTCTGCTTCAAAATTTATATGTTCCTGATGCGTGATTTATGTTTTTTGGAGGGTGAAAACTACCCCTTGTTAAAAAAATTCAAAAAGCATATATTTAAACATTTCATATATTGAAATCATGTTTAAATATGTAGAATAAATATTCTTTTATGTTGTGGAATATAATTTGTGATGTTTTACAACATTTCAACCCTTAGAAACCATCCCTTATGATGAAATTTAAAAAAAAATTGGTTTTAACAGTTTGAAATGTTTTAATGGTGTATTTATAATGAATTATACATTTTTTACAGTTGTTAATGTAATTTATAATTTATTGCATCGTACCAAACCTTACAAACCAGCCTTATGATTAAAATTAACAATCATGTTTACTTAAAATTAAAAACTAACACCACAAGTATATTCTTTTGGTTTTGGAAATGTACTGTTTACATTACTTAAAAGAGATACACATTCACATATATACATGTACAATATACTTATATACATCTATGCACACAAAATTCTATCATCCATCAGCAGGTATCGCCGACCGTGTGCTGCGTTACTTTTCTTCTTCTACCTATACTTTAATCTATAAAAATATGTCATACATATTTATATATAGATGAAAGTAAATACACACACACACACACACACACACACACACACACACACACACACACACACACACACACACACACACACACACACACACACACACACACACACACACACACAGAGAGAGAGAGAGAAGAGAGAGAGAGAGAGAGAGAGAGAGAGAGAGAGAGAGAGAGAGAGAGAGAGAGAGAGAGAGAGAGAGAGAGAGAGAGAGAGAGAGAGAGAGAGAGAGAGAGAGAGAGAGAGAGAGAGAGAGAGAGAGAGAGAGAGAGAGAGAGAGAGAGAGAGAGAGAGAGAGAGAGAGAGAGAGAGAGAGAGAGAGAGAGAGAGAGAGAGAGAGAGAGAGAGAGAGAGAGAGAGAGAGAGAGAGAGAGAGAGAGAGAGAGAGAGAGAGGAGAGAGAGAGAGAGAGAGAGAGGAGAGAGAGAGAGAGAGAGAGAGAGAGAGAGAGAGAGAGAGAGAGAGAGAGAGAGAGAGAGAGAGAGAGAGAGAGAGAGAGAGAGAGAGAGAGGAGAGAGAGAGAGAGAGAGAGAGAGAGAGAGAGAGAGAGAGAGAGAGAGAGAGAGAGAGAGAGAGAGAGAGAGAGAGAGAGAGAGAGAGAGAGAGAGAGAGAGAAGAGAGAGAGAGAGAGAGAGAGAGAGAGAGAGAGAGAGAGAGAGAGAGAGAGAGAGAGAGAGAGAGAGAGAGAGAGAGAGAATTTAAATATTCCTCAATAAATTTTTACTCTACAGATATAAAAAAAAACCAAAATTTTCAGTAAAAAAAACTAAATTCTTATACTCTAGCATTTTTTACATGTTTTCTTTAGTTTTTGAAGTACTGTGAAAAAAAGAATATTTTTTAAGAAATTTCACAAGATTTTTCAAATCTGAATCAACCTTTTTTCAAATCTAGGCATTCCAAACCAGTTAAACTTCTAGAACATATTGTTAGTAGTTAAATAAAGTAAACTGTAAAAGGATTACATCAAATTCCAATTCTTGCAGAGAAGTCATTTGTTTCATTGATAATTTTTTTCTCTGAAAAAGCGACATAACAGTTTTATTTTCATCACAACTCTGTTAGTTTTCATGCTAATGACTTTTATCAAAGCTAATTTTAAAGGTCTTTTCCAAATACTTTGAAAAATATCCTATAATGTTTCCTCGAAAAACTTTCTGTTTTTCCATTATTTAATGTTGAAAGGTTCGACTTCAGTTTTCGGTGAACAAAAAATTACCTTCAACAAGGCATAAGTCGATTCATATTGCATCTATAGAAATAAAAAAAAAAACAATAATCTCTTTGTTATAAGCTTCATTTTTGCTAATAATTTTTTATGTTTTTTTCAATAAAACATAAGGTTTTTGAGTTATTCGTAAAAAATCTTTCATTGGTTGGATGAAAAATCAACATTTTCAATAATGAATAACTCAAAAAGTATTGACTCTACAAAAAATTTTTATAGGGCATTTTTTGCTTAGAATTTATTTATCCATCAATTTCTATGGTTATTTTGAATGTAATAATTTCAACCCCTGAGAAGGGGTAGTATCTACTCCCAGGGTAAAAGCACACATCGGCAATATATAACTTTTGTTCCTTGAGCTATTCACTAATTACTGTACAAATTTCATGTCAATCGATTTTCTCTGAAAGAAAGTTGAGTGAAAAACTGTGAAACACTGGGCTACATCCTTACTCTGCCTACCCAAAAAAGTAGGTAAATATTTTCCTGTAAAATGCCTAAGATAGTGAAACAAAACTTCCATTACAAATAAATCAGAAAATAATTTTACAGAATATTCCATTAATCCTAAAAAAAGTAAACAAAAATATAAAAAAGGTAATAAATTATTATTATCGTGTATGACAAAATAAAAATATGAAAGGTTAAACTGGTAAATTGGAAAAAGAAGAGAATATTTTTATTTCTATAAAAAAGGAAGATAAAATTTGAAAAATCTCAAAAATCTGGTTCAGTCTTATACTAGTTATACCTTTTCTTTGAATAAAAAATTTACATACAACATTAAGATAGAAAATATAAAAAATCATAATGTCAATGTTCCTGCAGACACATCTAGGAAATTGATCCCGTCCTCAGAATCATTTAAGATAAAACCAAAACTTGAAAAATCCACCATTTGTAATCGAACTGCAAGTATAATAATTACTACCAAAGATGTTAGGAGAAACTAAAATTAATACTGAAACTAAAATAACAGCAGGATAACTGAGCATTTGCATCATTATAATTATGATTATATCATAATTAACAGAGAAGTTGGTTGTGGTCCAACATTGTGTAGAATCTACTTTATTAACAATAATGATAGAGAAAATACATTGTTGAATAACAGTAAGGGACCAACAACCTAATAGCTAATTATAATAGTGTTTTATAATTTTATTTTAGTAAAGATCTTCTTGTAAAAGTTTTCTATCGTAAGAAAATTAACATGTTTTGTTTAATGTAGAACATATTTATGACAACTGAAAGTTCATGTTATTTCCGTTTTTCTTGAAATAAATTTTTATTTTATCCAACACATAATTTTATCTTATTTAACTACAGTAGGATCCTGATAATTTGTTACCTTTAGGACCAAGGGGAGTGATAAATTAACGAAAATGACAAATACCAAACAGTGTAACAAAAGTTGTGTAACTTAAAAATTAATGCTGTATTGGCCTACCGTTATCACCCCTCTTCCCATTACTAAACTTGTCATAAACAGACTGAAAACCAATGAAATTTAACCACAGTATTCTACTGAATATTTAATATTTTATTATACAGCAACAAGTTAGTGAATGGTTTACACACAATTTTTTATAAAAATTATGTATATACTGTACTGTACTTAAAAAAAATAACACAATAATACGATGCATAATAATGCACAATAATACCATTCGATGCATTTTGTCAACATCAACGACTTGCAGCTCATTTTACTCGCTGGATTATCATCGAATTCTTCATCTTAGGCAAGTTCCTTTAAATTTCCTTTATTTTTAATATGATTAACAATTACTACATCATTTAATATTTCATAGCCTAAATCTGTGTCATCTAATTTTACCCATTCTTATATCTCCTTAATTTTAACATCATTTAAACCAGGAATGATGTCACAAATTTCTTTCAATTTCAAATTTTTGTCTGCATTTTCTTCTTCAGTTTCTGGTTCTGGTCAGGCCACAGTTTATATCAGCTCAACTTCAATGTTTTTTCCAGGATGTCTTGCCAAGTGTCAGCAATATTATATATTGCATCCTTTATGGTGTACTGTTTCCAAAAATCTTCTACCTGTAATTTAATTTCACAAAAAATTAAATTTTACATTAATTTTTTTATAATGTCACTTAATACTTACCATGGACTCCTTGGTTCATTGGCTGAAATAATAACTTGTGTTTGCTGGAAGAATATGGCGATTATATTGCCATCTAGTGCTTCCAGTTTGTCAACTGGGTGTCAAGGAGCGTTATCCATCACAAGTAATGCATTTTCTGGTAAACCATTTTCTCTAGATGTCGCTGGACTTCAGGCGCAAAATAGTTGTAAAACCACTGCCTAAAAATTTTTTGCATCATCCATGCACTCCATTGCAAAAATTATTTCACCAGTAATAGGTCATGATTTATATGTTTAAAAACTCTCAGGTTTTTTGAATTGCCAATAATAGTTAGAGAAAGTTGTTGACCACCACTTGCGTTAGAACATACAAGAATAGAGATGCGTTCTTTCTTTATATCCAGCCGTAGAGCTCTTGAAAGAAGATGGTAAGGTTTTGCTAGGAAGCGCTTTCCAGGACAATCATGTTTCATCACAGTTATACACCTGCACATGACTTAAATTAAGACTTTTAATTTTTAAACTAAATTTATCACAATAGATGCAATGACTGTCAGCACTTAATTTTTCACCCTCGACTACAAGCTGACGAATTCCATGTCTTGCTTTAAATCTGTTTAACATACCCTGGCTGGCTTTAAAATCTGGATCATCATTTAATCATTCAATTATTTGAAGAGCTGCATCAATAATTAATGAGCCACATAAAGGTAGGCCTTGACTACGACGCTGTGTGAACCAAATGTACACTGCCTCGTCAAGTTCAGCACATTTTCTGCTGTTTTCATTCTCTTTCTGGTTGTTATATCATTGCCAGTAACTTCCAGTTTACTCATGAATTCTTTTATTTTATCAGAATTTGTTTTAATATTGTTTACTGACGTGCAAGGGATTTAGAACTCCTGTGATAGTTTAATGGGCACTTTCACACTTACACAGGCATTGAAGAATCTCAAACCTTTTTGTCAATTCTAAACTTTCATAATTTCCACGTTTGCTAGACATTTTTGCTCCATAAGTACAGCATACAGTTATAGGTATGACACTAGTATGAACAACTGACTCACATGATGCAAAATTCACTACTATAATGAATTTCAGAAACAGAAAGGAAAAGACAAAATACAGTATTTTTGATAAAGTACTATACAGTGTAAGAAATATGTAAACACTGATTAGATAATAAAAAATGAAAATTCTTATATGAATGAATGTAATTTTATCCGTTCTTTTCTCATGCAATTACTGTAATTTATACATAACATACAGTAGGCTCATACAAAAACATCCATGGCAATTAAGTAAATTTTTATGCTGTAGGCCTAAATAGATAGAGTACTTTTTATTATTAATTAAAAATTTAATTTACTTTTGTTTAATTTTTTTACTTTTGTGAACCTCTTGCCAGAGGAGTGACAAATTATTGAATAAGACGAATTAATGTGTGATGAATTATCAGGATCCTACTGTATTTTTATCTTTCTTGAGAAGATTTTTGTCTTAAAGGGCATGTTAGAGTACAATAGCCAGTTTGAGTGGAGAGTTTAAGTGGTTAATATAATAACATTCTGCTTTCAATCTGGATTGTCTAAATTGAGGCTGTGATAATTTCATTTTTAATTTTATTTAATTAATATTCAAAAATGCTATTTTTTATACACAGAATCTTGTAAATACAGTATTTACTAATATCTTTTATTGGTTTTTCTTCATTTACTTATTTTAAGTTACTTTTTGAAAATTTACCTTCACTAATTCCCAAGGATGTATTGATAATAATTTTCAACAAGCAAAATTTGCATCTAGTTTTAGAAATTTATTTTTTTGTGAATGATTTTCTAGTTCAAATAAATTTGTAAAATAGCTCTTACACTGAACCTAATAAAAATTAAGACAAAATAAAATTACTGTCAACATATTGAAGTTGTAAAATGAATAATTTTTGTTTTAATATTACATGTGGAAAATTATGTATAATTCATTTTTTATTATGACTATCAAAATATGAACAAATTAATAAATTTTTCTTATTCCACTTACTTTAAAGTGAATTTATAAGAATGTTTTCTTGTCTTTTTTTTATTCATGATTATGTATAAATTATAGTTTTAAAGTAAAAATAATTACATTATATAACAGGTCACATAACCTTTTTTTTTAATAGTAACTGCTAGAATTCTAAATATTAAATAAAATAAAACAGTATGTTAACAATTGATAACTCCAGGATCATTACTAATACCAATGCAATATTTATTTTTAATCAGACTGTGATCGAGAAATATATTCTCATAAAATCTAACAGGTTAGTTTTTCAATAACATAATACAATAAGGTTATGTTAACATAAATTGTATGGTTAATCAGAATGCAATTTCTTGTGAATTATTTATCAGTAATTTATAACTTTACTAAATATTAAAAAAAATTCTTTATTAATAAAAATAGTGGAAAGGATCTGTAACTCAATATTTAAAGTTATAATTTTAATCCACAAATTATTATAATTCAAGAAAATTAAATATTTCCCCTTCTGTTTATTCCAGGTTATAACTACCAGAATATAGTAATGGTATATCCCAATTTTTCTACTGAATAAAATTTCTCTCATTTTTATTTACATATTATTATAAATGCTTTTTTCCAGCAAACTTTTGCAATATGCAAGCAAAATGAGAAGTAAAAATTATTAACTAATGATTAAAATAGTACAATTAATAATGAATTCAGAAATTTATTTTACCTGCATATTCATAATTTTATACATGCATATGATTAAACATTTAATGGACATATGTAAAATACAATTTATGTAAATGTAACTTGTAATGTACTTGATATAAAATAGATTATTATTATTATTATTATTATTATTATTAAATAAATGTATACAATATAGTAATACAGAAATCATCAATAATAATTTGATTGTTTAAAAAATTTCTCCCTATATTTATTCTGAAATTAACAGTAGTAATAAGTATATCAACTGGTTGGTGAATAGCCACACGTTATGCATGCACAGATATATATGGTGTGGTGAGACTGTATGGATAAATTTTGTCAATGGTATGCTCACTCTGCATACCTACGTGTCTTTAGATTTCACTTTTACTATAGACAGAAAGTGATCATGTATATTACACATTTTTTAAGTAAGTACAAATAATTGTTGACATCACAGAACTATTAAATGAAGCAAAGATTTAAAAAGGATAAGTTTTCATAAATTTTATGCAAAATAAGACAAATATTAATATTAATAAGTCAAAATTAAGATTATTTATTAAAATCAGCAAATCAGTTATGACAGCCAATAATGTTTCTTTGTACCTCATGTACTTCTCACAAATGTCATCATAATGTGTCTTTATCACCACAACATTCGTTCAGTATACAGAACACAGCTCTAAATATTGTGTATAGAATTTATATACGCACTTGTATGTACAATATTCAAAACAATACAGACCCTCTAATGAATCTTTAAATGATAGCATTATTTTAAATCTATGGATAAATCAGACATATCAAGAAGTAAATAAAATAAAATAAATTATTACCTGATGATAAAATATTTCCATCTCTGCTGAAAGCTAGAGTATGTATAGCAGCTGTATGACCAGACAATTCTGCCAAGAGATGACCATGTGCAAGATCCCATATCAATATCCTAGAATCTGCTCCAGCAGAAGCTAGAAATCTACCTTCGACCGAAAAACACAGGGAGTAAATAGAGCCCTAAACACAAAGAAAATAGTTTCATACATAGTAACTTAAACACACACACACACACACACACACAAACGTATGCACTGCATTATTTTTAAGATTACATAGAAGTTGTAAAATCACTGGAGCTAGATGTCTCCATCAGTTTTACTCCCACTCTTCAGTTACAACCTTTTTTAATAAAATAAAATATAGTACAGCTAATAGAATAGTAAAAATTGAGATCATTAGTCTAATTTCAGTAATTTTATTCAAAACATACACTGTTTTATAAAAATCCACCGCACCAATTCTGAATAAAACTGTAGTTATTTTAAGGAAACAGAGTTGTAAGCAACTTCCATTTGATTTAAATGCACATGAAAAGAAGCTGTGCAACAAAAGGGATCACTGGGTCAATTCTACAAAAAAAAAAAACTGCCAACTCCAAAGCATTCATAAAAGGAAATTTAAAAAAGTAAAGCATCATCAATTGTGAAAACAAACTAGATATTCAGTTTAATTCATCACTGAGTCCTATTTACTATTAAACAAATGGCTTGCGATTGACGGGCAAAAGTAACAAATTGAAATAAGCAATCGCTTTGCTTTACTATTACTGATGAAAACTATTTTTCATCTAGTGGATAAGGTATGATGTGAGATGAAGTACTGTTTCTTTTGTAACTGCGCTAATCACATCTGCTGGAACTTTATTGTTAATTATTATGCTGCCTGGAGGACAAATATGTTGAAAAAATGTAGAATTTATCACAATCTAAGCAATTAGTATAAATGTAATCAGTGTACTAGGTTGCAGTAGACCATAGACTACATTTGACAAATTAATGATTTCTATCGGTTGAATTTGTTTATACCATGATACAGACAGTATGTTTTTTTATGAAATAATGCATAACATTATACAACTATCTCGTCTGTGAATTTTGAATATCAGAATATTTAGTTAGTTATGAAATATTACAATGTAACATCTTGACCCTAAGTAAATAAATCATATAAATAATAAAATATACATAGCACATTTTTATCTCGTAACTGAAAAAATTAATATTTTTGGTTTTGAATGAACTTGTTACAAAGACTGAAATAAAATAACCATACTTTCAATATTTAAGTCTCAACTTCTGAAGTTAGTGCAAAAGAATATGCCATTTTGCAATTAAAGTTTGTACAATTAACTAATTCCGTATAATTACTGAATGTAATCTTATTACCTTCCATCAAACTACTTCTGCCTAACCAAGAAATGATAGAAAAAACTGGCACCAACGAAAAAAATGTGTTGACAATTATCAAACATTACAGAATGACTACTTTCTATTTCAGTCTTAGTAAATTTATTTAAAGCACAGATATGTGTCAAATGATATAAAAAATATCTGTATTACATAAAAAGAACCTTATTGTTTTTTACATCTGTAAAGGGGTTTTACTTTGCTCAAGTAATACATACAACAAAGGAAACATCTAACTGATTAATAATAGATGAAAACTTTCTAATGAAAGGTCTGTTTTTCATACAAATTAAATTTACTCACCTTATGACCTGTCATAAGCCGAACTTGATTTCCTGTAATACAATCCCATAGTCGAACTGTTCTATCACTTGATCCGGTAGCTACATAGTTTGAATTAGGATGAAACTGTACACACTGTATAGAAATAGATAAAACAATATTAAAATTAATATAAGACAATTAAAAAAAAAACTGGTTGAATTTAAAAATGCTGTCCAATATTAAAATATAACTGAATGCATTATTATCAAGCAAAACAAAAAACAGTGAGGGTGTATTTTTTATGTTTTTGTTAGTTAATACTTATTATACATTATTTACATTTCAAAGACATTACTCTCCCAAATTAGAAAGTAATTTATCACATAATAAACTGAATTCTTAAGATTATTCAAAAAAAAAATTATCTTCTAACATATTTTTGAATTCCAAAGTCTGTTTGATAGAATGTACTATGTAAACTAAATTGTGAAATACCATTTAATTTCATAAATTTTGATATTCTACAGAAATAGTTAAAAAACTGTATAAATGAATACAAAAATATTAAATAAATTAACTTACATCAACATCAGAGAAATGACCAGCAAATATTCTCAATGGTTGATGTTGATCTGTAACCCAAAGTCTGGCAGTACGGTCATGACTAGAGGAGGCAAAATAATAACCATGAGGTGCAAACTTCACATCCCATACAGGAAATGTGTGGCCTTTATATGCTACAAGGCATGTCCACGTCAACAAACTCCATAATCGAACTAAAAAAAAGAAAAATATTTTTTAATTATATAAAAAAATTTAAGTCATAATTTAATAAAGTTCTGAGGTATAAAAAAAATTTTATTAGACATCTTATATCAAAAGATATAAATTAACTCTTTATATTCTATTGGTGAATCGATTAAAATAAACTATCTATTATTTTAAACTAATGTAAAAATACTTTTATTTATGAATCAAAACTAAAATATAACATGTGTGAAAACTACAGTACAAGTAGTCTGCAGTACAGTACAAGTAGTAGAACAAAAATGACATAATCATGAGAATGAGCTACAGGAGCATAAAAAACCTGCCTGGTGGTTCTGCCTTCTAATCAACAATAAACGGAAAATTAAGTTTTATCTTCAATTATCAATGAATTACAAGAATTAAAAATAACATGTTTCTAATTTATTTAATAAGCCAATATGCTACAACATTAGTCTAGACATTACATTCAATCTGATTCAGAAGCAGCTTAATGCTACGACTGACAGGTTAATTTGTAAGCAGGCCAGTTTTACCTAATTTAAATAATTGATAAGTGCTTGTACTTCAACCCAGTCAAATTGAAAATTATTATTATACATATACCTAGAATAATAAATACATAAAAGGCAAATAAAAGGAATGAAACTTACTGACTGGAGAAATCAAACAAATCATGAGAAGGAAGAATATACAACACAATGAAATGTCCAGAATGCATCGTATTTAATCTATCCTTTCAAACACTTACTATACTTTTAATATTTTAAATAAAGTAATTTAGAATTTAATAAAATCATTCTTTTAGAATTAAAAAAATAATATGAATAAAACATTAACCTGTAGTATCTTCAGATGACGAAAGTAACAATGATTTATCTGGACTAAAAGCAACACTATAAATAGGTCCACTGTGACCCAACAGTACTCTACAAGCTTCTGCATTACGATCATCCATTATTCTGGCCAATACATCCTCTGTAAAAAGTTAATGTATATATTAAATTACAATATAAAGTTAATTCTAGGACTCATACTAGACTCATAAAATATAAAGTGAAAAATATTTTTAACAGATTTCAAAAAAGGAGATTCTCAATTCAACCAATATTAATCTTTATTTAAAAAGAGATTTTTCAGGTGGTAAGTAAGAAGCTTCTTCCTGACATCAGTGGAAGATTTTTTTAAAAAACTACATTGTCATACAAAAAAATTTGAAGATATTTTTAACAGTCTTTTGCTAATGATCATAAAAACTATATATTCTGGTAAAAAATTAAATAATACATAATCCTACATTCTACAGTTTTAGATGATGCTTGGTAATAATGGATGCTGTTTTCTATATTCCTTACTTTTATCATGTTCTATATTCCTTGTAAAAATTTATTTCACACAGCCAAAATGTTTTTGTTGGTTTGCATCATATATTAAATAGAAATATAACTAAAAAATGTAAAATAAAATAAACTTCCAAAATAAAAAAAAATAACACTGACCATAAAACAGCACTAAAAAGTAACACTATTATTCTCTAAATCTCAACTTTTAGAAGTCAGAATGAAATTAAGAATTTTGATAATTTATTAGCTGTTTGTTTCTAATACAGTGACAACTTCAAAAAGTCAAAATTTAAAGAAACTTAAGAACTGCTTCTAACATTTCAGTATACTTTTTGAAGTCAGTTTAATATTTTGTTAAAAAATGTTTACTTAATTAAACAATAAATGTAATACTAACCAGCTTCTTGATCAATATCCTGAAGCTGTTCTGCAGACTTCATTGCTCTTAACTTTTGAGGCATTAGACTCCATGCCTTAACAACAGAATCAGAAAATCCAACAGCTAGTACACTAGAATCTTCTGCTATTTCAGCACAAGTTACACTAAAAAATCACAGAAAAAGTAAACATTAGATATAAAAAAAGGTTTGCACAGTTTTAATGGAAACATATCCTAACCGTAGAATTTAAAAATAAATTCATAATATGATGAGCTAAATATTCAAAATAATATTAAATAAAATGCTTTAACATAAAAAAGTATTTGAATAACAGCTGTTACAAATTAAAGATTTAAATAACAGTAACTTGGTAATTTAATAACAACATCTAATAAGCAGCACATAAAAGTAAAAACGAAACTGCACTAAGGACTGCAAAGGACCCTACAAATTGAACACAACTAATGAAAATGAGTATCAAAATTCCATCAATAAAAATTAACTATTACAAAAATATAATTCTGGGACAAGATTTAATTTAAAAAGAACAAAAATATTTATAGTAAATAATTTACAATATATAAAACAATAATTTTAACAGAATATCCTCTGTGCATTTTTATTGATTATTAATATCAATAAATGAACCAAATACTGTATTAATCGTTACGAATTCACTAGAATTCAGGCTCCTTTCAGAACAAGATTTGAGTTTATGAACGGTTGTGTTATTTCAGAGATTAACAATACACACCAGTTTCAAAAGAATTTATTCAATTTATTAATTTTTAAATCGCACTGACTATTATGGCCCCTAAAAAAATACAAACCGCATGCAGTAAAACAACACCCGATATTTTTTTAGTTTTTTCATAACCTATAGAAACATATTTAATAAATATGGCTTCAGTTATTGACATTTAATATTTACCTTACATCTTCAATTATCAGGATACTGCTTCCTGAGATATCCTAGATGCTGGCAACATCATCAGATAATATTAATAATAATAATATCAATGTAAAGTGTAATGTTCTTTTTCTTCTTACTAATATGCAACAAAATCTTATAATTGTATATATATATATGTAAATAAAAACTCAGGGCCAAAGATCTAATAATAAAAATTGCTTCTTCAATTTTCAAAGCTTCACAAAGATTTAAAGTCAGTATATATTGAAAACAGTCAAGGGAGGAGCTTAAAAGGCTATTAACTTAATCAAGAATAGCAAACAATATTTTAAAAATAAATTTATGAGTTCCGATATTAAGAACGACTATCTAGCAGTTAACTAGTGAACATATAAAATGTTCATGTCATCACAAGATGACATGAGAAATCTAAACATTAAAGCTGTTGTACCCTAATTATAAATTCCAAAGAATAAACTCTTTGCAAGTAATCTCCTCGGGTGCTAACATAGATGGACAAATGAATATTTCAAAGATGACTTTCTAAAGAATGAGGTTTTTGTGAGTATTACCTTTCCATCTGTGGAGTATTTCACACACAGGATTTTAATATTCTTTGACTGTTTCCAACAATGCTGAACCACTTACTCTGCCACATTGCCCTCAAACACCGTTTCAATGAGCACTTACTGTATAATGAGATAACAGAGTAGCAGAACCAACACCCTAAGAGCTGCTTTCTGTTGGAATAATAACATAACTGGACTGTAATCCAGCTAGTTCTCAAATAATGCTTGTTTGACTTGCTCTTTTGCTACTATTACTAATCACATACAATACAACATATTCAAAATGTTTAAACACTGGATTAAAGTTTCCTTAAATTATGCTTTCAATGAATAAAGATCTATATTTAGTTCTTAAATGTAAATCTATATTTTAGGAAACTAAAATTTTTGTTAGTAATGAGAAAAGCATATGCACGATATAGTAATAACATTTTTCAACTAAATAATTTAGGGTCCACACAACCCTAAATGAAAATAAAAAATTTTGAAAAAATGTTTGATTACAGATCCATGAAGGATGATGATAAATAAGTTGCTGCATAATCAGTAAAATATAATGATGGGCTTACTTACATATTTTATTATTTTATTATGGACTCATCCACCTTTCTTGATATCGTCTGATCATTTCATTGTACTGATTGTAACTTATCTTCACGAATTATATTTAGTTCTTAAATGTAAATCTATATTTTAGGAAACTAAAATTTTTGTTAGTAATGAGAAAAGCATATGCACGATATAGTAATAACATTTTTCAACTAAATAATTTAGGGTCCACACAACCCTAAATGAAAATAAAAAATTTTGAAAAAATGTTTGATTACAGATCCATGAAGGATGATGATAAATAAGTTGCTGCATAATCAGTAAAATATAATGATGGGCTTACTTACATATTTTATTATTTTATTATGGACTCATCCACCTTTCTTGATATCGTCTGATCATTTCATTGTACTGATTGTAACTTATCTTCACGAATGACCTCATTTCTAATATAATCCACTCTTGTACAACCCTTCATGCTCTGCACAAACCTCATTTCTACCACTTGTATACAGGAATCATCCGACTTGCTTTTGGCCCACACTTCACTACTGTATGTCAGTAAAGGAATGTTTTATAAAATTTATTTTGGGAGTCCTTCCTGGTGTAACCTTTCAGAGGATGACATATTGCTCCACAAACCGCACTAAATTGGCAACTTTTTCATTAAATCTTGTTAATGAGCAAAGGACCCCAGATATTTGAAGTTTTCCACCCATTCCAGAACCTTGCCATCGATGACTGTCTTGGAATGTAAGGGTCATTTTCCGCAAAAGGCCATAACTTTAGATTTCTGCTTTAGATTTAATGTTGAATTCTTTACTGAGGAGTTTGAGCTGATGAACTGCCACTTGCAGCTTGTCTTCACTTTCCTGTATAATCAGCAAATGTCAAAACATTAAGAAAAATTCCTTGTCTAATTTGTACACTGGAGTCAATAGACAACCTTGTCAAAGATCGTTGTTTATCTTTAACTCCCCAACTACCTTCCCATCTACATCAATCATAACAGTCATTTTGGAATATAAACCAGCAACAGAAGTAACAAGATGTTTGGGGTATCTATTATCCAATTTATATTCCACATCATAGATCTACAAATACGTTTTCCCAATCCACAAAGGCCAGATGTAAGGGACGATTGATTAACTTCTCAGTGTTTCTAAATAATATTCGTAGTGTATACACTACTTCAATGCATGACTGACCCTTCCAGAAATCCTTCTGGTTCTCCCCAGTTAGAGACTGTTTATCCCACAAGACGTCTGCTCAACAAGGAGACATATATTTTGTAACCTATATCTTACAAATTGATTCCTTGATAATTATTGCAATCAGCACATGATCTTTTCTTAAATAATGAGATTCCTCTGAACTTAACCCATGCCCTGGGAATTTTGTGAGTCTTTCAACAAACATTACCAAATGTGTAACAACCTTGTATGCAACACTAATCCTCTATATTTTAGGCCATTATTACTATAAAGTTTCCCCTACCATGTTTTATTTGTACCATTATAATCCTATCATTCATCAACTTGTAATATCTAATTATTGCTTCCAAACTTTTATCGATTAAAAGAGCAACACCTCTACTAGCTCAGTGTGTCTTGTTAACCCCAGCGTACAACATCATATAATTGACTCTGTAACAGCTCCAACTTCTTTTTTGTTTCCATTATACCTACCAATTTTAACTTGTTTTCCTGCAACTTCATAACAAATTCCATCTCCTTATACACTACCTCCTTCACGTTCCAAGTAGCCATATAAATTTTTTTTGATATCCATTTATTTTTAGATTTTGGCATTCCAATTCTTTTAATCTGATTAGTCCTATCCTGTTCTAAGACCAATAAAAGCTTGTCAGTAATAAGATTTCCTCAGGCTGCATCACAAGTGCTGCACTGAGTACTTTTGATGATAGGGCTGTTATCTCACTGTAGATAGCCTATAGGATTTGTTCTTAGTTAATTTGTAACCTACCGACAGTTCAAATGATGTAGGTTTGGCTACGATTTCCAATGGATTATAAAATCCAACAGAGATGGATCCTATGGTTTGACATCATAGGATCTCTTGCTGATCCTGAAGTTATTCTCAATAGTTAATGATATCTGGCTTTCCTGAAAGCAGTGCTCATGATACTGCTAATGCATTACATTATTATTCTTGATAATGGCTGCACTTTCAGTAAGCTGTACATTTTTTAATATTAATAAATATGATGATAAATTATTGAATGTTACTATGCAATCATTATTTTCATTTTAAGAATTATTTATTAATTTTCTTATAAAAATTTCACACACACACAAACTTTTCCCAAAGAAGAAAAATGATTTAAATTGCTTCATTATTAAATTATTTCTCTTTTTAATTTTAATTACGTTAAAAAACTAAATACATTAAATATTAAAAAGACAAAAAGAAATATTTGTTTAGATGAGAATTTCTCATATAATTATAATTACATCATTCAATATGTAAAACACATAGGTTCTATGGAGTATATTATTTATTTATTTAATTATAAATAAGTCTATTTAATTTAAGTCTACAAGAATAAGTTTATTTTAATAAATAGAAACTTACGTATGATTAGCATTAAGAAGAGTATAACAGCAAATTGATGGTAAGCAATCAGGCGCAAGGTTAACTCGTTTAGTAGACTCTCGCATTGCCTTAATTTTTTCAATTTTATCAGCATCTTTTCTATAAAAGAAGTAAATGACAAGCTATTATTTTACAGAAAAATATCAATCTTGATAAAAAAAAATTATATACAAAATGATAAATAAATAAAAAATAAAATAATTTTTGTATATTTACATTATTTTAACATATATTTTTATCAAGTTAAGAAATGAATTTTTTCAAATGTATTTATCTCATTAGATTATTTATTACTTTGACAGAGTGACAATTTTTGATAATTATTAATAAAATAATCACCCAACTAGCACCAAAAACTTCTAATTTTTTAAACTCTTACAAGTATGAATCATTTAACTTATTTTCAAAGATAAAAGGAAACAATCAATGAATAAAATGATAACAGAAGTCACACTTATGAGATGTGATGTATATTTCTATTATACGATAGATTTAGTTGATTAATAGCCTGAGATATATTAAATAATATCTATTATTATTGTCAATTAAGCTGAGCATCATTTAATAATAGTTTTAAGTCAAGTTGATCAAGCTTGCGGGAAGTTATTGTGTTCATGTTCCTAATTAAGTAAGAAAATTGATCCTACTTACAGTTGCTTATAAAGACTGACAGGAAATTTATGATTGTCCCGCCAGCACAACAATGAGTTCCAGTGAAAACCTTCACCATAAGATTTTTAGTATCAGCTTTCAATGATTGTCTACTTTGCAAACTTTTTTTATTTTGAGGAGCAGTATTCATATCTTATTTGGAGAAAAATATGTTTTGATTTTTCCTTGTAAAATTACATTCTATTAAAATCTTGGGACAAAATTAGTTCTAATACAATTTTAGCAATGCTAATGTTATAAACTAAATTGTATGATGACTTAAAAGAAAAATTGTTATTTCAAGCATTACAATCTTCAACAATTTTTTGCAATCAATGGTAGCTTTTGTCTCTCATAACCTACCTCTTAATTATATAACATGTTTATGTCATCATCAGTACTGTAGACATATAGTTACAAGGCGTGATTCAAAAGTAAGGACCGATTGGTAACAAAATGAGAAAAGTTGAAATACTTACACACCTACTTCATTTTTTTCTACAAATCACCATTTCATTCCAAACATTTTTTATATCATGAAACAAGCTTCTTTAAACCCGCTACATAAAATTGCACCGCTAGTATTGTAGCCACTTTTCCATAGAGTTTTTCAACTCTTCACTTACCTCGAATTGTCGAGATGCAAGCCAGCAGTTTTTGAGGTGTAGAAAGAGACAGTAGTCACTGGAGATGATATCAGGACTGTAAGGGAGATGATCAAAAGTCCACCATCTAAATTTTTAAATTGTTTCTACTGTACCTGCAGCCGTGTATGGACATGCGTTATTGTAAAAAAGAACAATTCCTGACCTCAGCATTCCCCATCATTGGTTTTGAATAGCACGGTGCAATTTAGAAATAGTTTCACAGTACACTTATGATGTGATGGATGTTAAAAGTACCATGAAATCAATCAAAAGCACATCTTTTGATCGTAGAATACAGTTGCCATGATTTTTCTTCAAGCCTTCTTTTCCTTGAATGCCTTCCTTAAACTCTTGACACCATTACCTCACTATTCCTTCACTCATTGCGGTAGGCCCATATGTTTCACACAATTGACGGTGAATTTCAGCAGCATTAGGTCCTCTTGTGTTTAGAAATCTAATCATTGATCAAACTTCACAAAATGATGGGATTTGTTATTACCATACTTATTTAAATACACTGTCTTATAAAGGCAAACAACCATGAACTGATGGCAATACGACGGTTACATCCCAACAGACTACTTAAAGCTACTGCGCATGTGCAAAGCAATCAGTGTTGCTAAACGCTATTTTTTAACTCATCTTACTTTTAAACAATGCCTCATATTTTGGGAAAAACATCTCCTTTTCCGAAGTATTTAAAAATCCTCTATGAAACAATATAATATGCACAATATTGAGCTAATATTAATACAATGAAATAATTATTAGGTGAGGATGTGGTAATACCATGAAAACAACCTTATATCAGTGACTGATCTTATATTTACTGAATGTATTTTATAGTAAGATTATTTTTCCTTAATTTTAATTTTATAAATACAGAAGTAAAAGTTTAAAAGATATATATAACACATACGAGTGCTATTTTCTAAGTAAAATTCATTTTTTACTACAAACAAAACTAGTAAAGATATTGTAAAAACGTTTTTTTTTTTATATTTTACTTGTTACACTTTATACTACTTTTCTATATAATTACATTGTTTGCTTCAACCATTGTTTTCAGCTATTCACTGACATCAAACCACTGATCACTGAGAAACTCCTTCAGGCAATGGAACAGGTGATAATCGCTTGGTGCAAAGTCCAGGCTGTATGGTGGGTTTGCATCAATTGCTCCCACCCAAAAGATCTGATTAACTCTAGAGTCTAAACAGCAGAACAAGGTTGTGCATTGTCATGCAGCAACAAAACTCCAGATGACAGTAGGCCATGTCGCTTATTTTGTGTGGCACACTGAAGCTTCATCAAGGTCTCACAGTAGGCAGCTGAGTTTATTGTTGTCGCTTTGGGCATAAAATCGACATCATTGTGATTCATCATGGACATTGTCCCACCTGTCCTTGAACAGTCCCACCCATTTATGCACTTTGCTGACACTCATTGAATTAGGCCCATAAACCTCACATATTTGGCAATGAATGTCCACTGCTGACACGTTCCTTGCAGTCAAAAATTAAATCACAGACCATATTTCACAACTGGCGGGCCACTCAATTATTTGAAACATTTCAACTTCACAATAAAAACCGTTCACAGTGACGCTACAACTGCATATAGTGTCTACATTTGTGCAAGGCCTGTTGGGAGCTGGGGCGTGTGCATGTTTTGCACAAAATTTACATAGCTACAGCCAATTGGACCTTACTTAAAAAATAGCCCTTGTATGTAAATGTATTCATATATAGCATCCTTTACCTAAGCTTCACCCAAGATTATAATGTAGCCAACCAATTTCTAACAGTATTAAACTGATAGAACTTCTGGGTATATGATATTTTTTGCAGTGTTTTGATTTTCTGGTAGGAGAATATATTGACTTTCTGAATTACCAGTTCTGGAAAGTCCAGAGCTGGGAAACCTGCAGGAATGTGCAGTACTCCCACCACTTATAAAAGTAGCAGCTATTTTTGATGATGCTACACCAATTGTAACATTTTTAGTTGAGTGAACTTAAGCAAGAAGCAAGCTGATTAAGAAATCTTTGCCAGTGCCTCTAGGAGCATCTAATAAAAAATCTTTGGGTTGTTGGTAGAATGACTGTCATTTATATCATCAAACGCCTGACGCTGATCTGGTACTAATTTAGGAAGATTAATACTTACAAATTCTTACTGTTCATCAACGTCAAAAGAAAGTCTTAACATTGTGTCATAAGCGTAAATAGTTTCTTCATTTTCACATGTTGGTGTTGGTAAACTGAAATTGCATAAGTATTTCTCACCTAACGTAATGACATTATCTTCAATCTTAATGAGACCTCTATTTAACACTTCATCTGAAATTATAATCTCAATGTTATTGGTTTGACATCAGATCTGATATAAAATATTTTTACAAAAATCTTTTTGATACATTTCCCATGATACATTCAGTTGGGCAGGATGACAAAAACTAATATAATTGCAAATATTTCTCTTAATTTAGGCAAAGACTAACAGATAGAAGCATCAGAAAGTGTGTCTTTCCAGTAATTATAATTTTCCAATAAGTCAAGTGTAGCGCAAGCAGCTTTATATGTTTGGTACAGCACACCATCAACAGTTTTCAAGTAATCAAAAGGTGTATGTAGGTCCTTAAACATTAAATTCTGCAATAACATACACAGATGAAAGCATTCACTTTGGTTTGGCTGAATTGTATATACTCTACCCAGAGCAGCATCCTTCTTGATTCCAGGAAATCCTTTGATGTCAATTCCGCACTTTCTTCTGCTAAACTAGTTATTATTGTAGGTATAACATCTAGGAACTTCAGGATATAAAAGTGTTTTAGCGAAGTCAATGGACTGACAAAGCTCAAAAAAGCAATAAGAATGGTTTTCTGTGGACTTCCAAGAACTCGTTGGGAGATTTTGTTAAGTGAAATAAATACGTTGATAGTTTTCTAAGTGAACAGTAGTGGGATAACATTAACGTATTGGAAAGTCAAAAAATCACCAACTGGCCTCAGATGTACATATTCTTGCATATCTACCATTAATGTACTGATTCAATTCATCTCTTTGACTTTCAACCGAAAAAAAGTTGCTTGATCTGAACCTTTGGTAATAAATTTGCAGATATATAGAATCGCTTGCATGGGGTTACAAAATTCAACATTTATGGGGACATTAAAGCAATGTGACAATCTGGGATGATCCATTTATTATCAATATCAATTATGTTACCTTGCGTGTTTAAAGTTGTCACATGACCTCCAATCTCTGGACTTCTCCTGCGATAAGTCGGGTAACCATCATCTGCAGTTTGAGTGTTGCAAATGTACATTTAAGGGCAATTTTCTGAACATTTTCCATTTATCATGCATGGTGATGACCTATATATATCATTACATGGTCCATGACACATATGTTTACAAACAATGTCATATAATAATGAGTCAACATTTTTATCAAGGAGTTCAGAAAATATGATAAGATCAATTACTAACCATAACAATATGTGACAATAAGGTAAGCCTCATTTTTGTCAATCTACATTTAGTGCATAGCTGTTGACCGAACCAAATATTTCTTTTTTGTTAATAAGGTCTAGGAGTTTTTTCATTTTCAAGTAGAAAACTCTGGATATAATATCATGTCTGTCAGTAGATTTTTGACCCATGAATAGTTTTTTTTTATTTCTGGCAATTCAGTTTTACACGTAAAAGTTATAAATATATCTAGACGCCCATGTTTACGCAAGTATGTCATAGTATCTTGAGATTTCTCCTGCATATAATGTGGTGTATCAGTAAAATATGAGGGAGAATGACACTTTGACCCATGTTGTTAGCATTAACTATCTCGAAGATGAATGTATTCATTAGCACACAAATTTGTTGGTTATTACGAATAAAGGCTAATCTTTCAGTGATCATTTTGGCCATCATGTCAACACAATATTGAGTTAATAAGTTTCTGTAATAATCTAAAAAATTGTCAATGTCTTGAATCATAATTTGATAAGCACAAACTGAATGCAGGAAACTGTTTTATTTTGTTCATTATTATTTAGCAGAATATTTAGATAACCATCTTCACCCTTCAAAAACTTATTGTAAAGATATAAAGACATATATTTATAAGATATATATATAAAGATATATATTGTAAGGGGGGGATATTGTAAAGTATCATAAGAGCGATGAAGCTCAGACACACATTACATTTGACCATCACGACAATGTAAGATTATATCTCTAAGTCCTTTATCTAAATCGACCAGTAAAACAGTAACTTCATTAGTAATTGGAGCATTATAGCAAACTCTATGCTGATTAAGAGGTACACGATGAGAACGAATTATTAATTTAAGATCTTCTGCGTTATCCAAGAATGTGTTGTCAATACTGCATTTAAACATTCTGATCAAATTATTATGTTTTAGCAAAACTTGCTGGAGTGCTGTTATTAGTTCCTTCTTCAAATTTGGAGCAATATTAATACAAAGAGAAGTTTGATCAGTATCAGAAAGGAAGTAAATTTGTAAAAATTGGTGATCGACACGATGTGCTGGCAATAAACTTCCTATGCTATGGTAAATTTGACCTTGAAATTTAAACATAAAATTCCGTTCTACAATTTGTTTAGCACCGGAAGAAGTCATCTGAAAGTGTTGTATTTTCCAACATTATCGAGAAAATGTTCTGATAAGGGATGAGATCTTAATACTAAACTGTTGATTGGTTCTGGTAGCTCATTAAAAGTAAAACTTTCCCACCAGAACAACATATGCTAGGTGCTTCATCTTTCCATTTTTTTGCAAAACTATGATTGCATATTTTAATCATTGCACCAATTTGTAAATCTTTGCTATTAATATAATCCAAATGAGGATCATATTCAAAAGCAGATCTGAACTTTAAAGTGGCTTTCCTATTATATTGTATAACATCATAAAATAGATCCTCACTCTTCCTTAGTTTCATATAAATGCGATGTAGACATTCACCTCACATCTGTAGATTTTCTACCAACATTCATCTTTTCCGTTTTGGCATTATTTTAGAAAAAGAACTCAACAAATACTGCCAAAATAGATAGATAAATAAATAAATAAGATTGAATAATCAAATATTTATCGCTAAACAAATACTGCCAAATCAATCATTTTCTATAAAAATGATGGTGCACGGATTTGTTTGTTTGTTGTATGTGCTCACAATTTTATTTTAGCTGCTATTGATGCAGAGGGGACCAATGGTGGTGTGCAGGGTGGCTGCACACAGCTCTGGGTGGCTGAACATGGCTCCAGGCAGCTGCACACGACTCCCTCCGTGCTAAAAGCAAGGCTTTACTTTACGCTCTCTCCTATTAGAAGCAGTCCATTGTCAATTAATTTACAGATTATTTAATTTAATTTCTAACCGTAGATTATTTTTACTTATATTCTATATTCGTATTTTTATTTATTTAATTGCATTAATAAAAGAAGGGAATTATTAATTAATATTTAGCAGTAAAAAAAAAAAAAATATTCTTTATTTAGCATGAGAAAGAGCTGTTGCACATGGCTCCATCCAAGATTCTCACCCACTAGAAGCAGTCCACTGTCAACTAATTTACAGATTATTATTTAATTTAATTTCTAACCATAGATTATTTTATTTATATTTGTATTTTTATTTATTAATAAAAGAAGAGGATTATTAGTTAATATTTAACAGTAAAAAAAGGTTTTTTTATTTAGTGTGAGAGAGCTGTTGCAAACAACTCCCACTAGAAGCAGTCTGTTGTCAATTAATTTACAGATTATTTAATTTAATTTCTAAGTGTAGATTACTTTAATTTATATTTTATATTTGTATTTTTATTTACTTATTATTTTTTAATTTTATTTATTTGGTTTTATAGATTTCAATAATCAAATATTTATCACTTATTACAGAATCAATATATCATATTACCTGAGAAATTGAATACAACTGCATTAACCTAATTACTATATGTACATCAAACGAAATGAATTCAAACTGTCTGATATTCAATAATTATTTGAATATAAATAAATAAATAAATATATATATATATATATATATATATATGCAAAAATATATAATTTACTAATTTTTAGTTCAGGTCATCAGTTATAATACATTACAATACAATGAAATAAATAAAATAAAATAAAATTGAAATACAATGAAATAAATAGAAAAATAAAAAACAAAGACTCACAAATCTGGTAAAGGCATACGATCAATAGGTGGTGCATTTGGATCTGATTTTGGCTTTTTGTTAAACAAGGGATCTTTTTTGGCTTTTTTCTTTTTTGGTTTGTCCCCACCACCTTCTCCTCCTTCAGCTGTCTCTTCTTCTTCTTCTACAGAAATATACTGGATATCTGGTTCTTTTAACATCCCATAGTACACTTTTGCTTTATTATCTAAGAGAAGAAAATCTAAGTTATAATTCCACCTTGTAGGCAAAAATAAATAAATTCATTGAATCTAAGTTCAT
The DNA here is from genome assembly GCF_047948215.1 of Lycorma delicatula. Taxonomy (NCBI): domain Eukaryota; kingdom Metazoa; phylum Arthropoda; class Insecta; order Hemiptera; family Fulgoridae; genus Lycorma; species Lycorma delicatula. The sequence goes on along the minus strand of NC_134456.1, from coordinate 19,056,785 downwards.
TAAATTAAGCAAACAATCTTTTCTCTGAATTTATTATCCTTGAAACCAATCATGAAATTTAAAGGGATAAGCAAGCTTGTGTCGGTAAAGCACCAAAAATAGTTTCCAAGAGATCTGTATTTAACTTACATAAAAAAAAATCTTTTTACATTTATTCAAATACAAAGACATTGTCTTTATAACTGATGTGTATGTAACTGATTAAGAAGTCTTAAACCATACCCCACTGAAACAGCACAAATTAACAATGATATAAATTCATATGTATATAAACATACACATATCCTATAAAATTTAGTAATTATTAATGAATAATTTCATAATTTAAACTTTAAAGAATAGTTTATTTATCACATGAATTATTTGAAGTTTCTTCATGTAATAAAACGAATACAACAGTACAATAACATAAAATTCATACAATAACTTCTCAAAACTGGCATTCCTACCTAAAGACATGCTTCAGGTGACAGTCTACTTAAGGAACCAAGAATTTGTTTTCAAACAGCCCAACTGTATCATTAAAAGTTATGCACAGATGTGCACTTATCATGAATCCGACTGATCACGTAATAATTACTAGCAGTTTATTGGAAATAACATTTCATCAAAGTACAAAATCACCTTCAAAACTGAGCTAATGGAAATAAAAAAAAATTTAATAACATATCAAATAAGAAATCTAAATAGAAATTTCCAGTATTTACCTTGTCGAGTTGCCTCACCAACCATTGAACCAGAAGTTGCTTGTATTTGTTGTTTGTTACGTGCAACACCTTCATACATATCAAAATATAAATGCTCCTGAATAATATTTAAAATAACACTTTGTTTTTTATCTTGTAAATGTCTTTTCAATATTGATAGTGTATCTCTTGACATCCTTATAATAAATTCATTTGATCTGAAACAAATTTTTCCTAAAAAGTTATTATAATAATACAGGCATATAATTCATGGAAGTGTATAATTCATGATACCTTTGTATCATGAACAGTGTAAATAAATGGAATAATAATAATTACAGAGAGATATATAATTTTATATCTGACACTTAATGATCTTCTCTTACAATGATTACCTAAATTCCTTCATACATTACTGACATGACTACAGAGATATATTAGTATTACAGAAAAGATAAAACTAAAGTAAGCAGATTGGTTTGGACTTTTTGTTCTTTTCAGATAAATAACCGACTTCAGTAGAGAATGAAAATATACAGTTTTAAGTGTAGAAAAATTAGTAAATTCCAAAATCACGTAAATTTAAAGGAAACAAAAAATGCAAAAGGTCCCAAAAGGTAACTGTTTTTAATTCATTGTTATATAGAAACATAAATTAACTCAAACATGATAAAACTTCCTTAAATAATGAAATAGAAATAATTAAAAACATTATTATTGCTAACGGATACATGTCGGTACTATACACAAATTATATAATAAAATAAATAACAAAATTAATTTTAAAAAATACAAAATTATTACCTGATAAAAAGGATAAAATATACATAAAAAATGAATACACACCTTTAGTCAAGAAATTGAAAAAATATATTTAAAAAAATGGCTAACACCTGCATATGCTACTAATAACAAATTAATTAAATATATTAATAATAATTTTAATAAAAATCATATGATGATTCCAAATTTGATAAACAGGGAGTATACTACAGTCTTGTTTGTGATGATTGTGACTTGATATATGTGGGTATGACCAATTACAAATTTTCCACACATGCTAAAGAGCATATAAATAGCATTAAAAATAATAAACAGAAAACTCTTACTCTGTCAATCATATAATACAATACGGTCATACATACAATCATAATAATTTCATGAAAGTCTTAAATTTCTTACAAATGTTATAATACTTCTAATTTGGAAAAATATCATATAAATTGTAATAATAAAAATTTAATTAATGAACAAACATTTTTTGAAGACGATATTTTACTTAGAAACATACTAAACATAAATATAAAGAAGTAATTATTTAGTCTAATAATTATCTCTTTGATAACATGGTTCTGTTTGATTTCATTAAGATCTAGAGAACATATCAACGTGCTGGTAAGGTGGATGATATTAATTGTAAATTTATTTATTTAACATATCAGCGGTACCACGTTTGAGAAATTGAAAAAAAAAACTTATCAAAATAGATCATTTACTTGAATGTATCAGTAAGCTCATTGCCCTTCATATGATCTTTTTTTGTAACATGAGATAAACGCTTTAGATCGTCTTGATAATAATCTTCCTGATCAGCACCAAATTTCTGCATAAGACGAACTGCTTGTGTTTCATGACCATTATAAACCAACTCTAAATACATGTGGACAAACACAGGATATAAAATCATACCCAGTTCATGCTGAAACATTCCATAAAAATCATATATAAATAAACAGTAAAACGATAATAATCTTAATTTTATAAAATTAATTAAAAGCTAAAAAAAGATATTAATTACTCACATCTCATGTAGTTACTTGCGATTGGGTTTATAACAGCATAAGATTCAGCAATAATAAAATCAGAATAATAAAGTTATTAACCAAACAATACTTATTACAATATTAATTGAAATGTATCAATTCCCCAAAGAATTCATGCAAAAATATCTTGTGCATGAAAAAAACCAAACAAATATATTAAATAACTGTTAGCTGTTAATAAAAAAAAACAAATACAGTATATTTTCATAATTCTACAAAATTTTTTACTTTTAAAAGTTTGTGCCAAATTAAAAACAAATAAATTATTAAAAACTGTTAAACAAATTAAAATCCACCTTACAAGGAAATTAAATGTGTTTCTCTAGAGCTTTCAGTCCTTCGAACATCATCAGGAGAATAAAGTGATATTATAAAATAAAGTCAAAAAATTAAAATGATTAAGCAGTCATGACTGTTAAAATCAATATCAATAGGAACCATGTTATAAGAATGATATTTTATTTATAAAATTATTAACTTTTTATATCTACAGTAAAGGTATGTTTAAACAATTTATCATCTTTAAAAAATTTTTGCTCATTAATTAGCTTTTTTTTGATTACTGTAAATGTGATAGTTTTCTAAATTAGTTGTATTATAATAATAACAAGAATGTCTAAAAATGACTTTAAAGAAAATGGACTGAAAGATCTTTTTTTCTTTTTTCCCCTCCCCCTTTCTGGGACTTTCTGCTCATAGAGAGCATTGCATCTGAAAGGAGAAAGTATCACCCTGTTAGATGCCGGTATGTGAAGTACCCGTGGCCTCATTGGACAGAGACAACTAACTTCCACATGCCCGAGGGGCCCTCTAAGTGCTCAGCTGTGAGCTTGAATGGCCTGGCACCCTCTGATGTCTCATTCTCTGGCGGGTCTCCTTGTATCTTCTTTTTGACCGCTCTCCATTCTTCAACACCCTTCAGCATTATGCATTGTGTATTTGCTGGGCAGAACATAACTTCCAAACCCAACGTGTCTAACACCTCTTCATGTTCCTCATCAAAATGCAGGCAGCAGAAGTGTACATGAAAGGGAGTCTCCTCCTCGTCACAGTCAGGGCAGCGATCTGTGTGGTCCAGGGCATATTTGTACAGATATTCCCTGTAACCACCATAGCCTGCCAGGAACTGTGTTAAGTTGTATCCCAGCAAGCCATGGGTCCTCCTACACCAACTCCTGATGTCATTAATGAGGCAGTAGTACCTCAGTCCCTCCACCCCTGCCAGACCTCCATTAATTCTTCTCCTACCTGGGATGAAATGCGCTTCCTGTCTCCATGTAGCAAAGGTCTTTGCTCCCAAATCTCCTCCTCTACAATGTAACTAAGTCAATCAATATTGCACCTGCCAAATTTCAGCCACCTCCTTAGAGACAGTTTTATATGCAACTGTGACTTGTAAACAGCATCATCTATGGATCGCCTCTAGCTTAACTAGATATTTTGCATATTTACTTACTCCTGCCCATAGCCGAGGTCAATTGCTGGCCTCAACACTATTCTTCTATTCTCCTAGACAAATTGCAGAGTTGGTTGCTTCCTCGCTGTGGAGATTGCTACCACCTCTGTCTTATCTGAGGAGAGTGTTAGTCCCACCCCAGCCATCCAATCTTTAATTGCCATATATGCATCCCTTATTTTGTCAGTGATCTCTCGCCTTGATGACCAAGGCGAGGTTGTTGGCATATCCCACAATCATTACATCCTGCAGGAGAGCAACTGTGAAGACCTCCATTGTAAGTCAACTTCCAGAGAATTGGTTCAAGGACGACCCCTGGAGCACTCTCCTATGAAGGCTTCGCAGTACCGTTCCTCCATGTACCTGACACTCAAGTCTGTGCCACATTAGGTAGGATCGAATTATTCTTCACAGATATGAAGGCACTCCATGATCCTCTAAGGCCTACAGTATGGTGACATGAGAAATGCAGTTAAATGCATTTCTCACATCTAGAGTAATGAGGGCAGAAATTTCCCATCGACTGCCTCTTACAGCTCTCGCAGCTGCCTCGCACAGTATCAAGTGCAGACCTTCCCCTGAAGAATCCATACTGACTAGCAGAAAGTCCGTCTCCCTCCTTGACTGTCTGAGATATTCTGTTCTGAAGCATTGCACTCTTGTATCTTGGCCAGCACATCTATCACTGCCAGCAGCCGGTAAGAAGAGGGGAGCGCCGGATCCCTTCCCAGTTTTACCACAAGTACCAGCTGCTGGCGCTTTCAAATCTCTGGGAATATGCCTTCCGTAAAGCAACTGTTGTACACCTCAAGAAAAACCTCTGGCTTGGCCTGGACTGCCACCTTGACCACCGAATTCGGCAGCCAGTCCAGACCCGGCGTCTTAGCTGGAGGTAAGCGCGATAATGCCGCCAATAGCTCATTTAAAGTGAGGGGGGCGGGCTCTTCCCCATCACTTCTATCATCAATCCCAAGCTCCTCTCTGGGAAGAAAGGGCTTGTCTATTATACTGCAAACCTCCTGGACATCCTGAATGATAGGGGCTCTGGGCTTTATGACTCTCCTTACCAATAATATGTTGTAAAGCCTGCCCTATGGATTCATTTCTACATCCGCAATTAGCTTCTTCCAGGATCTTTTTAGCATCACGAATGCATCTAACAAGATTGTTCTTGCATTCGCGATATCTGTCCGCCAATATGTCTCTAAGGGCAGGAAGATATGTCCTTGTGATGCGTCTCCTTGCCCTGTGGCAAGCCTCTCTCTTTTTCCACAATCTCAGGGGACCATCCCAACCCTGTAGGGAAAAGACCTTGTGATGTTACTGGTCGCCACATCACCCATTCCATTCCAAGCCCTGAGGGGCTTTACTGGAGGTTGTCTTTAGACCCTCTAATTGATTACATCTCACAGTCATCAGCCAGGCCTCAGTCGGGATGCCACCAATGTAAATGCCTTGGCAGACATTTGCATCAGTAAATACATATCAAACTTCGCCTTCATGTAAGCCTCAAATGGACATATTCACATCCAACCTAACATGATTCCCTCAAACTAACTAACTAAAACCGCAGAAGCTCAAACCCTGTGCCTACTACAGATTTTACAACACCGTTCGTGACTGTGAATGCCTCAGAAAACAAACGAATCAGGAGACCACCTTTACACAGGCAGATGCCCGTTCCTGGAATACCTCCAGAAACGAGATGCCTTCTCTTCTGCAGTGCACCCTTTGCGTACTTCTACAAAATCAAGCCCCTCAACAAAAGTTCCAGGTTTCTGGTGCTCCAGCCAATAAATGTAGGTGGGCCATCTCTGCCAGATCCTTCTTTCATAATTGCCATTATGACCAGCTGGTGGTCACTGCTAGAGAGGCCCTCCCACACCTACCAATCGCCAATACGTGTGGTCAGCTCAGAAGTTGCAAGCGTTATGTTGACAACGGAATGGTTGTGCTCCTCCTAAATGTGAGGGCACCAACCTGTTCAGACAAATGAGGTCCTGCGCTGCAGCTACCTCCAATAATAACCTTCCTCAACTGTAAGTCCTAGTGGAGCCCCAATCTGTAGACCATGCATTGAAATCGCCTGCAAGGAGTGCAGGCCGATGCGCAGAGAGATCCCTCGCGATGGTGCCCAATTTCTCTTCAAACCTCTCAGTTGGGATATTCAGTGACATATAACAAAAGTAGAAGTAATCCCCCTAACTCTCGCCCTGACGAAGCTCTCTCCCAGGCATACGTCCCAGATGGGTGAAAACCCACATGTCCAGATGGCGGCACACCCGTTCCCTGACAAATGCCACCCTGGTCGGGATGGGTGACATACGGCTCAGAGATTATTGCGATATCTGTGCCCATCTCTGAGGCATATCTGGCCAGTAGATCATGAGCCAATACAGCATGATTTATGTTAACTTGAATTATCCACATTGCTTTAATCTAGCTAGTCCATCCCTGGTCTTCAGCAGTAGTCTCCCTTCCAGCTCCTCTATGGCATGCAGTAGGTCCTGTATTTTAAAGATCTAGAGAAACACATTTAATTTGCTGTAAGGTGAATTTTCACTTTTTTTTAAATTTATTAACATATCAATGGTTACCATGTTTGAGAAATTAAAAACAAATACTAATAACTCACAAACCCTTAATTTAGTCCCAACTTCAAAATGACAAAATTTAAAACAGAACTGAACAAGTATTTTTTTTTTTAATTTTACAGTACTGAAATTTTAAGTCGATTGAGCTTAAGGTGGAGATATACTGATTTATTGTTTTATTATTTATGTTCAAAATAGATTACTAAAAACCCATGAAACTTGTAAAAATTTTTCATCTTAATAACTTATGAAGACATAATACCTACCAAAGAACCAAATTTTAAATTCGTAAGATGCTTACACAAAAAGTTGTAATTTTAATATCTTGGTAAGACCTTCCAACCCCTTCACTGATTATTCAAAATGTAATGCCACTAATGCCCTTATATAGAAATTTTTGAGCCAAAGTCGAAATTTTAAAGTTCAGGCAGTCTAGAGATAATTATCAAAATACAGGTCAACATAAATAGTCCTTCCATAATTTTCATTTGGTTTTTTTTGTTTTTCGGTAAGAGAGGGGTTACGAACATTGAGATTTGTAAAACCATCCACACCCAAAATTTTCATCAGCACACTTTCTCTTCTAGTTGTAGCTGTTGCAGCAGCTATGTATCTATTCTCATAAAAGAAACAACAAAGTTTATTCATGAAAGAATAAACAAATAAAAACAGCTTTTATTTAGATAAAAAAAAATAATTTAAAAAATTGTTAATCATCTGTTTTGGTTAGGTTCAATATTCTATATGATAATGTAGCTTTTTAATGTGGCTTAGCAATTTAACAATCATGTAAACTTGCATTCTATAACAATACTGAGAATGAAGGATGCGAGGAATAATTATCACCTCCCAATAAATTGAATTTCTCCGTGACAAGTTTTTAGTCCAGATATTAAGATTCATTATATCAATGTTTGACTGTATGTCTCTATGTACGGTATATGTTGATGGTTAAAATGCAAAAACTTGTAACTACAAAAACACAATGTTACACGACAAAAAATGTTTTAAAAATTCTATTTTTTTTTTTTTAATTTATATTTTAGTATGTTAAGGACTAAGAGTTAACAATGTTTACAAAATTACCCATGAACTGTTAAACAAGGTGTCACAGTTATGTCTTTTGACAGTCATAGAAGAAAACTCATTCTTAAAAGCACTCACAAGTAATTGCAGTAAATAAAACTAAGTAAAACTACAAGAAGAAATTTATGGCAGTTTGAAATAAAACAATGTTTTAGAAAACTATTATTAAATATGTCAAAAAGACTTTTTTTGACATTTAATTGACAGGTAATTAAAATATTAAAACTGAACAAAAATAATTTGTAGGTAAATTTATAAAAACTGGTAGTAGAGTCTAATAAAAAAACTGATCTAAATTTAAGTAAAACTGGAAACATAAAAACGGCATATTAAATATTTTATGCATTTTACAGCAGAAGTGAATGTTACAGACCTAAATCAGTCAATTAGATAGCCTACATTTTTTTTTTTTAATTACCACCATATCAACTTATGGACCAAAATTCTAAACAACTATTTACATAATTCTGAAAAAACCTAAGGTTGGAATTAATAATGAAACAAGAATATTCTTAAGCAATACAGTTGCTTATACAGCTGCAATAAAGCCGCATTAAAATACTGCAAAGAAAGGGAATAAACCAACAAACTTCATTATTCATTATATTAAAAGAATGAAATATTTTGAACTATTTTAATAAAATTTAAACTAAAACAGTTACCCATTTAGAATGCAATAAAGTAAACACACTTGATACACACAACTGGACAGCACACACTTTGTTCTATAATGTTGATCAAGGTAATGTAATTATAACCAGTAAAGTGTATGTATTAATTACCCTTCACAAAAATATTTAAAAAAATGTTTATTACTTGAACAGTTTGTTTGATAATGTTCAGCCTTTGTACTCTCTGGTATTAAATTATGAATCAGTCAAATTTATAAGTGGATGGGTTAGAAACAGAGAAGCTTATTTACAAAAATGATACTTCATTTACAAAAGAATTTCAAATACCAATTAAGATAAGTTTTAAACACATCAATCACCCAACACAAATTGAAATAATTGGAAGAGTATGCTTTGAAGTAAATAGACATTCTATAAATATTTTAGGGCCCTTTGAGAAAAAGAAAGAAATTATAAAAACTATTAATGTATAATCAATAAAAATATTTAGAAAATATTTTACAGCTGTTAATGAATTAATAAGTAGTTATTGAAATAAACAAATAAAATAGTATGACTTTGACAGAACAAACACTTTCATTGTCAGACATGGAAACTGTGATAAGGAATTATGATTTAAAGGAATGAAAGTAAACTTAACTAACTGCAGTTAGGTAAATTAACTTGATTGGAATGTAAAGATCTATATAATACAAACATGCAGGTAACAAATATAAGATGAAATGGGAAAATTTAAAGGATACAGGGCTTCACTATATACTAAACTGCAGAAATAAATGCCAGCAACAAAAAAATTACAAGAGGTAACACCTATCATCTTACAATGAAAACAATGATATACAATATGTTATCGCTTTTAGTCAGTTTAGGCAACGTAACCCGGCAAACAAGGCTGCACTTCATTCCACTGATTAAAAAATGAAAAATAGTGCACTTAACTGGTTTCACTGGATGGATAGAGTAAATCTTTTTTTTAACAGCTTGGCACCAATATATCAATTTGAAAAGATGAGATATAAGATGTCATCTTAACCAAGGATGTTTTACTTTTCTTTAACAAATCTCCCATTTAAATTATCTGTAATAAAATTAATATGGGGTCCAAATAATTATATAAATAAACAATTTTCTTAACAGAATGAAAAAAATAATCACCAAAATCTACTTATTTGTGAACAATAATGCTTGAATGTGCATAAAAGAAATTATAAAGAAAATTTCAATTAAGAATGTCCTCTTTTTATGAAGTTAGTTAAAAAATTTGATCAAGAATTTGTTGAGAAAAAGAGTAAATCATATGATTACTAACGGAAAACTTTCTGTAAATAGAAACAAAGATAAGAACCATTTATCTCAACTAGACAGACAGTAATAAAAATTTTTTAAACTGTATTTACAAAAAACTTACTTTATAAATATCTAGAGCTCCCTCTACAAATCTTTTAAGATCAGCATATGCTTCCTCATAAACATCAGGATCTCCTTCACTTTTATAAGCAGAAAGAACATTACTAACTTCAGATTCTGGTTCCTGAATTCCTAAATCAGGTAAATTAACTTCTTTACGCAAGCTTTCTTCTGTAGTCTATGAAAATTAAACATTTTTATAAGAAAAAAATGTGTACATTATTTCTGAATAAGATTATTAAATCACAACCAATTATAAAATTAAAATTTGCAAAATAAAAACAAACATTAGGTAAAGTTATAATTATTTGAATGATTTACATTTATAAATGGCAATTTTTATTGTAATAACATGATTAATATTTCTTTATTTAATAAAGACAGCAAGAAATACACACAACATAAAAATTTCATCAGATTTAATTTTCTTCAACAACAAATGAGTTGCTATCAATAATTTTTGATACTGAGGGATCAAGACTTTTTTTAATAGAGGAAGTAACAAAATTTCTTGAATATTGTTAGCAAGGAGGATCCTTCCTTTCCTATTTATAAATAGGGAATGCTATAGTTTTTTTTAATTTATTCAACCCCCTAAATTAATAAAAATTTGAATATTGTAATATTAGAATTGTTCCTTCACAAAATTTATTCTACCTTTCATTAAGATTTAGTAACAGTCCAAAAAGTTCACCCACTTTATCCCTATGGATATCTAGACCATAAACAAATAAAAACTGTAATATTGTGAATATTTGTTTATCCTCAACAAATTAAGTATTGAGGATATAACTTAAATATGCACATCAACAGGTATTTGCTACTAAAAAAAAAAAACAATTTTATATGATTATCTGATAAGAATACTGTGAATGAATGCAGTATGGTTTGACTTATTTTAAATACATGTAGGTTACATATCATTATAAGAAAAGATCAGAAACTCCAATCTGTTCTTTTTTGAATAAAGATTAAAGAGCTCAGAAAGACTGGATGGCGGGAAACACAAAACATTGTTCTAATTTGACTTTAAGTAAATAAGTTGTATCAGCTAAACTTAAACATTTCAACCACCATGTGAACTGGTACTGAATTTCACTGTAGCAGATTTGTATAAATTAGATAAACATCTCCTTCATTTATTTAAAGTCCCTTCTTCATTACCGATCTAAATACAATGTAACTGCTAACTCCAGTTTTGCATAAGGAATTGCATACTTAGCTTCAAAAGTGGATTGTTATAATTATCAATACTCGAACATGAATTCACTTTTCAATATGCTGTGTTCAATTAACACATATTCTTATTAAAACACAAACTTATACACATAAACAATTTTAGTTTCTATAAAAACAAATGGGTTGGTTGTATAAACTTGAAGGTTTTAACTGAAGCTGGTGGTGTTTGAGTATACAAAATTGTTACAAACTGGGTAATAGACCAGAAAGAGTAAAATGTAATTTAAAAAGGTACGAATATTGATCACAATTTTTAAGATTTTGTGTTTTGTTTAATCAAGAAATTAACAAATTGGTGGCAGTTATTCAAACTATATATATATATATATATATATATATATATATATATATATATATATGTATTCGTCTTAAAAATAACCATTTAAAAACGTAATTTCTAACAATTTACAATTTCTACCTTCCTAAGAGGGTGGAAAGAAACGTAAGAGAACAGACTAATTCTGTAGTTTTTAAACATGCCTACCTTAAGGTTGTATTTTCGTAAAAGCTGAAGAACAGCTAAAACAGTGCTTTTATCTGGAGGTTGACTGTTTTCAACTTTAACTTTTTCTTCATTACTTTCTTCCGTAGAAACCGTAACATTTTCATTAGAATTATTTACAGTATTTTCCACTTCCATAATAATGAAATCATTCACAAATTGACACTATAAATATAACCTGTAACACAACGCCGCTAACCAGAAAACACAACAAGCGGAGCATGAAAATCAGCTGATATTATCAGAGCAGTGTTTACAACTTACGGAAAAATAAGATTACGCTACGTTTTCTAATTTTTCAAATAAGTATTTCGAATACACGATAACGTATTCTACTCGACGTTTTTAAATATGAAAAGACTTGATCCAGAATAATTTACACACTATGTCAGTTAAAATAAACGAAAAAAAGAAAAACTACCTTTCCACTATGCAAATAGTGTCACGAAGTTCTTTCGGGAGTTTCACGACCTATTCTACCCAAGAAAATATTTCAGCTACTCCGGTGAAATGAGGTTGTACTGAAATTTTAGGACGTTAATTAAGGGGCACGATTTGTGATTTCTTATTAACCTGAAAAATCAAATAAAATAGGTCCCAGAACCGTACCTGGAATAGTTTTGAAAAATATGGAGTGAAAATCAATAATTGGGGTAAAAAGCCTCTGATTTTTTTTATATCTTACATATAATTACTTTGTTAAATATGTATTAAACACTTAAAACTTATAAGCAATACGTCTACAGAATTTTTAATTCTGAACAAAAATGGTGTAAGATAAGTTGAATAAAACAACGAAAAAGTTGAAAAAATCTATTTTATTTAAAAACAATACCTTACCACCTTTTTTCAGAAAATAATTTATTTAATGCAAATAAAAACCAGATTCTTTCTTGGTGATGTAAAAAAATTGTAAAAACAGAATTTATTGTTAAAAATGAAAAAAAACCACTGATAATTACAGAATAGTGTAAAACAAAAAAGGAATAAATAAAAATTACTTCAATAATAATTTTTTATTGACAGAAATACAATAAATTATTTGAAAAATTATTATTTCAACGTTGGCAATGAATTAACCACAGCTGATCAACAATGCGCAATAATGTATTAATCGTGTAAAGTACGTTAAGTACAGAGTGATTTAGTCCTGTTACCCAATTTTAAATATAATTTAAGAAAGGGAGATTTAGATGGAATAAAAATATGTATTTGTTACTTACAAAAGAGATTTAATAAAACGCTATTACTTACATAATTGTTAAAGAATATGCTCAAAATGCCCCTCTCTCTTTTCCTGATTAGCCTCCGGTAACTACCGTTTCGATAATTCTTCAGAGGATGAATGAGGATGATATGTATCAGTGTAAATGAAGTGTAGTCTTGTACATTCTCAGTTCGACCATTCCTAAGATTGTGGTTAATTTGAAACCCAACCACCAAAGAACACCGGTATCCACGATCTAGTATTCAAATCCATGTAAAAATAACTGGCTTTACTAGGACTTGAACGCTGTAACTCTCGCTGTGAATTTCCAAATCAGCTGATTTGGGAAGACGCGTTAACCACTAGACCAACCCGATGGGTGCTAAAAATGCCCACCCTTGCGGTTATACACGCACGGACCCTTTTCAGCATATTAGCAGAAACCTTTTTTAAGAGTTGCATTGGAAATATTCATGATGAAGTCTGTAATATTGACTTTAAGTTCAATATTACGAGGATAATAGTGTGAGGATTGTTTTTGAAGGCCTCAGAATTAATATAGCCCCACAAAAAGTAGTCAGGAGATGTGAGGTCTGGGGAACTTGGAGGCCATAAGCCCTTGCTTATTATTCGATCATCAAAGAACTCTTGCAGAAAATCCATGGTTTCTCGTGACGTGTGGCATGTAGCGCCATCTTGCTGAAACCAGCAATACCGTTCTTGAGGTTCCAGGAGGGACACAAATTGGCGCACAATATTCCTGTATACTTCACCATTTACTGTCTGTTCGAAGAATATGGGTCCGACTATACGATGACGAGATATCGCACACCATACACCAATTTTTTCAGGATGTAAAGATTTGTCTTGTAAAGCGTTAGGAATTTCAACTACCCAAATTCGACAGTTTTGACTGTTCACATAACCATCGAGTCCAAGCTTCATCACTAAAGAACGCTGTGTTTAAAAATTCGATTCAGTTATCATTTACGAGAGACCTAAACCAACGGCAATATTGCAATCGCTTGTTTAAATCTGGAGGCTGAAGCTCTTGGACTAATCGTACCCGATACGGATACAATTTCAATTTTTTAGCAGCTTTCTGAACACTCGAATATGAGAAACCAACTTGCGTGGAAGGTTTTCGTAAACTTTTCCGTGGAGAATTGAGCAATCTTGTTTTCACATTCTTTGAAACGTCATCTGTCAAGCGAGTTGGTTGACCACAACGTTTTCTGTCGCAAATACTACCTGTCATTTGAAATCGGTTTGCTAGCCTAGAAATTGACATTTTTTCTGGCGGAGGAACACCAACAAATTTAATTTGAAATGATTCTTTTACACTCGCGTACGATTTTGTGGCAAAATATTGTTCAAGAATGAAAACTCGTTGTTCTATGGTAAAAGACATTCCTTTCGTAACACGACCGGAAACGGCACAAAAGTTTACACAACTCAAGGAGAATCAACTCATACTGCCGTAACTGTACCGGTTGCGTAGCTCTACCAACTTCGTGTCACAAAACAAAATTTCCCTTTCTTAGAAAGAAATTACAAACCATTAACAATTGGGTAACAGGACTTAAAAAGTCCTGTATATTGGGTGCTGTGAATTATACTGTCGTTGGCGAAATAGTTTGAACGTGATCGGTTTGCGATTGAAGTAATACCTATACTTATTTACAAAGAGGAATACGCTTATATGGTATTCCTTTTGGGTGTGTGTGATGGTACTGGTGCAGTAGAATATGAAATACGGTTTTCGAATCACAGGATCCAAATCCCAAAACAATTAGCATGATTTTTCGCAATCTTCGAGAAACAGACTTAGTACATAGTACAGTAAAATCTGAGTTAACAGAACGTGGATTTAACGGAATCTTGTTACAACGGAAAATTTCCCTGGTCCCGTGAATTTTACGAAAGGCATGATAAATTTATCTGAAATAACGGAAACCTGGCTGACGCGGAAACGTAAAAAACTCACGTGTTGGCAACACGTTTGAAACATGTTGAAAACGTTTTTGAGAATCGTGTAAGTACTGTAATTTATGCAAAAATATACGTATACCCATTTAATGCTGCACATAAAGTATAGTACTAAATTTTCCCACGATATAAATTAGAATACGTATATTGTACAGCATACTTTACTTTTTCTTTTTCTCTTTAGCCTCTGGAACCACCGTAAGGTATTACTTCAAAGGATGAGTGAAGATGATGTGTATGCATGTAAATGAAGTGTACTCTTCTACAGTCTCAGGTCGAACGTTTCTCAGATATGTGATTAATTGAGACCCAACCACCAAAGAACACCGGTATCCACAATCTAGTATTCAAATCCGTAAAAAAGTAACTGCCTTTACTAGGATTTGAATGTTACATACTGTAAGTACAGTAAGTGCTACACTGTAAGTATAGTTTGTACTATACATACTGTACTATGCTGTTACAAATTACCCTGCATAAAAAAAATATAAAGTTATGTCATAGTTGTAATTGATAAATTCGCATTTAAAACTACATAAATGTTTACGTTTTCAGTAACTCGTCGCCAATCATAATAGGCGACGACAGACAGTGTTAAAACCTTGTACAGGGGACGGCACACAGCCATCGTTGTTTTGTCCACTTTCTTTTTCCTGTTTAGTCTCCGGTAATTACCGTTAAGATAATACTTCAGAGGATGAATCAGGATGATATGTATGAGTGTAAATGAAGTGTAGTCTTGTACAGCCTCAGGTTCGAGCATTCCTGAGATGTGTGGTTAATTGAAACCCAACAACCAAAGAACACCGGTATCCACGATATACTATTCAAATCCCTATAAAAATAACTGAATTTACTGGGACTTGAACGCTGGAACTCTAGACTTCCAAATCAGCTGATTTGGGAAGACGCGTTCACCACTAAACCAACCCGGTAGGTTTGTTTTGGCCGGTTAAAGTAAACTATCCTTTATGCCTACTGCCCTGTGAATCATAACTTAACAAACTCTCATCATTGGTTATGTCGAGTCACGATTTTTATTTAAATTAACTAGCAGACCCGGCAATGCTTCGCTATTGCTATATTTTAGTATAAACGTATATAGATTAAATGAACTCGATTGAAAGTTTGATAAAACATTAAAAAACTGAACATTACGGAATTCAAAAAATTTAACGTTTCACTTTTCCCTATTTCCTTTTTCCCTTTCTCACTTTTTCCTGCGCATAAATCGGTAGATTTTTAGTCTACAGCGGACACATACGAAAATTGCCTTTTGTATATATATATATAGAAGAAGAAAGAAAGTCTGTATATTTCTTTCATAAATATTTCGACACCGGCGCCACCTCGCGAGTCCGTTTTTCGCAAAAATATTTCTTTTCAGTAACTAATATATATTCTGAATATGAGCCAAATCGGACCATAAATACAATTTTTCAAAATATCTCGACCCCAGTGCTACCTAGCGAGTCCAAACTAATTCAGAAAGAAACCTTCGCGGGCGTGCGCCCAACAACTCAACAGTTTCATCGCAATCGGATGAACGGTTTAGGAAGGCATAAGAAACATACAGACAGACAAACATTCATTTTTATATATATAGATTATGTAATGCCACTAACTTATCCATGTGTCGTTTTTATTCATTACAACAGTCTTCTTTATTGTGCGTGTGTGTATGCATTTTTGTTTTCCGCGTTCATTTTTTTATCAATATAATGATAAATGTCTTGCCACAAGAAATTAAAAAGTGCATTATATGTGGACTATCTAGCCATATGGGCTTCCTTGCCAAAAGCAAGATGAATAAATAATCTCAAAGCTAAATGAAGCAATGTCAAGCATTACACAAGTGGGCTGCTGAAAATCTTGACCATGACTGTAGAAAAAAACATTTTATCATATCCTCTCATTAGCTCACTCTGTGCCAAAAATCACTCTGAAATATGGAAGTGTAATCTCAAATGTTTGGATATGTACCTAAATAGGATAAACAAACTATTCCCAAACACTTAGCTGGTGGGGTAGCTCACTATCAACTCTAAATGACACCTTTAGGGAAACTAATGATCCTGTATGGTAGCAAAAACCTTATGACTGCTGACACATCTGGCCTACAGCTAGTGCAGAATCAAATCATGCGGCTCAATACAGGAATTGTTAAACTAAATCCTATTCCAGCTCTTTTGGTCACTACTACAAATAATGCTCCTATATGTTTCTGAGATGCAGCGACTGGCTGTATTACAACATGAAAAACTTATCTGATTACCTTTGATCAGTTTCTGGCAAAGTTATAGAGCAGAAAATTGTCACTTGAAAACACAAAAAGGTTTCTTCCAGTATGTCACAGAATTAAGAGTTCTGCTTGTGCCCACAGCACAAGCAGAACCTCTATTTCCACCATTGTGTCTTCTAAATTGACACCATGTGTAAGCTACACTTGAAATAGAGAGAGCAAGAGACCTTAATCCCACTGACTGGCAGAAGATTTTAATGGAATATGTCTACATACTGCACCCTAAAAATGAATGGCTATGAGTGAACAATGATGGCTATGTTCTGACCAGGAAAGTGATACTGGTGCCAGGATGTACTGTTAGCTCTTTTTTTAACTTTCAAACATTGATGGGGAGGTTGCTACAATCGACAACTCAGTATACATCGGTGGTAAACTTAACACTATCATAACTGATGTTAAGTTCACTTGCAATCTCTCCAATTTTAATAAGCCGGTTACTCAAGATCATTTCATTCACGCTTTCTGGATTACCCTTGAGTTTACCGTTGAAGGATGCCCAGCACGCAATTCGCATTTGTTCTGTTTTTGAATGTTTGGCACCATTTTATAATCATCAGGCGTGACATTGCATTCTCACCATATACCTCAGCAAACTGGTGATTAATTTCACAATTGTAATATTTTGCCCACAAAAATCGGACTACTGAACACACTTCAATGCTGGACAAAACCTCTAGAGGACATGCCATATTGACAACAATACTACACACGCACTGAACTGCTGCTGGGGGAGTGTGAAGACAACGCAACCAGTGCTGCCACCACAATACATTAATAAATCCCTTTCATTTCAAGAACACAGCATAAGTTACTTTTTGATCCACCTCTTATAATTTTATATCAGAAATGTACTGTAAAAAAAATAAAAGTACTTTATTGTTATGGTGTATAGCACAGCGGATTGACCAACACATCCACTGCCACTGTCACACTATGAATGAAAAAGATAAAATAGACAAAATAACACCACAAACCACAACAGTTAATGCAACTAACCATATAATGGGTGAAGCCACGATGAAACGCTAGGTCTTGCAATATTTTTACACTGTAATGAAATTATGAATAAATATTTTAAGAATCTTGTTTGGAATATAATAAATATTGTTATAATAATGTCACACAGTTTTCTAGAACATTCCAAACATATGGGAGAAACACTACACTATATACATTTGCTACTGATTTTGCATGTTTTCTTGTAGTCACAGTTTGAGCATGTGTTTGGTTTAGTCAAATTTGTCTTCTTTTTCTAAACCCACCGGGTTGGTCTAGCGGTTAACGCGTCTTCCCAAATCAGCTGATTTGGAAGTCGAAAGTTACAGCGTTCAAGTCCTAGTAAAGCCAGATATTTTTACATGGATTTGAATACTAGATCGTGGATACCGGTGTTCTTTGGTGGTTGGGTTTCAATTAACCACACATCTCAGGAATGGTCGAACTGAGAATGTACAAGACTAACACTTCATTTACACTCATACATATCATCCTCTGAAGAATTATCGAAACGGTAGTTTAGATAATTCTACCGGAGGCTAAACAGGAAAAAGAAGATGTCTTCTTTTTCTAATTGAAAGACTTACTTTTTTTCCATAATGTTTATCAACTCCTTTGGAAGTTTTTATACAGTAATTGTTTCTAAATTGGTAGTGAAATTATTGATAAAATCAAAACAAGTCAATGTTTGGGTATCTTGAACGCAGAGGCAATGTATCATGCTTGTACAACAGAAGTACTGTTTGAAATATCTACTAGCTGACAAAAAAATAGCCACTACCTCTATCTACTTGAATTGTTTGTTTGAACATTTCATATAAAGGGCATCAACTCCTCCTTTTGTTTGATTATGAAATGTGATCATTTCAGGAAGCCCTGATTCGGTTTGCTCAATTCTGTTACAAATGGTTGAGAATAATAGAACTGCTTTTTATTAGGCACATATAACAATTATTTTGCAATTAGAAAAACCATACAAACTAGAATCCACAACACAATTTGGCCAAAAAGAAATATCTTTAAGGATTTCTCTCTTATTTTTTTCAGTGTCCCAACATACAAAGAACTTTTTTTTTGAAGCTCTAATTCAACTGATATGATGTTTCTATTAGATTTGCAGGTTGGTTGGCTAACTCTGACAACTGCATAAAGGGTTTTTAAGATGTTTTGCCTCTTCAGTAAGACAAAACCCATCACTCTTTTTTCTTGTGTAAAGAAAACCATTGTAGATAGAAATAATCTGTGATATCTGTTGTGGTCATTATTTTAATATCATATTTGACCAGTTTTGAGGACATGTACATTTTGAATCTCCTGTGAAAAGCAACCTACATTTCATCAATGCCCAAAGAAAATCTTTGGGCATCCTATTGCCCAATGAAAATTCTTTGGGCAATAGGCAATTGGAAAAATGTTGAGTTTTTTGATAAACTGGCTGAATATAAAACATATTGCAGCTGCTTTGTCTGTCTCCTTTCTTATTCTGTTGTGATTGGATCTTCGAATCGAAAGTAAGGTGCTAGTACTTGAAAACTTCTAATGGAGATCGTTTTGAATATTGCTTGACTTTTTGTATTTTTAGAAAATGATTCAGTAGTTTCCCTTCCTGATTTAAAAATGTGTATAAATAATAGCAATCTAAGAAAAGCTCTAATTTAAATTTCATGTCACGGAGAAATCTGCTTTATTTGGGTTTGTGTGCATGCTTTCAGCTTCCAAAATCTTGATGTTTATCTACAGGACTATTGCAGATATAATTTCATCAAAAAGTAAATCCAAATCTCCACTAGCTTAGGAATATCGTCCACAGACTTTGCTTTTCCTCATAAAAAGCAAAGTCTGTGAATTATAAAATCAGGAAGCCTCATTAATATAAAAGTTGTAGCCTCATAAGATCAGGCAACTGTGAATATATATATTTATTTCTTTTTTTGTTTGTATGGTTCTAAAAATTTCCATACATAATTGTTTTTCCTAAATACGTGGACTTATTTTGGACTTCAGGGATTATGAGATTTTCATCTATTTCACTTTTTGATTCTGATTTTAAATGTTCTCTGAAAATTTCTACATCTTCAGTTTCCGAATTGTCTGCTCGTTCTTAAGTGTCTTCAGCATCATCAAATTAAGCTAAGATATTTTATTTTCTCGGGAAAATCATGATTATAGGTACAAAGAATAAAAGGCCTTTCTTTACCAGTACTTCCAAATTCTTTTTAAGCAACTGGTTTAGACTCAGACTAAAAATGTAATATGAAATTAAAATTGGTTCCCTGATTAGAAAAAAAATCAAAAAATAAAATGTGTAGTTTTACCTGATAAAGTTTTCTAGTACACAAACAATCAACAGATTACCAAAAAATGATATCATCAGTAATAATTTATCAGACTCTAACTATGTTAACTAAGACTAAGTGTAATATTTATTGCTATAGTTTAAAAAAAAAATTAATATAATATGACACTAATGAAGTTTCCAAGGGTTTAGGTTACTAACTGCCCTTTTCATTATTTCTTGGAAAATCCCATAGCGATAAAAATTGCAGTGGTATCAGGAAGAGGATTAATCATACTTATTTTAAACCAAATTCATTCAGGCTCATTTGAACGAAGTTAAATTTTTATTATACAATCTAAAAAAATGTATGTGGACTTACATGACATAATTGTTTTCCACAAATACAAATGCCTTTAAAAACACATGACATAGTTTTCTTAAATTTTGTGTTAGTGTAGCCACTATGTAACTTTACAAAATAATAGTATTGTATTTTTGTATGTCATATTTGTTATCAATGAAATATTTCCTTTTCATCTTTATATATATATGTGTGTGTGTGTGTGTGTGTGTGTATGTAGTTAAAAAAAAAAATATTATGTACACATTTTGATACATACAAATTCAGAAGGGTGATGACCTAGAATGACTAACTGCAGTTTCCTTTTTTTTAAAAAGTACAGAGAAATAAAATGAATAAACAGGATTATTTCAGACAATTTTTATTAAAAAATATATATATACATATATTTATATATATTAAACAACAATCAAAATGTAAATTAATATCAGGAATAACAAATAAAAAAAAAAAATATATAAATTTTGCAGCTGGTCGCACAATGAGGAACTTATTTTCAAAGCTGGAACATTATTTATTACATCTACTTAATTTTAACATCAGTGATTTTATTACTGCTACTGTCCAATCCCAAAGAAATTGTTTTCCACAACATATCTGACACACTGCAATATAACATTGCGTTCATGACGAATCTCAGGTTCAAGCAGCTAAAAAAAAATTTTTAATTAGTTTAATAATTAGTTAGCACACTTATAAATAATTTGCAAAACCTTACTCTAATGAAAAATTATAATATTAAAAAAACAGAATTTGCTGTTAAATTAAAATATGGGTGACTGCTGTAACATTTTTATTTCATATCTTGAGCAGATAAATTCATATATATATAGTGTTTTATGAAAGAACTTCTTGGTTTAAAATATTATTTAAACAGTATTATACAGGGTGAGCGACATAAAACTGAACCCATAATGAAAGTGCTACCCAACACTACTTATGAAACACTCACACAACTAGTGGATGTATATGTTACTACTGATTGTTCTGCTGTTTGTCAGGTGGTTACGTGTCGTGCAGTATACGGTTTGTTGCAGTGCAGTATTGTGAGTGTTGTGTTTGTCTAAAATGCCTTATTCAATCCAGGAGAGGATAGCTAGAGTTTAGGCCTATATTCATTCTGGATCATTTGAAGAATCATGCCAAGTATCTGTAGAAAAATTTCCGAATGCCTGTATCCCAGCGAAGAGTAGCATATACGATTTAGTTAAAAAATACTTTGCTGATACTGAAAGAATTACTACCAGTCCAAAAAAATCACTATGCAAATTATCTCAACAATCTGGTGTTAAATATACATCCTGTCATAAAATTCTTCATGAATTAAAATTGAAACCATACTGCGTTACAACTGTGCAACAACTGAAGGAGACAGACAGAATTGTCTACTTGTGATTTTTTTCCTTTGAGGCTACTTAAAGGAGAGAGTTTATGCATCTAATCCCCAGAATACTGATGAACTGAAAGTGAACATTCAACAAGAATCAACACAATTGATGTTTTGCATGAGATGATTCTCAATATGAGCAGTCGAGCACAGAAGTGCATCGATGCTCAGGGTGGTCATTTTGAACATCTTTTATAACAATAACATAAATAAATGCAACATTTAAATTATGTTTTACGTTCTTCTTATTTAATTTATCTGTATCATTCATAAAATTTCATTCCAACATAACCTACAGATTCTGCAGCAGTTACATTATGG
The DNA here is from genome assembly GCF_047948215.1 of Lycorma delicatula. Classification (NCBI taxonomy): domain Eukaryota; kingdom Metazoa; phylum Arthropoda; class Insecta; order Hemiptera; family Fulgoridae; genus Lycorma; species Lycorma delicatula. The sequence continues at coordinate 19,034,516 of NC_134456.1, read as the reverse complement.
GTTCTGTTTTACGTTGCTCACTCTGTATTTAAAGTACTACTTACATGAGTACACATTCTAAAATCTTTTTTGGTTTTTAATACACTTTGCTATGTGCATCATTCATTGCTCTGCACACATCCAGCTCTCCCCACGTACTTGCCAGCATGCCAGGAGAAATGGATGCTACTGCTGCAACAATCCTCGCCCATATATAGTTGATGTCATGGACTTTCTCTAAATAAACTATGTTTTTAACATGCTCCCATAAAAACAAATCTAGTATGGATCATGTCTGGACTCCTTAGTAGCCATGTGATTGGCCCTCCTATTCCAATCCACCTGTTTTAAACTGAATGCTTAATGAAGCATGAAGATGGATGCTGTAATGGTGGAATTACAGATTAATTTTCCAGCTGATATAAAATTGATTCTTTTTCAATATAATCTCTGTGGAAAGCCTAAGTTTAAGCATATCATAGAAAATATCCCCATTAATTGTGCTCTCTACAACAAGAACAGGCACACAATACAGTCATTCATCAGTCCCCACCAAACACTGACTTTGGTAGTCACGCTGATGTTTGATAATTTCATATGGTGGCTCTGATCCCCAAATCCTGTAATTGTGATTTACTGACCCACTAATATGGAATGTCACATCATCTGAAAACATGACATTTTTCAATTAGTCTTAATTTTCATCAATGTTATTAAGCATTAAATCTGCAAACTCCAATCTTTTCATTTTGTCACTGTTTGATTTCAGGTAAAAGTTGCATCTTATACACACATAGTCTTAAGTCTCTTACATATCACTTTGTTCCCTATAGATTTAAGTATTCTTAATTCTCAACTGCATCTTGCTAATACTTTTCAGGTTTCGCATAATATACTTGGATCCATTTCACATTCTGTTCAGACATGAATGGCCTGTCTGGAGACTTCCCTTTTAAGACAGTTTCCTTAAACTGATTAAACCACTGGAGTATTGTATTATTAGTAGGTATGGCCCTACCATATTCATCTCGATAATTATGCTTAACTGTGATAACTAATTGATCTTGTTTCGATAAACTAAATCACACACTGAGCTTACTTACTGCTTTGATGTCATGACTGGCAATGAGACTGTTGACTGAATATGCAGTGAAGATCATACAATGGTGCCAATCGCAACAATATTTGTGATGAAAAACTTATTAGATAATGAACATAAATATAAAAACTGAATGCTTTGAACAGATTCCATTATTTCATTATGATTTTTTAGAACCAAGAAAATCTTATAAACAACCTGACCAAGTTATCTAACTTCTACGGACCAGTCAGAAATAAAATTAGTGAACGCTTTAAACAAACTATAGTTGTTATGTAAAAAAATTAACTAGTCTGTGCAATTAAAATATTAATGCCGAATTAAAAATCTTAATAGGTATTGTCATATAAGATATGAATGCTATGATGTATTTTGCTGGAACTCGCACTACTCAATCTATAACTCTCAGTATGTATTGTAAAAGACAAGCAAATTATAACTATTGCCACTGCAAATATATTAAACATTTACATATATTTAGAATGACATTTTAAACACAATCATGGACATTAAACACAAGGATATTAAATACATAAATCTGTTTTCTCTATAGAAATTAGAATGTTAAATATCTCTTTAGGTTGGTCTTAAAAACACTTTATCACAGCACTCAAGATCTATTTCCACAGAAAGTAGAAATTAACATGGAATATATAACATAAGATGTTTGCAGAACATGCACTGCATGTGGTCATAGTTTTATGTAGTAGGTGGACAACGTACATGGTGAGTTTTAATACTCCTTGTAATAACAACCCATGCATACCATTTCTTTTTCAATAAAGCCCATAATTGTTTGCACAGGTCATCAAGCAGCAAGGGTTTTGGTTTTATACCTGGAACTATTTACCCTCTCAAAACACCTAGTAGATGGACCTACTAGAATAGGTATATTTATATAGATAAAGGAATAATAAATTTACCTGCTAAATGTAGTAATAAAATATAGATGGTTTTGTTGATTATTTTTTTCTTTGATTGTACTCTTATGTGAAAATAATAAAAATACTTATAACAATGACAGGTGCTAAATGAATAACTTGATTAATTATAAAGAAACTACTTTGTTTTTTTTTTTGGAAATGACATTTTATGAGGAGTATATTAAGTTCATCACAATAATGGCAACTAAAATAGCAGTTAAAGTATACCATAATGAAAAAAGAAAAGAAAAACAAAAAACAGAGGGTAAATAAAATAGTCCAATCAAAATGTTGAAAGCTTGTACCACTGTACATTAAATTATTCCCCAAACTATGTATTTATTAAAATTATAAATGTTAGTAATATCAAAAAATAATCTGAGATTGAAATATGCAAAAAAATTTGTTTACGCCAACTTTTATAAATCTTAACATCTGCGGTCAAAATAATTTTATTGGAATAATAATAGTTCATAAAGTTTACCTTTTGTAATAACGTTAATCTTTTACGAGGAATAAATTGTTTTGGTTGAACAGAATTAAGTTTCTTGACCTGTTCATGTTCTTCACATTTTCTATTACGAACACGCTTCCTTTTTCTCTTTCTTTTATCATCTATTTCATTTTCAGTAGCATCATCACAAATTTTACTCTCTGCACAGTTGGCTACAATTCCATTTGACTCGGAAACATCTTTTCTTAAAACTGGAATTTCTTCAGGACCGCTGTCCCTGTTATTATTATCTAAAAACTGCTCAATTTTCATGTTGTTAATGTCTGATGTAGTTTCTCTGATAACATAACTTTCTTGACAGGTCTTTTGATTCCGTGTGATTTCATCTTCTTTATCTTACAAAAAAAAATTTAAAAAAATTTAAATAACTAAATTTTGAAAAGAACAATTACTATTAAACTTAAAATAAATGCAAGTTAGGCAAAGGGTATGACAATACAATCTAAACTTTTCCAGTTAACATCATTTTACATTCTATTTTATTTCATAATGTCCATTAATTTGGGAAAAATAATAAATTCCTAGAGTTATAATTTCGAAAGTTAAATAGAAAATATCATATCACTGAGATGAAATTTTAATAACTAATAATAAAGGAACGTTTTTACGCTTTTTTAAATCTTACAGAAAGATTTTTGTTTTTTTTTTAATAAAGAAAATAATTACTATGGCTGAAGTCCATCAATCATGGTTACGCATCTTTAAACATAAATGAACAGTGCAAAACTAAGAATAATGCAACATTGAGTATATTCAATAAAATATGAGTTGGAAAAATGGTTTTCCTACCTACATTTTTAATAACTAAAATGTTACTAATCTCCAGAACACACCAGTTACTCTCTTTTTCTGGGAAGTTTTTTAAAGTCTGTTTTACTTTTGTTTAAAGTATGATGGATAAGCATATGAAAAATTGGCTGTTGGGAAGAAACAAAAAGGCGAGAAATCTCCAACTTGATGAAAAAAAAGGGTGGTAAATGAATTCTTTTACCAATTATGAGCGAAGGGTCACTGGGATGAGAATATGTGGTTTTTATCATTTTCCAACTAATTAAAAAAAAAATTATTATAAAAAGTGCACTTACTTTACACAAAATCATAGCTAAGTATAACAGAAATTATTATAAAGAAAAAATATAATACCATCCACTATTAACATGGTTTAAAAAAGTTGTAAATGAATATTAGGCTATAACATTTCTCAGTACCAAATCTGCACTTACTACAGCAATTTTTCTATAACGAAAAAGCTGACTGATCACTTCATAATTTCTATGCCAACCCACATAATTTGGGTTCCAAATCACTTGAAAAAAATGTTTAAATTTCATAATAATTGCAAAATACATCTCTTATTATGATAGTTATTTGGGGTCAGTGATCAAATTATTCGAAATCTTTGAACAGAAACAAATTTGAAATGTCATTCCAAATGTCAAATTCCACTGTTTGTACATACAAGATTTAATCAATTTTATATAAATTTAAATAATCAACTTTACTTACCACATATTAGAAAAAAAATTTAATTCTACCATGCTGATTATTACCTGATAATAACATATTTTTCGAGGGCTACAAATTAGTCCACCCATATTGTGGAGGGACTTCCCCTGCTGTAGTTGCAATTTTCAAATGAATGTTTATAGAGTAACTAAAAACATATGTCCATTAGTGTCTCTTCTTACATGTTAATTAATTTTTTAAACTACACATCATAATCTTTTTACATCAGACTGATGTTAATGAGTATCTTCACTATTTAGTCAGCATTTTTTTTTTTAACAATTACATTCTACCAGACATTTATCAAAATATAGTATTATCTTCTAATACTTATGTGTGAAAGTAAAAATATTTTCTGCTGAAGAAAAAATTATAACTATCTGTCAAATGACAAGGAGGCAGCAATAAATAAGCAGGCTGATGTTCATATAATTTTAATTTGGCTTCCTCAACAGTAGGCACAATATGGAGCCGTAGAGAAAAATTACTGAAGATGCACAGCAAGGGAATAATGAATGAGCATAACGGCCCTTACTTTATGAATCGGTGGAATTTAGAGAAGCTTAAGGAACAGGAGGTAAAGAAAATTTTTGAGGGCATCAAAAGACGTCTGAGTGAAAACAATAAGGTAGAAAATATAGAAGAATGGGAGAATGTTAAACAGGAAATTTTTAAATCAGCAGAAGCGAACTTAGGTGGAACAACGAGAACTGATAGGAAACCTTTGATATCAGAGGATATAATACAGCTGATGGATGAATGTAGAAAGTATAAAAATGGTAGTGATGAAGGTAAAAGGAACTATCAATAATTAAGAAATACTATAAACAGTAAGTGTAAATTAGCGAAAGAAGAGTGCATTAAAGAAAAGTGTTAAGAAGTAGAAAGAGAAATGATCATTGGTAAAATAAACGAAGCATACAGGAAAGTTAAGGAGAATTTTATGGTACTTAAATTAAAATCTAATGTTTTAAATAAAGATGGTACTACACCGATTTATAATATGAAAGAAAAGGTCTATAAGTAGATGGAATATATTGAAGTGTTATACGGAGGAAATGAATCAGAAACTGGTATTATAGAGGAAGAAGAGGGAGTCGAAGAGGTTGAAAAGGGAGATACAATACTGAGATCTGAATTTAACAGATCATTAAAAGATCAGAATAGCTGAAAGACTCCTGGGATAGACGGGATACCTGCAGAATTACTGTGCTGTGCAGGTAAGGAAACAATAGACAGATTATACAAGCTGGTGTGTAATATTTACAAAAAAGGGAAAGTTGTAACATTAATAAAATTAGTTGAAATTGTAATTTTATTCGAGAAAAAATGAAAACTGGTTTTTTAATCTAAAGTGACTTACTTCAAGAAGTTTTGCCATAACTTTATTATTTACAAATGGATTTAAATAAGTAAGATGTCATTTTTTTGTCATAAAACTCTTTAACAGTTTTTGTAATAATGTAACATTTAGATAAGCTAGTGGTTGCAGATATTAAAAATTAACAAAAGTTTACATGGCCGCCATTTTGAAATGGACTGAGAGATCAGGTTCATTATTTTTACACAAATAAACCTCAAGAGGTACACTAGCAGTATAAAAAATTTCAGCCTGATATGATCAACCATTCCTGAAAAATAAATTTATGTTAAAAATCCTGTAAAAAATATTTTTTATAATATTTTGCATTTATCAGTCATTTAACAATGTTACTGCATTTCAAACCAAATGAAAGGTGTTTTTCGTCATCAAATTTCTCTGTTTTACATTGGTACATTCTAGGACCTGTTTTATTTTATTTTTCAGGTTAAAAAACTTAAGAAAGCATCAAATTTACAGTTTATATAACTCCTTAAAATTCCAGCATGATATCATTTCACAAGGGGACTGAAATCTGGGTGAAATTCTTCGCTGGCCATAACATGATAAAGTGTTTTCGAATGCATGTTTTTATCAACATACTTTTCCTTATTTCAGGCTCTAGAATCACTTTCCAAATTATTTTCTTTTCTCCTCAATCCCTCTGTATATGCTTTTTTCTGTTTATCTTCTGGAACCACCATAAGGCATTACTTCAGAGGATGATATGTATGAATGTAAATGAACTGTAGTCTTGTACAATCTCAGGTCGACCATTCCTGAAATGTGTGGTTAATTGAAACCCAACTATCAAAGAACACTGGTATCCACGATCTACTATTCAAATCCGTATAGAACTACCTTTACTAGGATTTGAACCTTAAAACTCTTGACTTTGAAATCAGCTGATTTGCAATGACAAGTTCACTACTAGACCGACCAACCCGGTGGGTTGCTCTGTATATCCAAACATACTTTAAAAAAATAAAAATACCTTCTTTTTCTTCATCTTCAGAAGATTCAGGTGAAGACCCATAAGCTGAATTAAGGGCAGCCAAAACTGACGATAAAGGCTTTTTGACTGTAGAACTTGTAATGTTACTATCATCTTCCCACTCAGAATCACTGAAGGCTTCATCTTTATTATTTGTAATTTTGTCATCTTCACAAGCTTCAGGAAAAAGTGCTAAAAAAAAGCATTGTAAAATAAACTATTAGCAGATTTAATGTTTCTGTAGTATAATAAAACTATACAAATTGACAAATCTAATCCATTAGTATCACTAATTGATTAAGTACTTACAATAAAAATTACATTTCTAATATGTATTAAAAAACTGAAGTAGATATTATCAATGTAACTAACAAAAAACTTTTTGTTTTGAAGAGCAAGTTTAACAATCAATTCTTCACACACTGTAAATTGCTTCCACTGTATTTTTTTGTAAATAGCATCCTGGAAAATAAAAGATTATGAGGTATGGATAAAACAATAACAATTTAGGTCACATTTAATAGAATGGTTTCATGATATCTAATCTAAATAATGCTAGAAGCAGGTTTCTGTACTTTTTAACAGGTAAGTATGACCAAACCAAAACAATACATCTTAATAAAAATTAAAAATCACATAGCATGCAAAAAATATTTTTTGTAATTGTTTATTATTTTTGGGCAAAGTAAAACAGCTCTGTATTCTAGTCTTTTGATCATTTTTCTATAAAACATGCATCTAACAAAAATACAATATTAAATAAAATGACATTATTATTTGATAAAATGAATCTTATTTTAATAGAACACACATGTATATAATGGGTGTATAAAAAAAAGAATATCAGGGTTCTAATTTATTATATCTATTAGATGAGGTGTAGTGATGATTTAAAGCTAGAATCAACGAGTAAAAAGGAAAGTTTTGTTGTGTGCATGGCAATAAATCGATTCCTTATTTTTCTGCTTGACAGCATCACTTCAAAAGTTGGCGATTCCTGACCAGAAAACCTTCTGTATTTTGCAATTTGCAAAATGTGTATCTGCAGTTACAGTTCAACATGTTTACTGTAGAAAATTTAACTGTGATCCTCCAACAGACAATAATATTCATTGATTGCATAATCGATTTGAAACGATCAGATGTCTTGTGTAAATGGAAGAGTACAGAACAGCCAAGGGGTTTTAAAGAAAATGTTAAATATGTCAAGGAATCTTTACTGCTTTCTCCTAAAAAATCTGTTAGGAAGGTCAGCCATGAACCAGCAATGCTGGTGATTGATAGTGTGGAGTATTTCTAAGGAAATGCTTACATATATGTCCATACCATTTATAGCTATTACAGGCTTTGAAGCCTATCAACTTCACTCAGCATGCAGTTTGGAATCAAAATGTTACTGCATAAACATTACCATTTTCTTGGTTGTTCCATATTTAATGAAGAGTCAATATTTCATCTTAGTGGAAAAGTGAATGCGCATGTCTGTATGTAAGGGTGGGTGGGTCAGAAAATGCAAAAGGGACTTCTCACTTCAATGTCCTTATAGCAAGTTTAGATCTTGAACAATATTTTTTGCTGAAGCAAGCATAAGTTACTTATATGGATATGCTGAAAACATAACTCTTTCCGTGAGGAAGATGGACCAAAGAATTTTATTTACAAGATGGTGAGCCTCCTCACTGGTATAACTATGTATGGAATTAGTTGAATGATGTTTTCACAGATCGCTGAATCAGTCGGCATGGATCCGATGATATGGCTTGTTTGAAGGTTAGCCAGATTGGCTAACCTTCAAGGTTAGCCAATCTGAAGCATATGATTTTTTTTTCTATGGGATGTTATAATACTTACAATCTACTAAGTTGAGTAACAGAACTGAAACAGCTGTTGCTTACCAATTAAGCTGGTCAAAGTATGGGATAAACCCTATCAGTTGGATGTGTCCCGTGTGACAAAAGGGACTCTCTTTAAATACTTGTGGGAAATGGGTGTAAGAGTTAATCTTTCATTTTATTTGAGATTCATTGCTGTGGAATGAATGACATATTATATACCATTCTGAGAAATCAATCTCAAATCAAATGGTGCAAAAAACACAGTCGATTTCTCTCAATAGATCGCAAGTTACAAGCATTAGTTTTCAGTGATTTCCCCAACTAGGTAGTAGTAAAAATGGTATACCTTACGAAGTACCTCTTAGAGGAGGAATTTGAAAATATGATGGACAAAAGTGAGTGACAGTGATCTATCAGAAAGTGACATTTTTGAAAAAAGTGATTCTGATAGTTCTAATAATGGAAGACAGTGAGGTAAATATTACTACTGATGACAGTGAGGTAAATGAAACACATAGTGATAGTCAAATCAAGTGCAAATTCTGCTAAAAAAAAAAACAAAACAGAAGTTAGAAAAGTGGAAATGGGAAACAAATGAGGATAAATTGCCACTAAATCATTTTCTGATTCTAGTGGCATCAAACTGAGGGTTCATAGACAACTCCCTCCTCAACAAACCCGTTTAGGTATGTAAAGAAAAATGGTCCAAGTTTCTTTTTGGGATGACATAGTAGTAGAAAAAAATTGGTATGCAACAGATTTCTACCAAAAGTATTCTAATTCAAAATCAATAAGTACTTTGTTTCCCACTACATCTGACGAAATTCAAGCATATTTTCTTCATGTATTCTCATGGCACAGGTGAAAAAGCCAACACTTCAGTCATACTGGTCCACAAAAAAAATCAATCCATACTCCTTTCTTTTCTGAAATCACTTCAATAAATAATAAGGTAAAATTTGTAAAGATTTATCAAAAGAATTATATAATTGTGAGAAAGGTGTGTAATGCTTATGTAATGTAAAAATGTATGCTTATTTCCTTAAAATTTAAATAGTAAATACATGGCTGACTATGTGGAAAAATATTAGTAAACAAATGGGTTAAATAGCTTTAAACCCCTGTATTCTTTTTTTTTTTATACACCGTGTTATTTTTTTAAATTACCTGTTCCAGGGAAATGAGGCAAGGAACCTCTCCAAGAATATTGCTGTTCAATTTCAGTATTAAGAACTTGTATAATTTTGTTGAAACGATTATTTCTTTTAACAATGGAAGAATTTTTCTGTTTTACATCTGTAAAATTCTTTTCCTGCAGATTTCTGTCACACCCATGTTTACCTTCATGTTTCCCTAATGAGATTAAAAGATAAATAAAGATGTAAATAAGTATATCTCTTAAATTGATTAAACAGAATAGTATTACATAACATCATCATAATGGTAACAGAACTAAATTAGAAGTGAACAGAGTGGATAAGTATTTTATCCAAAATACAAGATAAATTTTTTAATGCTAAAAATCTATTTAACGGAAAAAGTATTAAACACAAACATTCAAAACAAACATAAAAAAAATACATCCAACTAAATAAAAATAAAACATTATGCAATCAATTTTGTAATGGCTTCCGAGTGGATTAACAAACTTAGCATTCCAAAACTTTGAACAATATATGTAAATATGAATCACTCTATTCACATTAACAAATTTCATTATGTACACAGTTCCCACTGACACAAATAGCAATGGTATTATAAAACTTTCTAAGCATATATTTTTCACTAGTTTTTCAAAAATCTATTAAAACTACACAGCCTAAATTATTTGGCAAACTTTTCTTATGGCAGCAGAATTTTTTCAGTCACAAGTCAAGTAGTCCTGAGACAATGCCATCATTTTATCTGACAAACTAAGTATACTATAACATAAATATTTATATCCAGACAGAAGTAACTACATCTGTATCTGGACTTGGGTCGGGTGATGTAATATCATAAAAGACTGATGATAAACCATTCAAAACAAGTAGCTTCTTTAGAACAACCAGGAAATAAATGTTATTACCATTATACAAAATTTAAATTCTCCTGCAATCATTTACTCTATTATGGATACCAGTAAACAATTCAACATTTGTTGTTCATTGCCACTCCCACACAAAATTTGATGTTAAATAAGCAAATCTGAGCTCAACTGCATTTAATGAGTTACTTTGATAATCTCTATCAACTCAGAATAATTCTAAAAATCTCTCACCATGATATACATACCTGTAAATGTTTTTGCAAAACATCCCCTATCACTACGAATACGTTCTCCTCTCCGATCCATTTCTACTTTTTGAGCGTTCTTCTGTTCTACATTTTTCTTGGTAGGATAATTTCTAAAAAAAATATATATATACATACATATATATATGAAAGAAACTATGTAATGACGTAAGTTTCACATAAAATATTAAAAACAATTTCACAATGGGATATACAAATACTAGTAATTACAAATCAGTTTTTTTCTAAGCTACTATTACGGTAACTTTGACAATTCATTTTGTTAATTATATCATAAAAAAGTTTTTAGGTTGGGAAAAATATTTTTCCAATGGCAGTTTATAAATATACACAATCTAAGGATGGGTAAGCATTCAGACAAGTTCGATCCAAAGTGGAGTAAAATCTACTTCTAGAAATATCATCAATCTACAAATATAATCTGAGTTATTTGAAGCCAAAATTTGAATTTCTAAAAAAAAAATGTTTTCAAAAATTCATAAAAATTTAGGGGTAAGTATATCAAAATTAATATTATTTATGGTAAAATTACTACCCTATACCTACATATAAAAAAATTCAAATTGTGTATACCATCCTTGCCTCTTGAAAAAAATTACAAAAAGTGAAATTTCATCGTTTTTCATGTTCAACTTTATTTGTAATTTTCTCATAGAAAGAGGAGAGACAGGTAAATAAACCCCTGGACCATTCTTTTTACCTTGTGAAAATATTAATAAATTTATTTTTGTTTCATCCTTCCAGGATCAATAGTTTTTTAGTTATGATTTTTTCCGTAAACCTTTACAATCACAAAAGTAGGTGTGCACATCGTAACAAAAATGGCTGCCACAGGTAAACTGCTTAAAAAAAAAGTTTTAAGGTCCTAAGATATGTAGGAAACAAGTGGGTAAAAGTTTCCAATTTTTTTTTGGATTGGACAGCAATCACCCTTGGGTCACTTGAAACGGCTTGACCCATATCCTTTTAAAATATCACAGAATTAAACAATTCACTCAGACACATGCCTACAAAACAATGTTTAAAACAACAATTTAATGTTAAGCTGATGTTTTCAAACTTTCACTATGGTTTCATTCTGAAAGTAAAACTACATTAGTTGGACACAGCTGAAAATTATAGAATTATAAACATACTGCATAAACTAGTGACAACTCTTAAAAACATTACATTATTTGTTTTACTCAAGTACAACATTAAAAAAAAAAAGATTCAGAACTCAAGAAAACAGAAAATAAAGAGTACTATCCCTCTCCCACAAAAATTAATTTATTCAAGATGACTTCAGACTAAGTGAAATCTAGAACCGATTCTTTTATCTTAATATTGTTTAGACTACTATATTTTCATTTCTAAAAAACTGTTTTGCTAAAGAGAATTTAACATGTTAATCTTTTTAAAAAATGTTTTCTAAAAACTGTGAAGATGAAATCAAAACTAAATTACATAAAATTAAATCTGATTTTTAAGAATTTTGTTCTCTTGCTTTGCTCAGTCAAGAGATTTATTTTTATAATTATGAAATAATTAAAAAAAAAATGTATTACCTTTTTCGTTGCTTAATCCATTCAGCAATATCCTCAGGTGAATCTTTATTGGCAATTTTTGAATAAAGCCCGCTCTTATGTTGTAACAATATATGCTTGTCAATGACTTTTTGATGAGCCACAAAGGTACATCCCTCAATACCACATGTAACATGTTCACTGCAATGCTGATTAAGTTTATCTTCAGTTTTAAACCCTTTATCACAATTTTCACAAAAGAATTCTTCCTGTGATAAGATAAAGTCATTTTATAATTATTTTTATATTAAAAATATTAATATTATCCTTTATGCCACATATATTCAGCAAAAAAAATTGATAACATAGAAAGAAACTTATTTAACTAAATACAATAGCTTTAAATAATTAATAACAATTCTGAGATTGTTTGTAACTAACTTATTTCAGCAAAGATGCCATATTTTAAAATATCCTTGCATAATATTCCAAGAGAAATTAATCAAAACTTTGATGAAAATCATAAAATATATCTTTACTTTTAATGTAACTACAGAATTACAATTCATATATATGTATACAGTTTTGAAATTTAACTTATTAATTTACCAGAAAATATATATTAACATATATATGGTGTCAAGAATGTTGAGAAATATTACTATTTTCATTTACAAAAAAAGATTTAATTATACTTTTTGTACATTAACTTCTTCTCAAAAGTATTCTTGCTTTATTCCACTAATCAATTTTTACCAAATTGAAAAAAATTCACACCTAGAATTTTTTTATGCAACTAAGAATTGAAAATGTAACACTATGACATTCAGTTTTGAAATTCCTTTCAAAGGATTGTTTACTTTATCACAGAAAATTATTAGACTGAAACCATAATGTATTTACAATACAACAAAGTATATTACAAATGCAATAGTGAAAAATAACTAATATGAAGGGGTGCTAGTTTGAATCATAAGCAATGATGACATTCTGCATGACCAAAAATCTGACTGAAATCATTTTTTTTTCTACAGCTAAAAGGTTCGTGAAAAAAGTAATACCTCATGGGAAATCTTTTAAATTCATGTCTTCATCAATTTCTAAGAGGTGACAAACAAGCTCAGTACAAATGATTTACGCTTCTATATACAAAGCAAACGACACATTGTTTGCATCTAAGTGGTATACTGTATACTTGTATCATTCAATACAGGACAGATTCTTATCTGAATGGTATAAATGTTTGGTTTTTTTTTTTACTTTTGTTCTAAAAGATCCGACCGAATTAATGGTGGTGAGACTTGAATATAATGACTAAAAATTGTTATACTGATCTACCAGTATCCAAGCTTTCTTAAACATTTTGATGTGCTTACATATTTACTTTGGTTTGTATAACATTAGGAAGTACTTTCTATCCTGCAAATTTTTTCTAATGTTACCATTATGTATTATCAAGAAACAAGTTGATTTTATGCATTCCCTAGTATTAATTTTAGCATCACCTTATATAATCATTTGCTTTCTAATAAGCATCTTTACAGATATTCCAATATAATAGAAAAAGAGAACATGGTCAAAATAATGTAATAATGAAGATATCAGATATCAATCACCAATTGGTTTAACTGTATTAAATAACCAAATGCAAAAAAAAAAAACATACATTATCTTGGGAGGCATTAATTTCTAATAAGTTAAAAATTGTTACACTGTAAGGTAAAATTTTTCTGGTAGTTAATAATGGCGATATGATATGTAATGATTGTAATAGTATTCAAAAATTCTATACGGTTCATCAAAACTGGTTGCACCAATAAAAAAAAACATATCTTCCTATGTAATTGAAATTAAGTATTAATTGAAACTGTAAAATAATTGGAATATCAAATTTTATTACATGTGACCGGTCATGACTTTGAGCCAATGTGCACAATGCCTCTGCTCCACTGTCAAGTCAACGCAATGGCAACATTTCAGCAGAAAGCACAGCATGTTTTGTAGTTGGCAGAATATAAATCAGTTCAACAGACTTTCTGGTGTGTTTATGGTAATGATACCCTTTATGCAAATAGCATTAGATGATGGTATCAGCAGTATAAGGAATCTGACGACATGGAAGTAAATAAGTCCTCCAGACAGCCCAAAACGAGGAACGAAGCAGTTGAGCACCCATGCCAAAGTTATTTAAGAAGCCCTAAAAATCAATTTCTACGTGAAGTTTACAGTTAGGAGTTTCTAAGACAACTATTCAAAAAGTGTTGCACAGGCATCTACGCTTCTCAATCAAAAGATTCCCTAATTCTTGGACTGGTACGGTCCTGTACTTTGTTTTCTGAGAAACTCAGATTTGACATCCCTAGACTTTTTTCTGTGGAAATAGATTAAAAACATTGTCTTCAGTGAAAAAAAACCAGATATGTATAACATTTAAGACAACAGATCACTGAAGCTATTGCCACAGTTATGCCTGTGATAATCCAGCGAACCTGGGTAAAAGTTGATTATCGGCTAGATGTTAGCAGAGCAACCAGTGAAGCTCATATTGAAACATTCTTTGGTTATGTAAAAAAAAACTTTTGAGTGGTGAATTTTTAAAAACAATACTTGTTTGATTATCTCTAGTAGTTTCTGGACACAATTTTTTTAAATTGTTGCAACCTTTTTCGATGACCCTGTATTAACACAATGGCTTATATCAAAATAAATGAGATAATACTATTTTTTTTTAACTTAAGATATTCACTTTTAACCCTTCTGTCCTGGCTTTCTATGTAACAAAAGGTGTCCCACTACACATGAGACTTTTACCAGAAACTTAGATGAGTTTGATAATACTGTATGCAAATTTAAGAATGAACAGTTTCTTTTTTCAGCTATATCAGATTAACCAAAATTTTGGAATGAATTTATAATGTACTAGCTGTAAATCATATGATACTATAGACTGCTTTATTTAACAAGAGATATAAGATTAATATACAGAATATAATATTACTTTAGGTAGTATATTATTTTTGTATAATATAGCAGTACTACTAAATTGCTTTTGATGTAAAGACTGGCAAAAAAGAAACCATTTCATTTATGTCTGCGTAATTATTAAATACTTTTACATAGACTGTACTGCTCTCAAATCTCAAAAATACATTTTTTAACATAAATTAACAATAATAAAATTATGTTAACTATGTAATATTATCAACAAGCATTACAAATGAAAAAATATTCCATTCTTATTCTAAGTAAAAAATCATCAAACCAAGCACACAGATAAAAACAATTCTGACTATTAAGAAAGGAAACATATTTAAATATATAAAATAAGCCTGTCTAAAAAGCAATACATTTAAAAAATATTTAAATGGGAAACACATGGATATGTCAAGAATGAAGCTGACACTGTTACATTATTATTATTATTATTATTAACAAGGATAAATGGTAGGAGAGAAAGTTGTTTATATATGCACAACATTAAGCTACATCAGGTCAGACGTATTTCAGTAACAACTGTTTTAATTAGCTTTATTCAATCATGTCAAAGGCTTAACTCCCAATTTCGGTTCCCATGAGATAATAGAAATTAAAATTATCAATAAAAGAAAACAATACTAAACATAACAATGTTGAAACTGCATACAAAAAAATATAGCTGTACTTTAAGCTAAGCTATATAAAAAAAAATGTTTCTGTGATAATTGGATGCTTTAAGTAAATGAAAAGGTTTAAATATGGGGAAAAGTTGTAAGAGTTTCAGCACAATTAACTAAAAGATATTACCTCTACAATGTATGAGGTGTGATAAGGATATACCGTAAATTTTGCCTCAAAAATATAATAGAGTTGAAGATGTTTGAGAAAGCTTTCAGGTGAGGATGTTTTATAAATACAAAGGATTTAAGAGTTGTCCAGATGATTTCAAGACCATAAAGATGACAAAAAGAGTTAGACGTTCTAACATATCAACAACCAGTGAAAATATTGACAAAATAACAAACACTATAATCTTTTAAAATGAAGGACCAATCATCTCAATGTAAACTTCCTAACGAATAAAAACCTAAAAAAGCAGCCAAATTTGATCAAATGTTAAAGTTCCTTTACAGTTTACAATTGTATCTACTCTAGATACAACTACAAGATTCTTACTACAAGATTGTACAGTCAAAGAACAGTATTATTTAGCAGTTTTACGTTGTTTATGCAACAACCTGAAGAGACTGACCATAAATGTGGGCAAAGAATTCTAGGATTTTGCCCCATAATAACACTCTAGCTCACAATTCACTATTATTTGTGATTATTTAGCCCAAACATAACACCGTACTTATATAGAGGCTGCAGACTCTATATTTTTGACATGGCCACCTACAATTTTTCTTGTTTGTAACTGAATAAAGAAAAAAAATTCTTAAGTGAACTTAATGCTATAGTAAAAAATGCTTACCACAAATGTTAGGGGTTAGGTATTGCATATACAGGGGGCTACTTAGAAGGAGAAACATGAATAATATTCTTATACAGGGTGTCCCATACAAAACGTAACCCATCAATCACTCATCCATGAAATTTCAAAAGTCCAGCTTACTCCCCTACTCGTTACTGAAATGGACTAGTGCAACATCTGAACATCGCGGCGACGCAGTAGAACACTACCGATAGTAACAACAATGCAATCATAACGTTCAGTGTATTGCTGGAAACAAAATGGTGTTTTCGCTAGATAAACGTGTTTTCATTCTTGAGTCGTACTTCAGTACGAAATCAGTGGTTGCAGTGCAAGATTTGTTTCGCCATAAGTACCCAGATAAACCAGCTCCTAACAAAACTTAATGTACCTAATAAACGTATTAAGGTTAGTTGTAAAATTTAGAGAGACCGGTTCTGTTAATAACGCAAAAGATCTGCGTCAGTGTTGAATACAGATACAGTCACTGAAATCAAAGAACGATTACTTGCTCGCCAAATAAATCGATCAGACGTTTGTCTGCTAAAATTAATTTGTCTAAATCAACTGTTCCTCGGGCGACCAAACAATTACAATTACGACCTTATCGCATTCAAACGGTTCATCAACTTCTTGAGCCCGACAAAGAAAAGCGGCTACAATATTGTCAATGGTTACGTCGATTTCTGCGTGAGGGAATTAATGTTATGGATTCGTTATTTTTCACAGATGAAGCATGGTTTCATTTGGATGGCTACGTAAACAGCCGAAGCAGTCGAATTTGGAGTGCTGAAAATCCCCACGTTTATCACGAAAAACAATTACACCGCAATAGTTGGGCGTGTGGTACGCGATATCGCGAAAGAAAATAATCGGCCCTATTTTTTGCGAGTACACCATTAATGCAGAACGATATCAGGATATTTTACTTCAGTTCATTGCACTCTTGGAAAAGGAAGACAGACACTGCTGGCTACAACATGACGGTGCGACATCGCACTAGCAGGTTCAACTTCTGATTTCGTTGAGGAATTCTTTGGTAATCGTGTTATCGGTCGAGGCTTGTGGCCACCAAGATCTCCAGATTTGACTGCGGCGGATTTTTTTTCTATGGGGTTACCTCAAAGAAAAAGCCTACAGCAACAAACCATGAACACTTGAAAGTCAATATTGAACAAGCGGTATTAAATATCCAGCCACAAACTTTGAAAAAAGTTGCAAGAAACGCTGTAAAAAAATTGAAGCTTGTATTCAAGAAGATGGCGGCCACTTCCAACATTTACTCTAAATGTAAGGTAATGGATGATAATAAAAAAAATGACATTTACATATGCCTTTTTATTATTTCAATACCTACCAATATAAGGTTGGGTTGCGTTTTATATGGGACACCCTGATTATAAATATATTAATTCTTTTTGAAAAAATTAAAATAAACATGAACGTAATAAAACTTTACATTAAAATAAGTAAACTCTTTTTGAAGAAAAAAAGAAAATAATTCTTGTTACTTTTGGATCACACCATATAAGTAAATTACGAATATTTTGTCAGATATCGTAAGTGTTAAGATGTTAGAAGAGAACAAACATGACCTGGGAGATAGTAAATACAATTTTAACTTATATCTGAAAAACAAGAAATTATGCATTAAAAAGCATTACAAAATGCAACTTTGTTAAATCCAGATAACTTGGTAACTGCTTAGCTTTACAAAGTGGGGATGCAAAAAAAATTGTCAAAGTAGTTTTATTTAACTTTGAAAACGAACCCAAAAACGTTTTTTGTATCTTAACTCCAGGGCTTGTGAACCGATTCACTTTAAAATCAATAGGATCTATTTCTAAAGTTTACATTATCCTACCAAGTATCATAAAAATCTATTAAAAAATGCGCCTACTTGAACAAAAAAAAAGTACAAAAACCCCCGTTTTTCTGGCTGTTAACTACGGTTTCTGTGAACCGATTTGCTTGAAAATCAATAGGGTTCTATTTCTCAAAAGTTTAGATCACATCACATTTCATCAAAATTTGTTAAGATTTGCATCCAGTACAGGAGATGAAAAAAATCATAACATTGCAGAATCATGTTTAGATTCGGGAGACTCCAAAACATCAATCACCCTTCCTGCAACACCCTCTTAATTTATACCAGGCACAAGAGCGATTTCTACACATTCTTAATTTGTATTATTATTTAAATTTCCCAATATGGATATCAAAACTTAATCAAAAAAATATTACTAATGGCACATAATTAAACATTTAGTTTATCTAGTATATATTATAATTTATTTGTCACCTACATGACAGTTTATGAAACATCCCAGAACTTGTTATTTTGGGCTAAGCCAGTCTTTTTTAACAGAAAAAGTTAAATTTACTCTACAATAAAATGTCATGAAGTGAAGTGACCATTACATATTTGGTGTGTATATATATATATACATACACACACACACACACACAATTTTGTGGAATTACACAATTTTAATTTCAGATTGACCCTGACTATCTCAATCTATTTTAATCCTGAATTTATCCCAACCAATTTCATAATCATATAAAGATTACATTTTAGCACACCAATCTGACAGTTGTTCATCATGAATACTCTATTTTTTTTTTTAGGATTTACTTGTAATGTAAATAGAGTAATAACACTAATACAATTACTAGTGATTTTGAAAAAAACAAATTAAATCTTGTTTTAAATGTCCTCAAATACTGCTATGATTCTGAACATTTTTAATTCATGTTTTCATTAAGATTACAATGATAGTTCCTTTATTACTACCCACTTACTAAATAATAAATACTGTATAATTTATTTATTAAATTCACAAAAAAGTATTTTATCTATCCTTTTGAAGATTGAGAACAGAATTATGGACTGGACCAATTACACCACGTGCCTGTTCTTACAAGTTGTAGTAGGTAGAGCAAGTGGGATAAATGAATATTATAACAATAAACTTAAACAGAACACTCAATCTCTGCTATACTACTTTACTTTTCAAAATTTATAACTCCAAGTTGATAAACATATATAACTTCCATGAAATGGAAATGTCTTCCACACTAGTATGATGAAATAACTTTTCATACTAATTACTGGATTTTAACAGCTGAATCAGATTACTACTAGTAGGCAATAGTAGACAGGATATGGATAAACATCATATTATAATTTAAAAAAGTTACCGTCTAAGGATACATATTTGTGGAATTTGCTACATACACCAAGGCAACTGCTTCCCATGAAATGTACGTGTTAAACTAAATAGTTTAATTTCCAACGTAGTAGGTGAGTAATACAAATTTTCTTTTAATTCAGTTTTATATTGGTGGTATCACTTCTATTTTCAAATGGCTAAAAAAAACAATGGATATTACAGTAGCTCGTTACACATTAGTAATATTAGGTTAATTATATATTTTTTTAAATATTTTTATTCAATAAGTTTTATGTGAGGTAATTAAGAATGTATTTATTAAAAATTACAAACCCACAAGCAATATTTAACAAGTACATTACACCTTTGTTTCAATGTTGATGAAATCAAGTTTCAAGTATACTGAAAAGCAGTGATTCACCAATTTACAATGTTATTTTGTTTCAGTGATAACTGCACATAACCAATTAATAAAAACAGATTTGAAGATAAAATTACTGGGCAATAATTTCAATTTCAATTTTTTTAATAAAAAGTCAAAATTTACAAATTTTCTGCTTGTTCTGCAGAAAATTCTAAAGAAGGCAACTTCTTTCTTTAAATTATCTAAACATTCAGCACCAAGTTACAATTACTTATTTTTTCAGTAGACAATTGTTAAAATTTCATTCGTAATCAGAGGCCCACTTAATCAAAGTTTTATAAACATTTTATACAGTCACTTTCAGAATTTTCTGACCTTTCTACAATTCATTTTTGCTGGTTGTTACGAAAAGCAATTTTTAATGTTTTCTCTACTATTCTGGTTTTTAGACATGAGTAAATTAGTAAAAATGCTACTTTTTTTACAATTTCAGGTTTTACTTCACTGTAAAAGTATTTGGACCTATTATGCTAAACTTTAAATTGAATTAAAGATTGCATATTAATCAATACAATGGTTGTTGAACAGTTACTTTAACATCCTAATTTGTTAAAACATAATTAAATTCATTAAAAAGTTAATTAAATTATTATCAATAGATATAATAGCTGAATATATGTAACAATAAGGAAGAATAAAGTGAAAACAACTTTATACAAACATGCTATCATTCACACACTTATTTCTTAAAAGATACCCTCACAACGAATAAAAAAATACTATTAGATTAAAAAAAAAATTTCACTATAACTCATCTAATTTAGCAATATCCCTAATAATGTAAAAGGATTATAAATTGCATCTTTGAAAAAATTAATTACTATTTTTTTAAAGCAATTTAACACTAGATAAATTATTACTATTAAAAATAAAGCAAACATTAGCCAAACTTTTCTTTTTTTTTGTTAAATTATTTAATTATGTACCAATAAAAAAAGGAATTGAAAAAAGATTTTAAGAAATTTTTGTTAGAAAATATTTATAAAATGATAAAAAAATAAAATAAATGGAATTTACTTATGATTTCCATTAAGAATTAATGTAAATTTTATACTTACTTACATGTCCAACAAACAGTGGCAGTCAGCATTTCAATTTCCGCATGGATAATAAAATAATACATTTTGTTTCATCAATATTATATTTCTTTTTCTGTACTGATATACGTATGTATAAATACATGTCATATATCATTTATTTGAAATTTTAATTTTATACTGTACACTTTCTAATTTACATATTTAATTATTAAAAGATCACAAAAAGCTAGTAGTATGACGTGTAATAAACACAAATTATATTTCAAAGCTATGAAATAAAGATGTACTTGGGAAATAATTTCCTGTGAAGCAAACCACTCAAGGAATAATCTAAATACGATTTCTACCAAATTAATTGTTAATAAAATTAAATAATGGTCAAATTACTAGAATTAAGAATGTGATTTATATCTTTAGCTGCACTCTAATTCAACAGATTAGTTCAAAAAATAAAATGAAAATCATATCTGTGAACAATATAAATTTTGCAATAGAAATTTAAAATACATAGATAAAAAAGAATGATATAAAATTTAATATTAAACACATTACAAATTATCTCCAATATAATGAATCTGATTAAAAATGAACACTTCAGTGTATAAATTGGATGGAAGAAAATTTTTAAATGGATCAAATCGAAATAAAAATGGATTAAATTTAAAATAAATAAATACTGATTTTAATTTTTTATCCATCAAATGTCACTTTACATTTATTTTTTTTTTTAAATTAAGAAATACTATAACCAAAAGTCAGATTTTCTAAAAGAAATATATGGAGCAATATTAATAATTACATCAAACAACTGAAAATTACTTTCATACATGCCATTTATTAATACACAAAAATTACAAAGAATAATACTAACATCAATTATAGTAATAATAAGCTTTATAAAAAAAAATTAATCTTTAATAAATTTATGACATTTATTTGTACTACGAAAAAAAAAAACAGTTACTTTGCTTTAAATAATTTTTTTTAAACTGATATATAATTTAAACTTGGTTAAAGTCAATCAATACTCAGAATTACCCGTAATAAAATGTATAATCCTTGAAAACAAGATTAAAACTGAAATATTAATTAAATGTTAAAAGGAAAACTGAAATTATAAAGTATGGTTTTTAATGTGTATTTTAATTATTATTTTACTATTTTAGTTATATATTAAATATTTATTACTCTAATTAATACAGAAAGCAAGTAAGCATTGCTTTATTAAAAATATAAACTACACAACATTTAAAATTTTTAAATATATAATAGATCTTATATTTAAATTAAAAGAAATCATCTACTGAAACATTGTGATAAAAATAAAACAATGTTAAATATTAATGCCGGAGAAATACTGTTTGCCACATTAATAATATTCCTGCAAATTTTAGAGAATATTTTTCAGAAAAATAGTTTTTCAAATCTTTTGAAAGGTTGTAAAATATAAATTAAGATGGACAACGGTCAATTATTAATAGATTGCATTCAATGAACACATACAGGTATTAGTAGTAAGTAGGCAATATATGAGTCTAATAATTATTTTAAAAACAATAAATGCAGAATTAACAATTAAAAATGTATAGAACAGTAATTTAAAATCTTTTATCTACAGTAATAATTACAGACCAATATATATATATATATATCATAAACAATATCGAAAAACATATAATAAAATCACTCGATGACTGTATCAATTATTTTTTTAAATTTTAAGATTTATAAATATAAAATCACGAAAAGTTTATCAGTATGCTACAAATAACATCCTTTTACCATGAACAAATTAACAAAATATTAGGCTAAATAAAAATACTAATGTTTAAACAAACATCACACAGGTAAACAAAAATGCAATTTATTATGAGTTTAATACAGATGATAGAGTAAATTTTAAATAAGTAAATGGATTTTTTTCCATTAAAGAACTACTTGAAAAATTCTGTTATACACTAAATTTTATGAATACAAAAAGTAATAAATCCACGACTTCAAATTTTAAAATATACAATTTACATTTTCATGGTCATAAGTACCCAGTACTATTTTTAAGGATAAAAGTCATGGATTAAAAAAAAATCTATTAACTAATAATATAAATTAACTGAAATATTTTTCTTTTGTTTTTGGGACAGTTAAATTTATATTGTGTATTACATTTAGATGAGAAGCTTAGTCATCTTCATCCAGCTTCTTCACTGCCTTCCACACTTTTATCACAGTTAGGTAAGATCCCAACACTTCTGCTGCCTTTAACTTTGACAATAAATTTATTTTAACAATGAGAAAATAATCAAAATATTTGTCAATAGAAAGTGATAAATGCATAGTTTTATAATACACATACATTAAGAAAACTATATATTATATATATAAATATATGTATCATATAAAACAAAAAACAAAACAAAGCTATAATGAACTACACGATCTAAAGCTAATTTAAATGTTTTACAAAAAAATTATTTAAAATAAAGTGAAATTTGTAATTTAAACAAAATTAAATGAATACTTTGTACTATATTTTAAAGTACAAAATATTATAGTCAACACTACTGACTGAGTAATATCAACTTTGGAGAAAATATATTAAAAAAAAATCATAAAAAATAAAAATATGTTATTATTTTAGGTGACAAGTTAATGCAAAAAAGTTATCTGACTAATATCAATCTAGAAATAAATCAAATGATTATCCCTATGCATTAATTTTTTTTAAAAACTGTCAATTATATTGATCAAGAATATCACCTGAACCTAAGTAACTATCATTAATACACAATAGGCTTATAACACGTAAGGTACACATAGTAGAACTACAATGCACACATTTTTCCACAAAACACACGTTACAATCTAATAATTATTTTATTGATTAGTAATGAAGATTTATTAGTTTATAAATATAATGTAAAATCCCTGTTTTATTTTAAAACTACAACTACTTTTTTATATTTTTGTATATATATATATATTTTAAGTAGTAATAACGATGTCTGTCTAAATATCTGTTCACTTTTTTTTCTGCTACTTATACATTTAAATACTGATTAAAAGGACTAATGACTATTAAAATATATAAATATCATTAATATAAATTAAAAGCAGATCACTTCTTTTTTTTTTTAAAGTAATCAAATAACAAATTAATTTACTATCATAAAAAAACCCTAAACTATCATAAAAATTCTAAATTGCAACTCTCACAAATCCTAATGATAATATTAATGATAATGAAAATAGTAATAAAAAATAATTACTGAATAATAAAGAAAATTAAGCCAAATAAATAGTCATGGCTGATTACTTTGTTACATCAATAAAGGAAAGCTGGTTAAAAACAACTGTCAACATCAGGTTTCCCAAATAAAAAACTCAGTATCTCCAATACTCTTTATCATATGTTGTCCATTATATTGGTACAGGTTAAATTACATATATATATATTTTTGTTTACTGAGCTGTTACTGCATCTTTCTTTCCTTCTGCCTGTAACAAACGCGAAAACAATGCTTTATACATATCAGTATGTAAAATTACACTATTATAACACGATTTAAAAGTTAACAAATGAGAATACTGGTTCATCTAAAATAATAAAATCCGATTTCAACAAAATTTCAGAGAACCACATAAATTTTCCATTAAGAGCAAGATTCAGATGAATGTAAGGGATTAACCGATAAGCTATTCTTAACAAATAAATTTCAATGTGTATTTGGTATAATGTAATAAGGCTAATGTAAAATGAAAATTATGTTGAATGTAAAAAACATACAAATGAAGAAAAAATATGTCTACTCTGAACTGCACTGTACTATACTATTAATATTTTCTTCAGTAACATTTTATCCTTTGATAACATTAAACAATACTATATTATGTAAAAATCTCTAGAGCTAATGTATTTAAAGAACTCACTCCATATTTTAAATAGGAGAAAAATTGAAGGAATGGTCTGTGGAAATACTCCACTGTAAACTGCATTTCTTAAATATAAATTCTATTGTCAAAAGATTTTACAGGGCATTATTTTAATGGAGGAATATAACCCAAATGAAAAAAATTTAAATTAAGATACAAACTTAGAACATAATCTAGAAAATAAAGTAGACATCACTTGAATCAATAGCGTGAAATATGTACATTATATTTAAGATGAAATTAAAGAAAAGACATTTAAATTAAATAATCATGTTATGAAAGAGGACGTGTTCATTGAATGCAGACTAAGTAAATAAGTGATAAATCAAAATTTTTTTAACAACATAAAAACTAAACATGAAACTATTAATTGTCCAACAGTATATCTTACTATGTAAAGCAGAAGTGAGTGCATCTAATGTACCTACCCAAATAATTAAAAAAAAGCTACAGGAAACAAGGAATGCCTTACAATCAACTATACTTCATTCTACAAAATTCAAGACTTACCAGTTTAAAATATAAACATCCACAATAATAAAAAACCCCATTTTAAAAATATTTCATAATTATTACAATCTTGGACATAAATGTATTTTAAAGGCAGGCAAAATAAGTTAAAGATGAAAAGCTTCCAAACTTCTACTGAACCCAAGACCAGTATTTTTAGAAATCTAACAAAGAAATGCTTACAGAAGCAGATAAAGTATCCATTATTGTTTCAGTATCTCAATCAAATGGACATCATATGATGAAAATACAACAGAAAAAACAGTGGCCATTCTTTAAAAATTATTATATTAATTATGCCAACATTCAAACAGGACTATATACATTTAATCCTAGATTTCAAGGTGCTCTAAAAATTAAATAAATGTAACCTCTGAAAATTATGAGATAAGCCAAATTCTCTTACCAAGGACAAAGAATTGGGATAATACAATCCAACACACAAAACCATGGAATCCCTTTTTGGCAGGGGATACGATACATCATGGTATCGTATAAGATTTCATTGCTCATGAAATCTTCTAATTTAAAATAATGTCAACTTTCTTACATATTTTTTATTTAAATAAGTTTTTCATTAATTTAAGCATAAAAACACCTGAACTAAAATAAATTTAAATAATTAAAAAAATACTTTACAATTGAGGCTGACGGACACCCATTTACTTAAATACAAATAAAATGTAAATACTGAAGTATAATTAGTGAACTTTAAAATTCATTGAAAATTTACTGTCAATCTTGACCTTGCATTGTCAATGTCTTTTTGAAATCACTCTCACTGGCAAATTTGGTTTCATTTACCCATCATAGTTAGGGGGGGGGGGGGGGAAGAAGCAGAGGATATATAATATAATTGTATTATTAGATAAAATCTGAAATTCATATGTACAAATTTTGTCAAGGATGAGTTGTACATTACAACAAAACTTCCGTATAAAAAAAAAATACAGACATTTGCTTAGTCTCACCAACAAAAATATGAGAAAAAAGTAGTAAAATTAATTGATGAAACCTTCAGCTACAGAAAAAACCAAAATTGCCAAATACTTCAAAAGTAAAAAAAATAAATTGACTAAAAAATACTGAATATTAGGTTCAAAGACAATTAACACATAAATAGTTAAAAAAAAATTATATATATATATATAAATATAAACTTGCCCCTAATTAAAAAAAAACTGAATTGAAATTATTTAGAAATGTTTAAAACGGTCAGAAAAAATAAATGAAAAAGTTCATCTTGTATCTATAACAAATAAGTTTTAAATTACAACGAAAACCACAACTTTTGAGCTTTATTTAAATTAATATGGTAATCTTAAATAATCATATATATGGATTACTAATATGTAAAGATTATATTCATGTGGTCTTTCTGCCCTGATGCAAGTCCTTTGCACTATGTTCATCTCTTTCCCGACTAAACTTTTAAAATGTTTAGCTCTATTTCCCTGTAATTGTCTATAATTTTTACTTATTTCATTAACTCTTTTCATCTTCTACTAATCCTCTTATCACAGATTTAAATCAATACTCCTCTCATGAAAGCTAATTGGCTTTGCAGCCAGTTAGTTTTCAGCTTGTGGACTATTCTGTCTAAGCTTCTATACTATTTAATTCTCATAATTTTTTCCATTTTCTTTTGTTTAATTAATCTTCTCCAACCTCCTTAATGTCCGCATTCAATTTTTACTTTTTCTTCCATATATACATATTTTCCAAACATATCAGGATATCAAACATCAACACAACTAAATCTTTACTCAAGTCTTACAATAACTGTTTCTTTCTAATGTATGATTCCTTAACAGTTCAAATATTACTTTTATTCAATGTATTACTAAGGTAGTTAAGCTATTCTTGTTTTAATTTTGTTTTCACTTTTGCAATCTTCACATAACATTTTATTTAAATTTCTCTAATCGTTTACTTTTTCAATTTTTTCTTCTTTTGTCCAGATTTTCATTGATCTATTATCTCAAACTGTCATTATTTTAATTTTTCCTTTTATATGACTGTTCTGCTACAATAAGAACAATTATAACTTAAGATTAAAAATATTTAAAAATCTATCAGAATAATGAAGAAAAATACGCTTCACATTAACATATTAATATTTGAACATTTTTAATGTACTACTTTCAATAAACAAATTAGTGTAATACAAGCAAAAGATGGCCAGTTGCCTGATAACAGTCACACTAGAATTTATTGGTCTTGTGAAACACTTTTAAGTAGTAAACAACACCAAAAAAAACAAAAAAACAAACAAAACATCAAGATACTTGTCAAAGGTAAAATGAACAATGTGTGTTGGTTTTTTAAAGAAATATCTGGATATATGGTTCTTTGACTATGACTATAACTTCAAAAGTCACATAAAACTCATCAGAAAAGATGCTAAACAGTAATGTTAATTTGTTTGTATAAATATATATATTTTTTTTAATTACAAGGTTATAACAAAATATCCATTTTAAACGATGTATTCAAAGAAAAAATAACTCTATGTGATAAAAAAAAAAATTGTAAAAAAATTTCAAACACTGAATACAAAGTTCTTAACTTTAAAATTAACCGATTTTAAATTATCAGTTTAAGTAATAAAGCTAAAAAACAAAATGACAGCTACAATTATGTAAAAGTAAGATATTTACCTACCACACAAGCATCACCTCTTAACTTCGTATATTGCATTTTTTAACAACAATTACAATTATTCAGTTCACATTTCAACAGAAATCACTTAATTCTCTTTCTTAACTTCAACTGTTTTGTAAAAACTGTAGTTTTTCATTGATCCAGCAAATAAATCTTAAGAATATTCCATGCAGAATCCAGTTTGAAAACATCACTATCTATAACTCTGTATTTTTAAGCTAGATGATAATTCAATTACCCAAATTATTTGTTTTTCTTTTTGGTAGGAGCCCTTTTCTGTGACTCCTTTTGGTCCTATTATAAAACTCTGGGTTCAACTCGATTTCTTTCTCTCCATTTAAGTGTGTTCAGGAAGTTATTAGGTATCTAATTCTGGTACTCTTGTCTCTCTGCTTTTTCTTTCTTTAAAGACCTTCCTTCATGCCAGGTCAATTTCCAGTAAAGCAAAACAATTCTTAAGCTGGTTCTATTTCTCTTTATGCTGAAAAACTTTTAATCTGTCAGATGTGGTCAGGTTCCTTTCTTTTTTTTTCTTTTTCTTGTTTAGCCTCCAGTAACTACCATTCAGATGATGAATGAGGATGATACGTATGTGTGTAAATGAAGTCTTGTACATTCTCAGTTCGACCATTCCAGAGGTGTGTGGTTAATTTAAACCCAACCACCAAAGAACACCTCTCAGTTCGACCATTCCAGAGGTGTGTGGTTAATTTAAACCCAACCACCAAAGAACACCAGTATCCACGATCTAGTATTCAAATCCGTGTAAAAATAACTGGCTTTACTAGGACTTCAACACTGGAACTCTTGATTTCCAAATCAGCTGATTTGGGAAGACGCTTTCACCATTGGACCAACCCGGTGGGTTGTGGTCAGTTCCTGATCCTGTGCCTTCTTGTTATTCAATTATTTTTCAGAAGATCTATCAATCAGTGTATCAATCAGTATCTATGCAGATCCATCAATCAGTGGTTCTGCAACCATCAATGATTTTTTAGTTTGTTCCAATGATATGATGTTAGAACCAGTCCTATACAAATAAGAATAAAATATTGTAAAGAAAATAATGTTTTCTTTTTACCTATGAAATTTCTGTTGACAGAGCATGGACAACTAAATCATCTGGAAAAATCTGATCAGGTAACTAGGCTCAAAAGCCAATTACCTAGATCACCTTCCTATACCAACATACTAAGGGTATTATGCAAGATTTCCCTATCTTTTTGTCCTGACAAAAGAACATGTTTCTGAATAGTAATGAATAGTTCAAATTGCTGTCAAACAATTCCATACTTGTTATTTTACTAGATAATTAAATATACACACCATCAATGATGTCCTTAGACTCTAAGTTAGTAACACCAATGGTGGTTTTAGAGGTGGTGACAGCATCCAAAATAAGTAGCCTACCAAAAATATTTATGTCAAATCTAAATTGGAATCCAGAAACACTTTACTCTGATTTTATTGGCCGTACCCCAATGTATGATTACAAACTCAAAAATCTTTATGGAAGAATTACTTGCTTAATGCTAACTAAAAAATTCACATCCACGTTTTAAATAAAAATCTGGGAGAGCAATTATACAATATCACAGTTTTTATTATAAAGTTAAATTCAAATTATAATCACTTAAGTAGGCAAGTTATCACAAATCACACTCAATAAAAAAATTAAATCAAGATAAAATAATTACTTTACACACAAACACACGCACACTAACACTGATAAACTGTTAATATCAAATTCAATCAAAACTACTATTTACTTTTCGTGATTTTCAAATTTTTTATGATCAGAAAATTAAGTATGTTCTTTGCAGCTATGGTTAAAAACCAGAAAATTTGCTATTACTTTATCAATATGAAGAGGAAGCCTACTTGTACGTTTAAAATGCTTGATTTTTTCCAGAATGTATACAATTTTGGTAAAGTAAATATATTTACGGATATGAAGCACTGTTTAATTTTCAGTACATTTCAACTATGTGGCAAGTATTTTCCCTGACATTTCCTGCGTAAACTTATAATAAATATTCACATTTTCTATTAATAAAAATTAACAGCCATTAATTATAGTTATATTATCATAATCAGTAGGCAAAAACCCACCAAAATTAACACTGTTTTTGACATAATCAGAGACATTACTTTAAAATTATCTTAATCTCTAATACAAAAATCTGATGTGGATGCCACATGACTTTCTTGTATACCTATTAAATTACATATACACATTTGTTTAAAATGAAAAGTACATAAAATTTTATTTTACTAACTCCTGATAGTTTTTTAATTTTTTTTTTTTTTATTGTTTTTATTCAATTATTATTTATTGTACAATTTTCTTTATAATCAGAAGTTAATAAATCAATATATTTAAATTAAGAAAAAGAAGAAAAAAAAAGGAAATGAAGTCGCATTTGAACCGATGTGCCTTTCCCTTGTAAGAGATCAAAATACTTCATTAATTAAAATTTTATTTGGCTATAACTCTGGAACCAATGAAAATAAGTACCACTTATGATGTATCGAAAAGCTCTCAATGAGAACTTATTACTGCACTTAAGAAAGGTCCAAAATCCAATTTCTTTTTTTGGATATTGGGCTTTCTTGGACACTTGGTTCAATCAATTGCAATCAAGTTTTTGAGTTATGCAAGATACAACATATGTATGTACAGACATCACATCAAAACTAATCAAAATAGATTAAAGGATGGTCAAAATGGATATTTCCATTAAAATCTGAAAACCGAAATTTTTCACGATCACAATACTTACTTTCTTTGTACAAGGAAGTAAAAATCATTAAAATCACTAATCTTCTAACAATAATTTATTAATCTACAGGGATTGGCCACAATTATTTTCTGCCCGACTTCATTGGTTTTTAAGAATTAGCCTAAAGATAGCTGAATAAATTCATAGATGTCATATCCAGATAATTAAAAGTATCAGAATTAAAAAAAGTTTATTCATTTGCAGTGGTGAGCAGGAAAACATGAAATGATATTACTCATAAGTAGCAGTAGTAAACTGTAACTGGCAAATAAATGAATATGTTTATGAGATAGTTATACGATTTAAAATTCAGCTTTAGATCTGAGAAATATATATTTTTTCAAACTATTTAATGAAATTAAAAAATTTTGAAAAACCTTTCTCTTGCATGCTTGATATACAAAGATAAATAAAAAACTAAAGGCAATTTTGTGTTTTCGCAGGAATAAACTTGGACTATGTATATACTCGGGATTCCTCATTCAGCTGAGTGTCACGAAGCCAAAAGGTCACATCACAAGTATGGATGCATCACTCCACTAATATACCTTCAAGGAACAGTGTGCCTTTCTTTGACTGAATATTTCAAGGTTTGCCACTTACTTTCTAGTTGATAGTGGTGAACCTGTTTCATCGGCTGTCGCAATTCATTAAAAAATTCTAGGATCGGCTGCATAACGTTGAAAAAACTGGGCAGCCTGTTGCGCGCTGCTGCTGAAGCTCAGCTAAGTTCCTTGGGTACCCAACTTGCACAAAGTTTATGGTACGCTAATTCATTATGCAATATTGTATATGACTATCTGAAACTTATGTCCAAGAGGTCTGCCAGGTGTGCAATTGTGATTCTTTGATTGCCTCTGATAATGGTATCTATCCGTTGGATATTTTCTTCTGTGCAGGTTGTTTTTGGACGTTCAGTTCAACTTTCATCCATCATGCATCCCACTTTAAAACGGTCCACCCACTCATACACCTTTCTTTGAGTAGTGGTGGTACTTGCTTCATACTGCGCTAATAGCCACTCATGGATGTCTACTGGCTTGAACACCTCTGATCACACAAAGTGCATTATAGGATGCTGTTTCTTGATGACCCATACGTCTGATATTTTTTCTTTGAGACAATTGACTAAATGGGGCAGTGATGGATACTCTTACTTCCTTCACTACAAGTATATGCATAGTGAAATCAGACATGCTCAATCTTCGTTTAACAAAATTGCCTTTACATTTTTTATTTACCATTGAATATTAAAACTGCAAAACATACTTGTGATATTGACGCAATAAAAAATAATTCTCTCTCACACACACACACACGCGCGCGCGCACTAAACAGGTCCCAAACCAGTTATAAAACAACAATTTATTTTTGTGGCTATCTAGATTAGAATGCAATCATCTTAACAAAAAAAAAATTAGAAAAGATGCAAGCCATAGCAACTTTTTAGTACAAGCCTAGTGATAAAAAAAGAATAAAAAAATACATAATTTTCTTCAAAATAAATGGTTTGTTTAAAAAATAACTGAACATTTTTAATTACATGCCAAAAGAAATATTCAGTGACATGCAGTTGGCAGCATCATGTTTTCACATAACTGTAACATGTTCTTGGATTGTTGATATCTCATTTGTTTTCATGTTATAGTGATAGTAGCAATTTTTTAATGTGTAATTTTTGGGTGCAACAACACAACAAAAACTTTTGCTTGAAACTGGGGAAAACTTTTATAGAAACAAGCTCAGAGATGATGCGCTGAGCCATATGCAATGTTACAAATGGTTTTTACAATTCAAAAGTGGTCGTCAGTCAATTGAAGGCAATCCTCGACCAGGAAGGCCTTCGACTTCAACTGATGACACCCACGTTCACAAAATCAACTATCTGGTGCTTTCAAATTGCCAACTAACTGTCAAAGAACTTGCAGAAGATCTCAACTGGATCATGCCATGACATGTTGGCTGAAAAATTATGAATAAGCATCAAGTTGCAGCAGTTTGATAACCGAACAGCAGAGTGAGCGTTCATTGGCAACTTCTTGAACAAACCAATGGTGTTTAAACATTCATGCAAAGGATAATGGGAGACGAAAGCTAGGTTTAGATCGTACGACACAGACAAAAGTTCAGTCATAAAAAAAATCACTCATTACAAAAATCACTACTAACACTTAAACATGTTGCACTCAAATACAGTAATTAAACAAGATATCATGAATCTAAGAACATGTGGTTACAGAGGAGGTTATGCAGAAACAATCCTGGCAACCACACATCACTAAATACCTCAGCTGGCATGTAATTAAAAGTTTTCGGTTATTTTCTGAACAGACCTTATAGGTATGGTGATAAATCACTTATCATTAACCATGTGATGTGTCTTCCACAAATGTTCTTAATTTAAAGTACTTCTATACCCTGTTCTGAATGACAAACTAAAAATCAAGTAAATTTACACAATGAAAAAGTTACCAGTGATTACTGATTATCATGAAGAGGAAGAGTGATTATTCTAAATTCTAATTAAATGATTACAACAGCCTGAATATTTTTTAATTCAACCATTAATATTAAAGAAAATTCAAACAAACAAGAAAGTATTACTTGTCACAAATTATATATAAATACTATAATTCTGAGCAACTTCAATTTTGTTCTTACTTTAATAAACTGTAGTAGATATGCTTAGGATCAGGAAAACACAAGATCTAAATGTCAGAAAGGTTTGGACAGCACATAATCAGTGCAAGTTAAAGAGGCTGCAATATATTCACTTCAGAGACTACAACACATGTTCTATGATACTGGTCACGTACGATGGATCAGCCCTTACAAAAAGCACTATTGCCTATTAAGGTTTGTTTGTAGTTTATTCCTCTTCAAAAAATTCTAACCTTAACCATACCTCTCTCCACAGAATGGATTAGAATCTGAACAGGTTACCATAACATAAAACAGATTGCTAATCGACTAGGCTGATAAGATGGTACAGAATTGGACCTTGCACAGGTCACCTGCTGTCCAAACCTGCTTTTCAACATTTGGATCCTGTTTTCCTGATCCTAAAAATATATCTATGGCGTATTTAAGTATGAAAAAATCTAATTAAATAATTGCTCAGAATTACAATACATATGTATATTTAGAATGGAAAATATGCAGTACTGATGGTACTGTTAATGTAAGTAAAGGGGGCAGTAAACATAATAGATTATCATAAGTTGCAAAACGCCAACACTGCTCCAGCAACTTCCATTCTAAACATGAGTTGAGCTTTTCAAATTTCTATAAGTATTAGCAATTAAGATGTGGACTAAGTCCCAAGTATAAAATTCAAATTTGAGCAATTATTTATACGGTAATATAGTTTAATGGTTTATTCTTTTAACAAACTAAACAAATTTATAATCCAAATACAAACAACAAAAGAGATGCAACTATTTATCTTGGTAGGCTGTTAATTCAACGGTTCGAAATTAAAAAAAAAGATTGCATTCAACAAATTAACTTACAAGCAATAACACTTACCTCATTCTTATCTTTCACTGGCTTGTTCTTCTTCCCTTTCCTATTTTTAAAGGGTGTAATGCCCAATTTTCTCATTTTAGCTGCATGTCGTAATTCTACTCCTCTCGGGGGCCTCCCACGACCACGCATTAAAGGAGGAGGTGGAGGAGGCATTCTAGGAATTGGACCGTGCGGAGGAAACATTGGGACTGGGGGTCGAGGCGGAAAGGGTAAATTTCTTCTCAGGGGTGGTACTGGAGGGACAGGCGGAAGCCTCGGGGGTGGAGGCCTCATATGAGGAGGTGGGGGAGGTAGCGGAGGAGGCATAGGTGGAACAAAAGGAGGTGATCTCATACCTGGAGGCGGTAATGGCCTCATCCGTGGAGGTGGCATATGTGGCGGTGGAATCGGAGGCGGCATAACGCTATTTCGTGCCATCAAAGGCGGTGGAGGGCCAACACCGCGTCCTCTTCCCATTTTACCCCGACCTCCACGCGCCGCACCACGTGCTAAACGCACCATAATTGCACGTTCTAGCTAAAGTAATACAAAAATATCTCCGTTTGGTACTGAAAAATACTTCAATCAACGAAATTAAACACAAACAATGAACACAATATAAATCACACAACTGACGCAGTCTACGGATCAGAAACAAAATGGCGCGATGTAATATTGTACAGTCCAAACAAAGACCATACATCTTACAGATAAAAAATAGATAATTAATCTGTAAAATGTTTAAATCACTAAAGTTTGTGTGACACAATCTTTTTTTTTTGTGAAAATTAATGGCAGTGTATAAACTATAGATTATGTTTACAGGTGTTAAATTTCATATTTATCAATCAAATTCTCTGGATGTAATTTGCAATCTCTATGTTAGTAAGGTATATTTCAATGAATAAATAAAAAAATTTTAATTTTTTTAATAAATATTTTATTTCTAACAAAATTGAGCAATTAACAGTTTTTGTAAATAGTAAGAACGTTTATAAAATGGATGCAATCGCATGCTATTAAAATAATAAAGTTCTTTCTCTTAGTTTTAAACAAATTTAACAATATTAAAAACATTTATCAGTAATTAAAAATAAAATATTTAACACTATTTTTTAAAAGAAAATATCTTCTCAATTAATACTTGAAAATGTGCTTTTGGAAGATTTTTTCTAAATTACTGTGCAGGTCATTATTTGGTGTTGCAGTTAGCGTTATTGCATACGGCTTCATACAGAATTCACAACAGAGCGTTTAGAATTGATCAAATAATGTATTTTTGATTTGATGTGTTTGTTTAGAATGTTGTTTTTGCAAAATTTATTAACTATTCAAGTTTACTGTATCTGTGGCTTTTATGTGCTATAGGTAAAATTTCTACCTTCCCACCATGTAATAACTTTAATTTTTTGTGCCTTAATAGCTAACTAGTGGTAGTACTTGGGAACTAGTGATCATTTTCAGCCAATCACAAAACTCGCAGTAGATAAAAACCTACTGATAAACTATGGGAAGAGGTATGACTACAGAAAACAATGAGTGAGATAAATCCTTCCCAGAAATCACAACTTACAATGAATTTAAAACCGCAAGTACATGGATCCAGAAAGCAGTTACATAACCTAACTAATATCTAGGTTGATAAAGGAAACTTCAATAATTTTATTTAACGTGGTCACATATCATGAAGCAAGATCATATGGGAAATGAACTAACACAACATAATTGAAACTAAACTAGTTTAATTTTAAAAATTCATTAAAACCTTTTTATAATGGAAACTACAAGGGATGTCAAAAGATTTTCTGCTTTGGGAGCTTTTTTAAAGTCATTAAAGAACAAAATCGCTTTAAAGAATAGGATTTTTATTAATTATCACCTTACTTTAATCACTTTTTTAATGAAAAAATATTTATTAAAATTAATTGTTAAAAAACAGAAAATAACCAGTTAACTTTTTCAATATAACTATCACTGAGTTCAGCCCAGCATTTTTATGGTAGTAATCTGAAAAGTAGCTCTTCTGGAGTAATTTGTTGCATAATTATCTTTATGAAGTACACCTTGACAGTAATAATTTGCTTTCCTAATTTACTACTGTCATCACAGTTTCACACAGATTTCATACAATACATTGCTTTTGTAACCATAAAATCTGAAGCTCTGAATTTATTTTCTTGCAATTTTCAATGCTTGAGCTTAATAATTTGGCCTGAAATAGGCAACCTTTCTTCTCGTGAACTTTTACACCCCTTCTAAACAGCATAGTTAACATTGTCATTAAAAATTATTCATATATTTTATTGCTTACTTTTGTTCAGTCATTCATAGATTACTGCACCTTTATTTTTCTTATATTTTTATAGTGTGAATATAAGTATTCACACTATATTTTTGTAGTGTTATTTTAAAATTATTTAAAATATATTTGTATTTTTTGCAATCCTTGTGATATTATTTCTTTATTCTTAATTAGTCCTTTTAAAATACCAATATAATAATAATAATAACAACCTGTGCGGGGTTACCTGTCCTCCGTTGGGCGCATCCCCAGGTGGTGGATCAGAGGTTGCTGGGTAGGTAGGAAATAAAATCCAGCTGTGGACCAAAACAGGTAACCAGCAGGTGCGTTAGCAGCTCACCTGCCATGTGTAATTTGCTCCAATCACTAGAAGCAAAGCCTGGAGTGTGCCAGTAATGAGTCTGCAACTGGCACATAAGATGACAGACTCTTTCTGGGGAAGAGTAGACTGAGGAGAGAGTCCTCTGTCGCTTGGTGAGCAGCAACCTGGACCGTCCAATGTTGTAGGCAACATTGTACCTGAACTCAGGTGTCCATCCCTACATCCTGGAGCAGGAAGTGGTTAAATGGATAGTGGAAATAAAAACCTTCCTTTACCGCTCCTACCTTCAAATAAAAAAAATAGAAACAGATATGAGGCCATACGTGTTGAACTGCACCGTATCATGGTTGATTGCTTCCCTAAATTGCAGGGTAAGATGGTCCAAAACATCCTTGACCTACACAGTTCTCTTTTTTTTTGCATCACATTGGGTGCCTGTGGATATTTTCACAATAGTCAGGTTGGAGGTTTCATGGGAGCTCGATTTGCTGTCCAACCCATCTATTGATGACAGCATGCTGGATGAAGCACCTGTTTCTCCCATTCATATGGCTGACCTGTTTGCAGAGAATTTGCTGTGCTGTGATAAAATGGATATGGCATTAAAACCCAGGATTCCTAAGTTGTGGGCAAAAAGTGGCACGAAAATAATAATCGATCATGTCAATCAGCTTTTAGCTAATAAAGTTACACGCATGACAACAATCCAAGGCCTTCATGAGTTGGTTTACAGAAGTGTTCTCATGGTGACGGTAACTAATAACCAGCAAGTTTGAGGAGCTGTGAAGCGAGATAGACCTAAGTGCTGGCTTGGGAGTTTCATTTGGTCATCTAACCACATTTATGGTAACCCAGAACTTCTCCCAGAAAGTGCGAGCTGCTGCGGAGACCATTTACAACATCAATAGGAGCCTGTAAAACAACTCAATTGCTGAAGTCCTTGTATTGAAATAATGCCTCCCTGTGTTATTCTGTAGGATGTGCTATTACAAAATAAGTAATATGTGACATGAACAAAACCATTTGTTGAGAACCAACTAGCGTGAATTCTTTAAGAGGCTGCAAACACCAGTTATGCAGCAATTCCAGGCTTCAGCAGTTCCTTCCAGCACTGAAGTTTTGGATTACAGACTCCAATCTGGTCGAGCTTGTTATTGTGTTGTGATGAAGCAGAATGGATCCATGATGAGAAGAGGAGAGTGAACCAGATGCCATCTATGGTTGGCCAGATTGTGACTTTGGATGATGTAATTGGGTCTGTTGCTCAAACACATAACTGGAAAGCAACCAGGATCGATGGTGTGCAGAACTTTTGGTTCAAGCGCTTCTCAGCTGTACATGATTGCGTGCTGAGTTTTCTCGGCGATATTACAGGATGCCAAGATTTCTCACCCAGGGAGTGACCTACTTTATTCCCAACACTGTTCAGATACGGCCGACCCCACAAATTGCCAACCTATTACTTGCCTCCCAACATTCTATAAGATTTCTACATCTCTCCTATGTGCCAAAATTTCTGCCCATCTAGAATAGCACCAGATTATTATGGAAGAGCAGAAGGGTTGTAAGGAGCAGTTGGTGGTGGACAGTGTTCTCTCTCCTCGGCTAAAAAGAGTCTGTGCGATCTGTATACAGCTTATATAGGCTACAGAAAAGCCTTCGACTCTGTGCTGCATTCCTGGCTTGTGGAAGTGCTTGTTTTGTTTAAGGTTGACCTGTTGGTCATGGAGTTCCTGCGATACGCAATGGATAAATGGTGCACCTGTCTTGTACTGACTGTCCCTAATAAAGAGCCTGCGACCATTGGCGAGGTGGTGATTCACCAAGGCATGTTTCAAGGTGATGCTGTGAGTGTGCTCTTGTTCTGTACGGCAAGCTCTCTGTCCACCATCCTAAAACTGGCCTATGAGGGGTTTGCAATTGGCCAATACTGTTATAGCCTCCTCATGTACATGGATGATATAAAACTTCTTTCTGACACTAAAAATGGTGTCCAATGGATTGTTAAGCTGGTCAAGAAATTCTGTCGACGTATGTTTGAGGTGTGGCTTAGACAAGTGTTGGGTTAATGCCATGAGAAATATTTGGTCACGGATGGATGTCTGTATATATATATATATATATATATATATACACCCTAAAAACTGAACTCCAGGCTATTATTCTTTTATAACTGCCAGGTGCAATATAATTTATGATTTGTTTCTATAAAACTTCACCACAGTATCTCCTTTAAGAAAGATCTTTAGTGTCAGATTAAAGGCTTGAAGTAACCTATTCATTTTAGAATTCTGTGTGCACTAGGAAAAAACATACTGCACTGTTGTCAAATTGTGTCTAATAAACTACGGAAAAAATAGCATACATTTACTTCATGCTAACCATTAATTCTATGGTAAGATATTTTTCGTCGTAACTGCTTTGTGCTGTACAAATGTAATCATTAACATTTAACATTCAATAAAATGAAAAGGCTTTGCACTTACAAATTAAAAAAAAATTTACTTTATTAGGGATTTTACAGCTTTCAACTTTATTGAAAAGTAACTCTAATAATTTTATACAAAGGTATTACAACATCAAGCAAATATAAAATAGATAGATATACCAGAACTCCCACAAAGAATAACATTTAGCATTATTCTAAAAACAAAATTCACAAACAACATAAACCAATTAGTACTGCCATTAAATAGTTTTTGATCCATCTAGCCAACAAACTAGCTGTTTGGAGATACTGATGATTCATTTTTGAGTAGCTTGTACATTAATACCAATTGTACATGAAATAACTGATGTAAGTGAAATAATTCATCTACAAAATCAAGAATGTATAACTGGGAATATAACTACGCCCTTTTTATTAACAAAAGTAAGCTAGTATTATAGTTGTTAAACATCACCCAGTAGTCATGCAGTTAATGGAAGTGTAGATCAGTCTAATTCTTGATACTTGTCTACATATAATTTTATACTAAGTTTTCAGGAAAAATGTTATCACTATCTATCAACATCATGGTTAAAGAGCATGACATACATAGCAATTTGATCAAAGCTTCAAAGTTGCGTGTTTATTACTTTTTTTAAAAACATTTACATTGAATTTAAATACATTTTATATTACTGATATCTTTCTCTTTAGCAAGGAAATCTGTGCTGTTATAACAACTTGATGCTAACCCCAATCTTTTTCAAAAATCATCACTTGTGAAGAAACTTGGATCATACAGTATTATCTTGACACAAAACTACAGTCAATGTACTGTAAAATACCACCAATATCAAGAATGAAAAAAATTTTGTCAAAGAAAGTTGTTATTCAAAGCTATGCTCAATGCATTTTTTGATGTAAATTTCATAATTTTTAAAAAACAGGTTTAAGACACAGTGAACCAACATTATTATAGGAGGTTTTGATAAAAATGAAAGAATAAATTCAAAAGAAATATTCAGTTACTTTTTTACTTGCTAGTAAGTATTGTATTCGTGGAAAATTTCAGTTTTCAGATTTCAATGGAAATATCCATTTTGACCATCCCTAAGTAGATTTTGACTAGTTTCAGCGTGACGTCTACATCCATATGTGTGTGCATACATATGTATCTCACATGACTTGAAAATGATTAGCTGTAGAATGTTGAAATTTTGGATTTAGTACTTGTATCATCTAGTTATGCACCTCCCTTTTGACTGCAATTGACTGGACCAAAACTGTCCAAAGAAAGCCCAAAATCCAGAAACTATGAGTTTTTCTTAACTGCAGTAATAAGCCCTCATTGAGAGCTTTTCAATGATATAAGTGATACTTATTTTCAATGGTTTCAGAGTTATAGCCAAATAAAATTTTAATTAATGAAATGTTTGGATATTACCAGAGGAAAGTGTGTTGGTTTGAATCAGACTTCATTTACTCCTTTTTTTTAAATTTAAATGAATTGATTTATTAATAATTATTGTTGGGGAAAGTTACAAAAATAAAATTACAAATAGCTCATTTTTGCCAAAAGAAAATTGGATTTTATTTTTAATGAATGAAAATCAGAATTATATAACCATGTTCATAAAAACAAAAAAAAAATGCATAAATGCATTGTTACATATTATTGTTTTGTTAAGACAAATGCTTTGCACAAAATGTCCTTGTGCGATATTTATATACAACAATCCTTAAGTAAAGTATAGGTAAACGTATTATCTTAAATATTTCTTTTACATAAACACAGAGTATAATAATAGTATCTTGTTGTTTAACAGAGGATTACTTTAATATTTAGTAGACGATTACTGTTTTTTGTTAATGAAAAACAATATCTTGATACTCATTGGCACAGAATGTAATCTGTACTATCATAATAGAAAGTTTAACAGACGATTACTGTAGAATGAAAAACATTAATATCTTGATATTCACTTACGCAGGATGTAATCTGGATTATCATAACAGAGTTTAACGGATGATTACTGTAGAATGAAAAACATTGACATCTTGATATTCACTTGCACAAAATATAATTTCACAATCGTGGATTTTATATGTGTACATAAATTCCTTTAAGTTTAATATTTTATCATACAATTATAGAGAAGAAAAAACACAAACATAATGTTTAAAGGATTTTTAACATACAAAAATAAGATTCATTGTTGAAGAATATGTGTAATTTACTTGTTAACTGCATGAAGTGTAAATTTTGACTAAACAATATTAGAATTGTAAGACGCACTAATGATTCAGAGAGAGACACTGACGAGAGACTGTGAGAGAGAAAAACACACAACGAGAGGCTGTCAAAGAATGACCTGACTCTAGTGGGGAGCCGGCTTATATAGTGTAGGTGGAGCCAAGTGAACTGTAAAGAGCCGAGGTGATGTCGATAGAAGCCGAGTGCATCCGAAAGGAGCTGTGTGAACTGTGAAGAGTCGCTAGATCGTCAAGAGCCGAGTGAATCAGGAGCCGACTGAATGTAACATGTTTATGTTTTGTTCTTTTTTTATTTTATTTTTTTTAACATTATACACATGAAATAATACAGAGTTAAATCTTAATAAATAATCAGTACAAGAGTCATAAATAAAAATCAACTGAGCATATATTTATATGCACGTTATGGAATGCATAAATTTCAGTGTATGAAAAATTTCTTATTTATAATTGAAATATTCATTAGATCGAAATACTGTTAAATTTTAGATGAAAATAAGTCAAATACCAAACCAGTTGAATTAACTTAAAACTGCTTAAGCATTGGCGTAAACAATTATTAACCTATAATTGAAAAAAATCAGAATAAGATTTTATGAACTTTTCATTTTAATTCAAACATTTTTACAGAGGTAAATAATTATTAATAAATCAGTACATTTAACTTTTAAAAAAAAGTTTAAAAAAATATATGTATGTGAAGTTGGATTCAAATCGATGTGTGCATACTTACGGATCTGACAAGTTCTCACTTACACCACATAACTACTTGAAC
This sequence comes from Lycorma delicatula, assembly GCF_047948215.1. NCBI lineage: Eukaryota > Metazoa > Arthropoda > Insecta > Hemiptera > Fulgoridae > Lycorma > Lycorma delicatula. The sequence continues at coordinate 18,991,921 of NC_134456.1, read as the reverse complement.
GACTTAAAAAAAAATTAATATATAAACTAATATAAAATGCTGATATGGACACCACAAAAAATGTTATGCAATGTGGTATCCACCACAATGCAATTATGTAACTGTCTACTTTATTAAAGAAATGGAGGATTGTATGTATGTATGTCACATTTCAAATGAAATGTTTAAATAAGTGCAGCATAAAAATGTGTATATATAGTAATTTAATAGGCGTACAAGGAATTCACGTGTTGTCCACATCAGATTTTTTTATATTAACATATCTACGAAAGAAATATATCAGTACATCACACAAAATATTGGTGGTATATTACACAACGCAGTAATAAACCAATAGAATATTTAACCTACACTACCCATAACTGTGCATAACCATCTACCATATTACTTTCATGACATAAAAATCATTTTTGGCAAGCCAGTAATAGGCGAAGGTAGATTTCACGGTTGCTAAGTAGAGGATAAAAAGATTTCCACCTTAAAGTTAAGAAAACTTCAAATTTACTTAGTATGACAATGGTTGCATGTGAAAAAAGTTTCACATATTTAGCATATGACAAGCGCCATCTTATTTCAATTCCAGCAATATTTTGGTCATCATTGTCATAAGGGTTGGTTTTATCAAAAATTGTCAGACAAAATTTTTAGGTAATGTTTAGAGGACAACTTAACAATCACTTTAAACTGATTCGATAATGTGCCTATTAAGGAAGGTATGTTTTTTTGTCTTTGAAACCCCAATTTTTCTACCCCCTGGGCCAATGGTTGGTGATATCAAAAAACTTTACTTAGATATGCCAAAATTTTCCAAAGTTGAATCATGGTACCCATTTCAGTAGGTAGCTTATGAAATCTACCAATACTACATTACTACTAATATATATTACATTTCTATAACAATTTTACTTTTCAACAAACAGCACATTCAGTCAGACTTACTGTGGGTTTAATCATATTTAGCTTCCTGGCTGAAACATATTTACATTTTGTAATAATATACATTATACTTTTTGTAAAAATATTTGTAATATATTTTTATTTTTTTATTTTAATATGTACATCGCAATCTGTTCAAGTAGTGAACAATAAGCAATCCTCCATGGCCCAGTGAGGTAAGAATGGTATGCATGAGATGTACTCTTGTACAGACTTGACTTCTATGCTCTTCTCAGACTTGTCTTCTATAGACAATTTCTGAGATGCATGGTCAATTGAACCCCAACCAGCAAATACACTGGTATTCACTGTCTAGCATTCAAATCCATATAAAAAGTAACTAACGTTTACTAGGATTTGAATCTCAGAACCTTTGACTTAAAAAATCAGCTGTTAAACAAGTGATTTGCCACAAGTTTATCACTTGACCAACCCAGTAGGCAAACTTATAATAAATGTGTAATAAAAATTACACAGATAAAACACTATACTCCTCCTACCATATTGATGATGTCATATGATGTTTATTATGGGCATTCAACTTGGTTCCACTCAACTATACAATAGCAACACAAGTAATAAATTTTTCATACTTGGAAGAAGCCAGAAGAATGGATTAACCAGGTCAGGAAATTCATGATGCACTAGTTCTGAGCTTCAGTCCATCTAATTGCAACTTTGTGAAAGACATAATAAGTGAGCTCTGACTAAAACTCTTCATGATAGATAATCAGAAGAATCTCATCATAGATAATCAGAAGAATCTCATAACTCAAGAGTGCGTGGGTCAAGCTAGCTTCAGATAGCCTGTTTATTAGGTATTAAACACACAAATAAATGTATGTACAGTTTGTATTTAACCAATGTATTACAGTTTGTTTTTAACCAATACAACAATTAATGAGGTAATACCTAAAATAACTTCAAAAGAAGGAAAGATTTTAAGCTTGACTAATTTATGTACTTATTATAACCTTAAAAATTCTGTAGACTTAAGTAAGATTTTTCATAGATAATTTAAAATACCATTAAGGTGGGATTTAATATTGTTATTTAACTTGATTTCAATCTGGTAAATTTGTGGTTTAATAGTTGCATACAAAAATTGTTCAGTCAATTTGGAATTGATCAGACAAATTTTCTTTTTCATGTAATTGTTATTTCCCAAAAATGAGAATAAACATATTGCCTACAGATACAATGATATAGCTTATCATTTGAAAACTACGATTCAAAATTTTAATAGAATAAAATTAAAATTGTAGTAGAACTAGTTTTAATAGTTAAAAATTAATGGACATTCTGATCATACTATTAAGTCTAGTATCTCAATATTTCATGTTTGATTGGTGTTTTAGAAAACTCATTGACTGACTTCTCATTGGCTTTTTAAAAATAAAACAAAAAATACATTTTTAAAAAAAGATTGCTTAGAAATAAAAAAGGGAGATAAAATATTTCACTGTCATAATCCATACCAATACACAAATTCAAAATTATTATGAAACCACCTTACATGTCAGTATAACCTAATCATGAGTGATATTGGAAATATTGTAACTGGCAGTTTCATCAACAAATTACAGCCAAACTTACAATTCACTGCATAATATAAATACAGTAGATCACCTATTTAACCATATCCAAAGCAAAAAACAAGCATTATTCAGACTATATTATTACAAGGTGTTCAACTTAAAAGAAGCCCCATCACTTAGTTTATAAATAATAGTTCACTGGCAAACTCGTACATAATAATTTACAGGTATTGAAAATGATATCCATCCACTTCTATGCTCTGACAACATGTTTGACCATGTTCCTGGCTACTTTTGTCAGCTATACCCTGTCTATTTCCTGGATGGTATTGGTAATGTTTATCTTCAATTCCTACAAGGTGCGTGGACTGCTTCTTTAAACAGTTTCTTTTATGTAAACCACAAAAAGAAGTTTGGACTAGTTAGATCAAGGGATCTTAGTAACCACAATCCTTTAGAAATGATTTTTCCACTGAAAAAATCCTATAACATCTCCATAATAGAGTGAACTGTATGGCAAGTTGTGCTGTCCTATTGCAACCAATAGTCACACTCATTCTCTTGCAGTAAGGCTATGAACTGTTTGATAATATCTTTGTAGACAGCAGTATCCACAGTTTTTTTCAAAAATAAGAGTCCTGTTATTTGTCACTTTGAAACACCACACCATAATACATCTACTTTTTGTGGGTGTAGCAGAAATTCAAAGAAAATTTGAGGATTTTCAGTACCCCAGGTCCAATAGTTCTGATTTTAACATACAAACCAAGGTGAAACCATGCTTCATCTGTGAAAACACTTGATTTAAAATGCTAATGTTACCTCCAATGAAGTTTTGAACTACATTGACAGTAGTGAACTTTTAGCATTAGTTAGATCATGGTAAACCTGCATTCAATATGGATAACATTTCAGCTTTCTCACTGCAGTGTGGGCTGAACCTTGTGAAATGTTCTTCCCATGTTTTACGGCTGCAATAGACAGGCAGCTTAGAGCAGTCGCAGTTGGCAGCAAAAGTACAGTCGACTTGTTGCCGGATTCAACTGCAATCGACTGCACCAAGCTGTCCTAATAGCAGTCAACTTCCTGCTGGCCCGACTGCAAGTCAACTGCACCTAGCTGCTTCGTTGTGTAAACAAAATTTTTTATGTGGAAAAAGGAAATTCTTCATTTGCAAAATGGATTTCAAGGAGGAAGCACTTCTTCTTCTGCTAATGCTATGTCGTAAACGATGTAGAAAATGCCGCAGTATGTGGGTGCATCCTATTTTACAATTAAAACAGCATGGACAATTTAATACTTTGTATCCTCAACTTCAACAAGATCAACAAAAGTTTTTCAACTACTTTCGTATGTCAGTTGCGTCGTTTGATGATTTAGCAAATATCTCGGGAAATAAGATACAATGGAAAGATACAATTATGAGGAAAAGTATTTCTTCTGCATAAAGAATTGCAGTTACTTTAAGGTGAGTAACACTTTATTTTTTAAATATTTTATTTTATGCCAATTGTACATAAAAATTTATTGGAAAATGTCAGAAATTATTGAAGATTGTGATTGTTCACTATTGACAGAATTGGGAGACAATGTTACAGTTTCTGTACTTGTATTTTTTGAAAGATTAGGTCTTGGACCATATGAATAACTAGAGGGCTCAGTGAAGTACCCTTTAATGTAATCATAAAAGTTATTGTTACCAATCTGTGAATATGAGGATGGTTGGTTGGCCTGTGAAAGCAGTGTGTGATGTGTTGATTGGTTCAACATGTTTTGCGTCGCATATGGGTGTGAGTATTGACAGGACGATACGTTATTTTCAGAGAACAGTATTTTGTATTTTTTAAAACTTGTAAAATGTCAGCCTTAGCATCTAATTTATAGCTGTCAGAAATCTTCTTGAAATTGCCACACAAAGCTAAAAGGAATAATTTGTCATCATCTGGTTCATAATTTTGACATGCATTTTGATTATTTAATTTCATGTTAATATTAGCCGTCAATTATTCGATTAAATTATCTTCTTTCTATGCACTGACTCGCTTGCAATTTCTTTTAGATTTTTTTTGGCTCAGCTGAATCCTCTGCCATCTGCCTGTATTATCATCATAAAAACTGTCCGTAACAGCTTTCTCTTCAGCCAGTGGTAGCAAGAATGACAATTGGTGAAAATATACGTATTGCTGTATTTTGTTTGCTCCTGAACCAGTTTTAATTTTTCTTGTTTCTGCGACATACCTGTTGAAACTGTCTCTCAACACTTTCCATTTATTTTGTAGTTCTTTACCTGTAATAAAACAAACTCATAGAAGTATATATACTTGCACTGTAAAATCTGCATATTTTAATTCACATATAAAATTAGATTTAAATTGTGTAACAAAATAAAATTACAATTCACAGTTCTTAAAGTGTGCATGGTAATTTTGTATTTTTACTTTACAGATACTTGACAACAGGGAACACCTTCATTGAATTAGAATATACCTACAGGATTGCTGCATCAACAATAAGAGAAACAGTGAAAGATGTTTGTGAAAAGATTTGGATCTACATGAAGGGTATATGTTTCATACCTTTTACTGAAGAAAACTGGAGAAATATTACAAATAGTTTCTGCAAACATGCAAACTTTCCCAACTGCCTGGGTGCCATCGATAGTAAACATATAAGAATTATAAAGCCAACGGATAGTGGTTCCTTATATTATAATTATAAGCACTATTTTTCTTTGGTTTTGATGGCCGTTTGTGACAGTGATTATAAGTTCACATTACATAGACATTGGAGAATATGGAACACACACCGATTCAGCAGTTTTTGAAAACAGTGCATTCTTTAAAAAAATACAACAAAAAAAATTAAATATTCCGGCCCCCAGAAATATAACAACTTCAGAACCATCTTTACCAAATGTGTTTGTTGCTGATGAAGCTTTTAGCTTACAAGAAAACATAATGCGCCCCTTTGGAGGAAAGCATTTGTCTGAGAAAAAAATAATTTTTAACTATCGCATGTCACATACACGAAGATTAATTGAATGTACATTCAGTATACTCTCAAATAAATGGCGTATATTTCATCGACCACTAAATGTATCTGTCGACTTTTCAAAAATTATAGTTAAAGCGTGCTGTACACTTCAGTACTTTGTGCGAGAGAGAGATGGTTTCTGATTTGAAGATTTTTTAAGCCTCATGGGCTTTGAAGACATGGAACAACTGCAAGAATTTGTCCAGCAAGGAGGGCCAATTCTAAATTCAATCTGGGACAAATTCGCTGAATACTTTGTAAGCGAAGAAGGAAAGTGAGATTGGAAATGGAGTTTAATTTAAGTTTAAACTGTAAGTCTGAATACAAAATAAATATACTAATAATAAAATGTTTGTTAACTTACCAATTGCATTTTTTTCTTTTACTGATTTTTCATTAAAATCTAGTACAAAGTTTTGACATATATCCACCCATGCGTTGTTTTTCCTTATTTTATCACTATTTAACTCACTTTTATAATGGCAAATACACTCATAGTTTTTTACTTCACAAATGAATAATTCTATATCTAAATTTTCAATATCAGCCATTTTTCAAGAAGACCAAATGCAAGACAAGACTAGTGTCAAAGCTGTACTGGTGGAGAAGCCAATGTAACTAGTCACATTGTACGTGAGTAGTGGAGAGAGCAGTCGAAGCGGACTGCTGGGATCGGTCTGTGTAAGGCCGATCGACTGCTCTGTTGCAGTTGGCAGCAGGGCGAAACTTGACTTCACATCCTGACTGCAACCTGACTGCTCATAACGTCCGTGTATTGCGAATGTGATTTTATTATTAAAAATGCAATCTGTCCAACTGCAGCAGCTTGTAGCTGTCGACCCCAACTGCTCTGAGCTGCCCGTCTATTGCTGCCCTTAATCTTTGCAAAGATTATGAGGAGATCTTGTAACTGCTGCTTTAATGTTCTGTTCAACCTGCATCATTAAAAGTGACTTGTGTCAGTTTGTGTTTCTGGTATAAACCAAACCTGTTTCACAGAATTTTTTAATTAACTTCTTTTTAATAAATTTTCAGCGGTGCTTCCTTTTCCTTTTCAAATTTCTCCCTGAACTTTCACTGATACACAACATGAGATTTTGTCACTAAATAAGCTTCCATCACAAATACACTTTCAACAGTTAACTGCATTTTAATAAACAACATCAATTATACACTTTGTTCAAAAGCCTACACTTGATACAGATTGGCAATACTTAAATCTGCAGGCGTGAAACAGTCCTTCCCACTCCAGGTCCAGTCATATTTTGTACATTGTTTTATCCATCTCACACCAATATATGTATTTTAACAAAAATATGCATTTAATATAAATTACTGAGTGATAGAGCCTCTTTTAAGGAAAAACATGACAATAAAAATATTAAAACAATTCTTGATTTGAAGTTTCATTGATAGGAAATTACTCTAATTTACCAAAGATCTAACAAGTTCTACATTATTTTCATGAAAGTTGACAGGGAAGGTTGCACATAAATTATAATAACAAATTGAACCAAATTTATGGTAAATAATTTTAAACATTTTGCCAAAACAGTATTGTGCGTGTGTGCGCGCGCGCGCCCGAGTGTGAAGTAACTGGTTACTCAAGTTTAGGTCTCTAAAGTTTTCTTTCTATTTTTCCTCTAGTCTATATTTCAGTACCACAGATTGCTACACTCAATACAAATATTTTAAATAGTTCTTTCTAATTGTTAGATCTATGTTTGACACTAGATTTATTTTCTATATAAAATTTCTCCTTGATTGAGCTCTCTGCTTTTGATGTAAAAAACAGCATATGTAGTTTTACTTTGCACCATAAATAGTAGTTTACAACCTAAATAATGAAATTTTTCCACTTCATATATTTTTCCACTTCAGTTTTCTATGTATATATATATACAAACAACTGCAGAAAAGACTGTTGTATGTTAGGTTAAGTGCTCAGAGAATACTGGTTACCAGCTTGCTGAACAAGCAGTAACCTGTCATGAGAAACATTCTGTTGTATAAAGTTTCACAGTTTTCGTAGTAGCCGCTGAAGTCGGCAGCACTGTGTTGTCAACCTGTGCATTACCTGCTAGCAGGATGCTTTGTGTATTCCTGCTTATTTGTTGTTATTGCTTGGTTGCCTTTGTATTGACAACTCTTGTTATAGCTTCATTCCCATTTATTACAATTAAAGTAATAGTAATTTAAGAAAAGGAACAAGAGGCTGAAAGAACATGGAAATTTGTGTATTAAGTGGGAGAAAGTGGAAAGAGATGCCAATGTTAATAAAAGTTGCATATGTAAGAACCCCAGAAATAGTGAATTTGGATATAAAAGGAAATGTATAGACTATCAATAAAGCAAAGTGATGAAATGTGCATCATATCATATAAGTGATTAAAGAATGTTAATATTTTGTTTTCTAGGTATACAACATCTGTATTTTCATTTGAAGCCAAACAGGGTATGATCACATTCTAAACCTAGAATTTTTTTTATTCATATGATATTCTTGAAATCTCAATATGTCTAATACAGTGTTCTTGGCTCGGGATGCGTAGGCAGTTGCGCCTTGTGTTTATGTAATTGTTATATAAACATGTGTTTGTTATAATAAATTGTAATAAACACATAATTGTTATATAAATTGTGTAATAAAAAATTGTTCATCTTCATTCAATTTTGGAAGTAGTTGGTGATACTCGCCGTATATTTTTCAATAAAAACGAAAACTATACAGCAAAGATACTGAAAAGTATCTTATAAATGCTCTTCTTTAAAATAAATTGTCTTTCATCTAATCCTACCTAAGGATGTGCTTTATTTGTAGCAGCTAGGCTTCCAATCCACAGAGCAAGAAATTGTAGGATAATTAATAAAATGTAAAAAAGATAGGAATAACAACGAAATAAGAATCTAGAAAGGGTAAGATCTTCTGGAGGCAAATTTAGGTAGGTATATTTAGGAAACAAGTAAGTTTGAACTTTTTCCTTCTAAATTTCATAATGCTTAACTGTGTTAGCTACACCATAAATATGTTAATTTTTGCCGTCAGAGTTCATGATATTGTAAATCACATTGGTTCAAAAGTATTCGTTGTTATATCACTTTATAATAATTTAACAGAAAAAATCTGTTATAATTCAGAGCTATGGATTATTATTTGAAGTAATGTCAATAAAATAATATTAATATCACTTAAATTTCGTAAACTCTGTTATTGTAAAAGTTCCTAATCTCCATTGTTTCTGTTTACAAGCTAAAAAATTTAAATGTGTGAAAACAATTTAATTTTTGGTGAATTTTATTTATATGAATATAAAATATATATTTTTTTATTTTGAATATTATACATTCAAATACTTTTTTTAATTTTGTTTTTTATGCTGATTGTATGACCATAACCAAAGTGGTATGATACGTACAAAGTATTGAACGATGAAAAACAAACAGTAACGCAATCGGAACACGGTTATTGTACGAAGGAAGGGTAGGAGGAAGACCACGATAAACGATTGGTGAACCAGCAATCTGGTAAGGTAGTTGAGTCGGTGGTATCGTGTAGAGGAAAGTAGCTGTTTTTCTGTTGCCGTTGAGGTGGTGAGGCAAACTTTTGTTAAGCGTGTTGGTTGCTGCTGTTTGTTTTTTTTTTATAATACAAACTTATTTCGTGCAATGTAAATATGACTGTTACTGAAAACGAATATGTAACGGATTTCAATTTTTGGATTTTTCTTAGTAATGTAAGTTTACTTTATTAATAGCAAACTTAATTTAATAATGATTTAAGTTCTATTTGTTGTTTATTATAATTGTATTGACAGCGACTACTGGTTTTCATTTTTTGAGTACAAATGTTTAAATAATTTTATTGCTACATTTCTCTTGTATCTTATTTTGTTTTGCTACTACTGATGATGTCATGGTATATAATGACAGATTAAAAACGAACCAATTTTAAAGAATAGACATACCAACAATTTATTGCAAAATGAACATTGTTTTTAGTTTTTTGTATGTTATGCTTAGTCTTGCATAGTTTCTTTGGTTTAGAAATGTACTCTGAAAGTTTATTTTTAGTATATTTGATAAATAAATTGACTGTAGTTTTTTCTCTTAAATCATACTTTATGTTCTCTATTAAATTCTACTTTAAAATTATTGTTATTGCTGTTGACAGTTTTCTGGGATTAATTCCTACTGCCAAAGTTTATTTTGTTTTTAGTACAGCTTTTAACCATTTTTAATATTCCACATTTATGAAGGTTGTTTATTATTAGACCAATACTGTATGAATAGCGTAAACTTAGCTTAGTATCCTACTGAAGAATGAGGTTATAAGCCTTTCTGTGTAGGTGTGTTCTCGAGTAGAATGAGCAATCTTATAGCACATTGCTTTCCTGTATAGTGGTAAAACATGCTTGGTGCAGATTTAATTAATAATTTGAAATACTACAAAGATTTCTGGTTGGTGAAAACTATTTCTTAAAAAGTTTAGAAAGTATTAGCACAGTAGTTGTAAGCTGGGAAGTTATATGTAGTGTTTGTACTACTAATAGTACAGTGGCAGGAATAATGTATTGTAACAGGTCATAGGTTGTGAGAAGGCAGTTGCTTGACCAGTATTATATCTCTGCCCTGTCCATCAACTGAGCTTCCTAAACTTTGAGAAGTAATAGTTATTTTTATCATGGTGTTCTTGAAATTTGTGTGGTAGTATAAATAAGGTTTGCCTTGAGGTTGATTTGATTCTTACATTGCTACTATTGTGCATTATACAAAAGCATTGGCAGACATTGGTAACTACATTCATCTGAAATTATGGAATGTAGCAAGTTCTTCCCTCTCAGGAGTATATATAATTGGATAAATATTTATCTATCTTTCAGTAAAGAGTGTATAGAAAATTAATGTATCACCCAATATTTTTAATCATCACATTAAATAAGTGCTATTTTACAAATGCAGTCAGTGCATCAGTTTAATCTGATGAAAGAAAATGTGTGAAATGTTTGAGTGTTTAAAAATTGGTCATCAGTTTTTTAACAAAATGTTGACCTGTGTGCTGGAGTAGTAGTACTTTCATATTTTAGGTCCTGGGTTCTATTCCCTGTCAGGCATGACATTTTTCATGTTACAAAATTTCTATTCCATATTTCCATGAACAAGGTCAAGTGTATGTAATGAATTAATCACAAGCCAGAAAATAATTTGATTAAAGTGATCAGTCAAATTAAAAAAAGATTCTTGATTTGTATTTGTCCATGATTGAGTTTTTATAATTATAATAAAAATGAAATACATATTGCAGAGAAAAATTATCCTCTTGTTTAAGTATTTTTATTGCCATTATGATATTACTAAATAATGGTAATTTTTAAGTATATTTTTTGGTTTGGTTTTTTTTATATAAATTTATACAACCTTCTTTGTACATTAGAAAACTAATATGGTACTACTTTATATATTATGAATTTAACATGGAATAAAGATTTTTTTAAGATGTTTGTTTTAATAGTTTTCAATTTTTGTTTTTCATGGAAAAAAGTTGTGAATTTTATTGCTAATTTCAGCTTGTTGTTTACTTGATATCACTTTCAAGATGAAATCAAAAGACTTTAATGTATAATTTTTTTTTATGTCCAACATTTTCAGGTATGCATGTGTAGCTTTCATCACCAATCAATCACTGTTAGTAATTATGATTAACAATGTTTCTCATTTATTTTATCTTGGAAGAGATTTATTAGACTCTGTTTTTTATAAAAATTTAGTTGCTTGTAATATGGTATCTATATTTCCAAGTAAAAGTGAATTGTTAATAATGCATGAATTTCTTACTCCTACTTGTCATGTAACTGTGTCTGATTACAGTTATTTTTTTTCTAGTAAGCATTTCAGTAGAACTTTCTTTTCATAATTTATACCATTAAAAAATGTTACTGACCACACTTTAATGAAAAATATAGACGTTTTAAGTATAAACATTATTTCTTCTTATATGAAGATGTTTGATTGTCTATCCATTTTCCAGAGCCTAACCCATATCCTACTTCTGATTTCATAGGAATTTAATTTATAAGGCATTTTCGGTGATCACAGTTGTGTCCTGGGAATTAATGAATAGGCATTCAAATAAATTTTCCATATAAATAATATGACATCAAGCACGCTATTTCTTTAATTTTATAAAGAAATAAAAAAAGTACTTGTGAGAAGAATAATGACTATTGTTTCTTTGTATTTATTTTGAAACAAATCAAATCATGTTGAAGGTATATCTGTATAGGAAATTTACTTTTACCAATTTTTATAAGTTCTGATAATCATAATTTACGAAGGTTACTGAGTATGTATGCAATTAATGTCTATACTATGTGAATTATTACATTAATTTAGTAGTATTAAAACTGAAACGTAGGATCTGTAAATTTTTGTTAAAACTTGTAGAAATAGTAATGTATCATATGAAATAGTTATAAGATGATGATGTCTTAAAATACAGGCATTGTTAAACCATATCATTGTAGGTGGGTGATTATACAGTATGAGTGAAAAGTCTCTTTACATATTAATAGTGTAGTAAAGTTAGATATGTATATAAACATTGTTATGAATTCAAAAACCAGTACATTTCAACATTTATGTTTGTTACCATTAAAATTTATTGTGAACAACATTGTTACAAAGGTTCAAGGTTCATTTATTGGTTTGGAAACAGTTCATTTAGCCATATGCTGACACCCACAGCAAAATGTGGTGGAGCGCTATCTTGAAGTGTAATGATGTCAGCTATTCCTCTTGCCCTTAATTCTAGAAGCAACTATGTGTTAATCATGTGAAAATAGCTGTGTTGGTTCACAGAACCATATGGTCCAAGCACATAGTCTGCTGTTATCCCTGCCCAAATTATAACATGCGGTGGATTGCACTCTATTTCCTCATAAAAGTTCGGATTATCCTTAGCCCAAAAAAAGATGTTATGATTTCATGAGCTATGATTAATCACACACTCGTCAGAGAACATAACATTTTTTGATTATTTGCTTGTGGAAAGTATGCGAGCAGCATTACACATGCATTCACACGTTCCAAGTCACAATCACTCAACTCATTCTCTGAGGATGGCCAAAAACATGAAACATTCAAGTCTTTCTGTATGTGGTCTTGCATAGTCAATTGCAGAATGCCTAATTCTGCTGACCGCTTACAGGTTGACTTCATTGGAATCAATTGATTCCGCCACAGCAACACAAGTTTCGTTGTGAGTCATAGGCCTTCTGCTATGTGGTGCATCGAGAACACTTGTCACAAAGGTTTTCTTCTCCCATGCGAATATTGTTGGTCGTGATCGCAGTGGTTTTCCAAACCGCACAACGAAATTCCTCAAAATATCTGTCATTGTCTTCTTTGTGTTCTGACATCCATTAACCCATACAGAAATCACCAAACACTTCTTAACAGTGAAAGCACTTGTATCTGCCATGGTTTAATTCGAGACTGTCATGTCCTTTTGACACTATCTGAAGTGACATGTGCAGGACTCAGATTATGGCAGGAAATAATAGTAAAGAGTCAATCTGCTCAACAATAGTAAAAAATATACTGTTTTTTGTATTGCTTTGTATTCATAACAATGTTTATGTACATGTGTAACTCTATTATGCTATTAACATGTAAAGGGACTTTGCCCACACTGTACAACCCTAGGAAAGGTATAACCCAAGGAAGGTTGCCTATTTCGTTTTGCATCTGAAACCGAACCTGTTGTATGTTATTTTTTAATTAAAACGTCTTGCTACTCTTCGCTAGAATGCAGGCATTCGGAAATTTTTCTACGAGTACTTGACGTGATTCTTCAAATGATTCAGAACGAATGTAGGCCTAAACTCTAGCTTTCCTCTCTTGGATTGAATAAGGCATTTTTTTTTTGGGATGAGGGTAGGAATTCCATTTAGGAACGAAGTGTTGGACACGCTCACAGGTTCCGGTTGTTAATATGCGTATGTATACCTTTTTTCCTGTTTAGCCTCCGGGAATTACCGTTCAGTTATTACTGATTACATATCATTAGAGAATGATATGTATGAGTGTAAATAAAATGTACGCTTGTACAGTCTCAGTTCTATCATTCCTGAGATGTGTGGTTAATTGAAACCTAACCACCAAAGAACAGTGGTATTCACTATCTAGTATTCAAATCCGTATAAAAGTAACTGCCTTTACTAGGACTTGAACGCTGGAACTCTCGACTTTCAAATCAGCTGATTTGGGAAGACGCGTTCACCACTAGACCAGCCCGGTGGGTTACGTATGAATACGTGCACCCAACCACTTAACGTTCACCTCACCGACTCCCCTCCCGTAGCCGGACCCGCAATTAAGCATAACACAGCCTCGGGAGGTGCCTTTGAGCGAGTAGGATCGAGAGTCCCCGTGCATCATTACCGCCGCCAATCCACGCAAGCACGGACGAACGACGGCTCCACAGCTTCCCGGTCGTTTTGTTCTGATACTCTTGCCACAAGTCTAGATACCGCTGCAAAGTTGTTTCTTCTTGCCGGCATACAAGAGATCACACTGTCTGCGTCGATTGATCCCGTAACAGTCACACATTCTTTTCTTTCTTCGACCCACCTGGGACAGTCAAACACGACATGCCCAGGTTAGTCATTCGTACCACGGTAAGGGCAATCCGCATCCTCGGCTCTTCTTAGGCTTGCAAGATATTGTCGGAATACGCCGTGTTCGGTTAGGAACTGGGTAAGCCAAAAGTTCAGCTCAACAAATTTCCTCCCGATCCACGGCTCGATCTCTTTTATGAGCCTGTGCGTCCAACGTCCCTTGTTGCGCGTCCCATCATGTTTGCCATGCCTCTGTCAGTTCTTGTAGCTTCACGTTCTTACATGTTCCCTGCTAGATTTTTGTGCGTAGTTGTGCCAGCTGTTTCAATGGAAGAATACCTGTAACTACCAGGATTGCTTCGGTGGAAACCGATGAGTAAGACAAAGCCACCCTGAGCGCGGTTTTCCTTTGTAATCCTTCTAACTATCGCCTGTTGCGTTCCTTATTCAACGCCCTGGTCCAAGTCGGTCCCATACAGCAGTATGGAATTTATGACATGGCATACAAACTCCTTTTGGATGCCCTCGGTTTCGCCAAATTGCCCAAAACTTTCCAAGCTCTTGATGACCCCTCAGCCTTGGTGTGTGTCGGCCACCGGGATCGGTATAGGCGCAATCCTGCGCCGTCCCGCTTTGGCATCATCCTTAACTTCTCGCATGAGAGATGCAGGTTCCTCGTTAGCATCCATTTGTCGACCATTCTTGTCGCCCTACTCGCCAAATCGGCCATCTCTTGCTTAGTCCTTGCTGATACCACGAAAGCAAGGTAGTTCGCAAAAGCTGTCGGACTACTCCTTCAGGGTAAGACAGTCGTAACATTCCGTCAAATACAAGGTTCCAGAACAGAGCCTTGGGGCACCCCACACGTGACCCGAAACTCTTTCTCATCGTTGCCCATTTGCAAAATCAGGGGTCTGGTTTTTAAATACTGTTGTATTATCCTCCTAAGATAGCCGTGAATTCCCCACTCCCTTATCGCCTGAAATATGGATTCTTAGCTGAAGGAGTTGAAGGCGTTTTTAACGTCTGATAATATTACAACTGGAATTCTCCTAGTACGCCAGGTGCCAGCTGCTGCGTCAACAATGCGCATGACTTCCTTAACAGCATCGGTGGTGGACCGTCCCTCACGAAATCCATATTGATTGGGGCTTAGGCCTCCTCTTATATTAATGTCCGCCCGTATATCATTCTTTCTAAAAGCTTACAGTGATTGTTCGTAACTTACAAAGGTCTGTAAGAATCAGATGCATCATTAACTACCGGCTTTCTTAACAACACCAACTGAGATCTTTTCCAGATATCCGGTATTTGGTCATCAAGCAATATGTAATTCATTACATTAAGTAATTCTAAGGGAGCCACATCTACCAGTAGCCTTACTACTTCCACAGGGACTCCATCTGGCCCCGGACTTTTGTGAAGCTTCATCTTTATTTTTAATATTTTATTTTTTTATTTATTATTTTTTTTAAGGGCCTATTACTAATCTATCTCTACTTTAATATTTACTACTACTTCTGTCTATTCTTCCTATAGATCTGTAAGTCTCCTTTACTTCTTCTTTCCCTCTGCACTCACCTAACTTGCTCTGAATCATAAATCATAACCGACTAATTCAGTTATACAAATACTTCCTAACTTTATCCTATATTCTTTAAAATATCCTACTAACTTCTTCCTCCGTTTATCTCTCGTTTAGTAATTACAATTATCTTTAGTTCTTCTTTCCCTCTGCTTTCAGACCTATCTGTTTCTGAATCATAACTGATACACAAACATGTCCTTACCTTATCCTATATTTAACAGCAACAATTTTCTAACCTAATAATGACCACGCAACGGAAATTTTCCTTAGACACGGACATCTTCTCCTTCATCGTGTCCTTTACGCCCACGGAAATTATTACCTATCATTCTCTTTCGTAATTAGAATATCCTTAGCAAACCTACACAATTTACCATACGTGACCTTGTTACTGCATATGTCTCAATTCAAACCGTACATCTAATTCTCGTAATTGCCGCATGAACTGCCCTCCTCTCATCCTCATATTCCTCGTATACAAGGAGCACGTGTTCGGCAGTCTCCTCCAATTTACAACGCACACAATTGGGACTCGGCACCAATCCAAATCTGCTGAGCTTTCCATTGAAGTTACCATGACCGGTCAAAGCCTGTGTTACATAATGGACTGTAACAAGCCACTTCCTCTTGCAACGAAGTCTTACATCTGGGAAAATCGCGTACATGTATCTACCCTTCGTTGAAGCGTCCCATCTCGCCTGCCATTCCTCGTAGCCTTCTTCACTGAGGGAAAGGGTCGTAGCTTTCTTCACACCAGAATTTCTAGCTCTCGGATCTTCAATTTTTCTCCCGCAGTGGTATCAATCGGCTTCACCCCGGTCACCACACACTGCATCTTCCGATATGATCCTAAAGCCCCTTATCACGATTAGCAATATCAGTTGCTGCATGGTCAACGGAATCTTCCTTAAGTGCATGAGATCTGTTCTATGCGCCCAAATCAAAGCACTGTAGAGCATGATTCCTTCCGCCAAGCCTTTGTTTAATATGCTCAGCGTCCGGAAATCAAGACACCTAGTTTACGACTCGTCGAATGGTGTTGAATGCGTCGAACGCCTTTCCTCAACTTGCGTCACGTGCTCCTTATATTCATACCTCTCATCGATGACGATTCCCAAGTACCTCTGTGTTTTGGCACACTTTATGTTCTTCCCTCCAATTTGTACTATTGGCTTTCGCTGCAACTTGCCTTTCAGCATCATCATCTTCGTCTTCTCTACGCTGAAAGTCATCTTGTGGTCTCACTCCACTTCCTCAACATCTCGATCGCCTTCTCCGCTCTGTCCTCTAACTGGCTTTTCGAATTGGCCTCTACAGTGAGTTGGGCATCGTCCACGTAGGCTCTTAAGCGGCAACCATCAAGCAGCCGCAAACGCAGAAACGTGTCGAATTCTACTATCTACATAAGTGGACCCATCACATTTCCTTGTGGACACTCCTTACTCAACTGCTTCTTCCATTCATCTGAACCATGCCGCAGTACCAACTCTCTCTCCTCGAAGTAGCTCCTCAGGAAGTTAAATTCCTTCTGAGTCACTTCTCCCTTCCAATCTAGTACAGCACCAACGGCCACCACATCATGTCGAAAGCTCCCGAGATGTCTCAGAAAACACACAACACGTAACAACCTTCAGCACTCGTAACCTCTTCCAACAATGATATTACTGCATTCTCGGTACCTCCACCGGGCCTAAAGCCTTATTGGTATTCTGAGAGAAGCCCATTCGCATTAATCCTTCCATATATTCAGCTGAACATTATTTTCTCAGACAGTTTACCCATCACCGGTAACAAGGTCAGGGGCGTGTTTAATTTAAAACCATAAAACCGGATCCTTCCCTTGTCCCTTGTAGAGGATCTTCACTACTCCAAATTTCCATCACCTTGGAAACTTGCCTGCTCTCAAGTTAAACAAACTGACCATCTCCTTTCTACAATGGGCGAAGGCCGTTCTCACCAACTCCGCCGTAATGCCATCAAACCCAGGGGCCTTGCCTTTCTTCATCGAAGCCACCGCAGAACCAACTTCTTCTGTAATCTGCCCAGTCCGCCTTGAATTCGTCCATATTCTTCCTACTGTGATACTCATTCTCAGCGAACTCGTCAGCAGGTAGCAGTTCATGCAGCAATTTCATGACCACAAAGCGCTTGTCGGTGATCACTCTACTACCAAACTCCATGGAGGATAGGAGAACATCTTCCTTCTTCTTCCCCGTCAGAAGCCTGTAGACGATTCCCCACGGGTCCTTGTTCCCCTGATCCGTCGCGAATATACGCCAGGAATTCCTGTTCACTCTTCTCACTGCGTTGAAGTACTCATTCCTGGCTCCTCTGTACTCTCTACACTTCGATTCGCGACGAACCGGATCCCTCTCTCGTTGCACGTTCCGCCCCTTCCTCCTTATTGCTCTCTGCAAGTCTTGCAGCTCAGTCGTTCACCAGAAAGCCAACTTCTTAACCGTGGCTCTTGGAACAGCTCCGTCTGCCGCTCGCAACAATCCCTCCATTGAACTTCTCTGCTTGCTCTCCTTCGCAGATCTCTCCGACAAGCGCCGTCCATTCATTCATTTCATGCCGTAGGCCAAGTCCAAACTTTCTCCAGTCTTGATTTACATAGTAGAAATCTACCCCTGTTCATTCTTGTTTCCAAGACAGGCACTCTTAATTACCGTGCTCTCTCCTTTCAGGAGGGTGATATCGATGTTTTTTTCCATGGAAATGTCTCCACTCGTCGATGTTACCGCGATATGTGAGAAGCTCACCTACTGATTGCACACATGCAAAACTGATAGTGTGCAATCAGGTCTTCTATCTTCTCTCCTCTTCCCCTCCAGTCACGCTATGCACTATATCATAACTATCTCATAACGGCGACTTCGCATTGACATCCCCAGCCAACAGTATCTCCTGGTCCCTGAAATTTTTGATGATGTCAAAAATTCATCTATCGCATGCCCATACTGGAAATACTATGAGACAAGCACCAAACTTTCTCCATCATCGTCTATCGTTACCACCACATAATGTGCACTCGTGAGCTGCCTTTAGAACAGCGCGTCTGTCTCCTTCCGCATGCCTACTACAGCCTTGCTCCACCCCTAAGTGGAAGCAATTCCACTCTCCGTCAAGCCCCGGCAGGCTGCCTTTCACAACATAGGGGTGTTGAATCCGGGCCACATCGGCATTGTATCTACCGAGTATGGCACCCAATTCCACCTGTGCTATGTAGGACCCCTGCAAGTTCGCCTGGACAACACTATACATCTGTCCTGGCGATCAAGCTTCTTTCCGCCCTCAGCATCGCCGGGCATGTAGGATCTCTGCTGTTATGATCCGCCTTCAGCCGTTTATAATTCGTGTAGACTGGCGGTTTCTCTTTATTTGGACACGCATCACCCTTATATCCCTCTCCTGCGCAGTGGGTACACACTTCAGGACTTTAACAATTTCGCAATGTGGCCCAGTCCAAGAACTTAAAACACTTCGTTATCCTGATTAAGTCCTTCACCTTGCAGGCCTGGTATTCGATGAACACCCTGCTTGCCTCTAACAAACCAGATCTCAGTTCTTTACGACCTCAAACACGTAGTGTACGAGTCCACCATACTTTTTTTCAGTCTTGAACGCCATCTTAACCAACTTGCTAAATTCTTCCTTCTTCAACTTAGTGTTTTGCGTCCGAATAGCCTTCAGCACGTCCCTTTCACTCAGATCCTTAGGCTCATCAATCACTATCATGCGCGGACGCAGTTGCTTCCCATTTCATGATTTGATTATGAGCCCGTCCACGGACTTGCTCGTCTTGATCTTCTCAGTCTCGGAATCCTTGGTCTCAGTCTTGACTCCCTTTGGATTTTCTCGTGTACTAAGAATCTTAAGACCTTCCTTCCTCGGTTTAAGCTTTTCCGCAATCTCTGTTTTAAATGCCGCCGACGAGACACTCTCGTCCGGCTTCTCTACTAGGATCTCTGCCAGATGCCGTGGCAAGTGCGGGGCTCTAACCCGCTAAAAAACCCTCTTCCTAGTCATGCAGGGGACAGATCTAATCCTCATTGTATGTACACAGTCCCTGCACAATCACCCGGGCGTTCTTGTCACCGAATTAGAATAGCCAGAGTGACGTTCCCAGGGGATAATCGACTCCGAGGAGCTCCCATTGTCCATCCCCCTAAGGCTGGCTGCCCTCAGCCGTCTGGCTTTGATTGCTCCTCCTCAGGTCAACTGCAGTCTTCCAGCCTGCCTGCCCCTCACCTCTAGTGCCTTGTTTCGAATTATGGCTGTCACCGCAGTCGTTACTCTCGTCCAAACATCTCTGTCACCCAACATCAGACTTTTATGACATTACCCACATTTACTGCACTGTGGCCCATCATGGCAGCCCTGAAGTCTCTCCACCTCGTGCAAAAAAAAAATACTACATGTTCTGCCATATCTTGTTCCCCACAATCATAGCAGCATCTCGTGGTACTCCTACTCAGATGGTACAGGTAATTGAAAGTATCTGTACGCTGATAGAAACTGAGTAAGCTCGTAATTGATATCAGCATGCTTTTGCTCTACCCAACTTGTGACGTCACTGATGAGCTGGTGTGTCGATTACCCAGTCTGCCGCATTCCACCTGTCATTGCAAGCTCTGAACATCTCATCGATAGCCACTTTCCTCTCACTCCCCAGAGCAATAAAATGTCTCATCCTGGCCTTCAGGTTTATCGGCGGCACACCAGCTATGACCGATGCCGCCTCTGTACCTATCATCCAGTATCCTGCGATAACCTGCAGATTGAACCGTCGTTGTTGGATCAATAACCTCCTTCTGTTGCCATGCCCTATCAAGAGCACCATCCCAGACAGACACCCCATAGAGCACTACTGAAGAGTATACACTGGACAGTTCCTCCTCTTCACTGTCGTGGGTGCTTCACTACCCATATTGCTCATCAACCTTGTCAGGGGTTAGATAACCCGCTCGCCCTTTCTCACAACTTCTTCACTCATAGAAGCATAGCTTCCCTTATTAGTGACCATTCAAAAATTAGTGAATTATATCAAAAAATATTTAAGTTTCCATAGTAGCAGTTAGATGGTATTTCTGTCTTGTAGATGAAGCAATTTGTTATTAGGTGTTGATTCTTTCAGTTTACTGAGAAGTTGTGATAACTGTGTGATTTACTGTTGTACTATGTTAAAAGGATTGGTTTCAGATCTAAATTTCCATTGTGACTATTTTAATTGATAGGGTATGAGATTATTTGGTACATATTTTTATACTTTTATTTCATCACTTTGTGATTTCTTGATCTGTATTGAGATTTGGTGTGGTGAATCAAATATATTGTCTTGGTATGTTCCATGAGTTTTTTGTGGGCTTTATGTTGATGAAGGAATTATCATCTGTTCTACCAATTGTGTGTGAATACCCCTTGATACCTCCTCATGCCCGCCGTTTTATCTGTATTAAAATTACACAGAATAGAAATCAACTTAGAGCAAGGATTTTAGCATTTTTCATCTTTTAAACCTTTCATTTTAAGTATCTCTTAGACAGTAGATTGTATTATTTTAGAATATTACCATTAATTGAATTATTTTGTTAAACCACTTATTAATCTTATAAGAGTGAATTCTATTTACATTAAAATAAATATTAATTGTTATGTATATTGCACTATAAGAGGGGAAAATATTTCAGTTAGGTCCTGTGAATGTTAATAAAGTACATATCTTAAAATTTGATTAGTCCACTTACTTGATTGTCTCAAGGAATGGCATTCTGAAAATGAGTATCAAGTAAGGATAAAACAGTGGTAAAGTTGTTAAAAATTAAATGATCTGCTTCTAAATTAACTTGAACAAAGGGAACTGATTAGTGAAGAACTGATTTGTTTTTCCACTGATTAGTGAAGAACATCAAATTACATTCATTACAAATTAGCAATAATTTGACAAAAACAAATTATTGCTAATTTAAAAAAAAATATAATTGATAACCCACTAATTACACTATTGACATTGAAGGGTGGGCCTAGATTATTTATGGTTTTTGATATTGTTACAAGATTGGTATAGCAGACTTGAGTAACGGATTCCTACCAATTAAGAAAGTAGTAGTTGAAAATATAATATTGGGAGGAATCCAGAAGGGGCTGAAAGGGACCCTTTTAATAAAGGTAACAGGTCCGTTTAACAGTCGTTTTTTGTAATACTGCCCACTGACACACAATAAACAAATGTTTGTACCGTGAGAAGGGTTACCGGACAAAGTTTTGAAATGCATGGGAACGAAAGGGTTCTGTCGATCGTTTTCACGCATCGAGTTGTGCCTGGTTCGGCAGGTAAAGAGGATTGGAGTATAAATACTCCGAAGAAGACCAGTTAAAAATCAGTACTGCGAAATGAGTCTACGCGAGAAGTTATGATATCAGTTCCGGGAGGAGAATCTGCGAGATGTGAGTTCTGCGAATCGGTCGGCGAGACGCTAGTCAGCGAGAGTATTCTGCGAGGAGGTCAGTGAAGGAATGAATTTCAAAGTGAACTAAGTCGGCGCAACTAAGTAACGTCATACTGTAAAACTATAAGTGAAAGAGATAATGAGATGTACTAAATCTCATTCATAAAAACTGTTGGGTAGTTTTATTTGTGAACAGCAAAGGTAATTTGCTGTAAAAAATGTTATACTTGTCTTATCTTTGGTACTATTGTTTACGAGACTAGTGGTTAAAAGTGTTAAGACTAGCGGTCATTGGGACAGAATTGTGATTCCCATTATTTATCTACCTGTGAATAAATCGTGACTATTACTTAAATTCTGTTTTGTATGTTCTCTATTTATTACTATTATTGTTTACTGTTGCCATTATTGTCATTATTTTAATTATTATTGTGAGATTTTTTTTTCTTGTCTGTTATTATTATTACTACGATTATTCTGATTGTTAATGTAGTTGTAATTACTGTACTTTTTTCTACTAGTTGTTTTATGGTTTTCGTTTTTTATTATTATTATTACTGTCATTATTATTGATTTGTGTTGTTTTACTTATGTTTTTAAACCAATAAATTGTAATTATATAAACCTTTTCAATTGTCAATCACTCAATAACCTGATGGAGCCACGAAGACGCGACAATATCTATTAATGACTAATAAAACAAATATTTAAAAAATATATTTTTTTAAGTAAGTCTTATGTTATAAAAAAAGGCATTCTTAGAATTTTCTTTTACATTTTGGTATTTAAACGTTTAAGATGGTTTGACTAAGTTAAGTTTTAGATTAAAAATATATTTGTTTAGCGAGTTGAAATTATGTTTACGCAGAGTCCCTTTTTCAATAACAATTTTTTTTTGCCTAAAAAGATTTTAATATTTTGAAAATAGCACATATAAAGGGATTTATTTAGGTAATTTTTTTGGTATTGTGCGTAGTTTACGAGAAAATCGCCTGGGGCGATTAAAACGAAACGCCCTGAAAAAAGGCCCAAGGTGATTATTGTGGTGATATTGTGACCACGTGTTTCAGTATAAAATATTATTTGTTTTATTGCTCAAGAATAGCTCATCCATCTGAAAAAATCGTGTTAACCTTGAAATAACGGTCAAGTTAAAGGCAAAATCCAAGGTCACCATTAGGTGTTCCTCTCCAATCTGAGTAACTTTTACTTAGGTCATTTTTTTGTATTTTGCGTATTTTATGAGAAATTCGCCTAGGGCGATTAAAATGAAACTATATATATATATATATATATATATATATTATTTTATTTCTAAATGAATTATTGTATAAATTTAATTGATGGCATTTAAGGATTATCCAATTACAAAAGTTTTAATGACTGTTATTCACATAATTCAAATACAGAATAAATTTGTAAAATTATAAATACATAATTCAAATTTGCAAATACAGAACGTTATTTTGCAAATTATCTTAAGAACTTCTTTTCACTTTTTTTTTTTAAATTTATTTCCACAGGTGTGATTCCTATCTTTATTTAACAAAATGTAATGGAATCTGAAAAAAGTGTGTGTGTGTGTGTATACATACATACATACATACATACATATATATATATATATATATATGTATATGTATATTTACTTATATTTTTCTTTCTAATTTGCATTATTTGTGTGATATATTTTTGTATTTAACTGAGATTAGTTTTTCTTTTATTTTGCTTTTTTATCTGTTCATTTTTTGCTTTTCAGATTGAATGGAAAGATCCATGGCTCATAGGGTTGGTTACATTTCATATAGTGATTACATTAATGGCAATTTTAACAAGAAATCATGGCAACTTTCAAGTTGTTCTTTTTCTTACTTTGTGTAAGTTAAATTTTTATTATTTTAAATTTTTTATTTTATTCTTAAAATAATTACTCTTACTGTTCAGATTGTTTATACTGTATTAATTTATTTAAAAAATAAAATTTTTCTTTTGAATATATGTGCTGAAGATTATAATGTTATATATTGTGTATTTTGCATATTTTACTTCCTTGGACAAAGTAAAGGAAGTATCGTGATTGCAAAAAATGTCTGATTTCAGATTTCAATGGAAATATCAATTTTGACCATTCCAGAATTTATTTTGACTAGTTTTAGCGTGACGTTTATATATATGTACGTATCTCACATAACTCAAAAAACTATTAGCCGTAGGATGTTGAAATTTTGGATTTAGGACTATTGTAACATCTAGTTGTGCAACTCCTCCTTTGATTGCAATTGACTGAACAAAAGTACCCAAAAAAGCCCAAAATCCAAAAAGAAATTGGATTTTGGACTTACTTTTTCTTAACTGCAGTAATAAGCTCCCATTGAGGGGACTTCATCTTCTTTTTAATTAATTTTTTTTAAACTTTTTCTTTAATTTATTTTTTTAACTTTTTTTAATTTAATTATATTGATTTAGTAATAATTATTAACCCGTTATTGTAAAAAAATTGATAATAAATAATAATTCTTCTATAATATTAAAAAAAAAAAAAATTAAAAAAATCGTAAGTTATTAGTGAAATAAGATTTTATGAACTTTTAAAAATGCGTATATGTAATTTAATAGGCATTATTACATATGTGTATATATAATAGATTTGGTGTAACAACTATTGTTTAATATTAATCTGAAAATTATAATTTAGAATCGTATTATTTTTGGATTTTCTAGTTTAATTTCTGTTTAATTTTAATTTAATTCTGGAATTTCTGTTAAATTTTATCTAAAGTTAACTACAGAGACTGAAAAATAGACCCTCACAAGAACAACATATACACTGAGGTATACATGTTCGATCTTTAATAAATTGCAAAAAATTCTGATCTTTTAGTTCATTACTCCTCTGTTATTGTCGGACAATATTCTCCTTAAGTTGGAGTTGATCATGTCTTTTATTTGATTTTTGTTGCCAGTCATTTAATCGCTCTTTGGTTTGATATAATTATTCTGATCTTAATTTGTGTACATGTTTTCTAGTTTTCAAATTTTTTTTCTCTTTATGTTCATCACCCTCTCTTCTCTTAATTGTTTTATTCTTCCCTTGTTCTTAACATTTTCTTCCTCTTCATATTCATTGTCTTGTCATTTTTTTGAGATATATTTCTTCATGTTATCTTTCTTTTTTCTGTATGATTGTTTCTTTTTCGTTTTTGATTATTCACCAAATAATCCAATAATAAAATCTGAATATTTTATACGGTAAGGTTGAAATTAACATTTGCAACCAGTATAAGTTCAGTAAATCGAATAGTTTAATTATTATTAACTTTTATTTATATGACACACCAGAAATCTGAAACTTTTATTAATCAGCAATTAATAATACTGATCTAGTAATATGAGTAATAAAGGGATTTTACTCTATCCTAATATTTCATGTAAGATTGTTAAATTAATAATTGTATAAATATTTGATGTTAATAAAACTAATATTTCAGCAATTGTGTAACTGTCCACTTTGTTAAAGAATTGGAGGATCGTACCTCACTTTCAGATGAAATAAGTTTAAATGAAGTGCAGTAGAAAATATGTATATGTAATTTAATAGGCATACAAGGAAGTTATATGGTGTCCGCATCAAATTTTGTTAGTTATTTTTTGGATTAGGATGAAGTAGCATATGATCAGTCTATGTACAAGTTTCCATATGTTTAAGAATGTGAGTATTCATTGATGATACAGATTGTAGAATATGCACTCAGTTTCTGTTATCTATAATAGGTGATTAAAGAATAGATTAAAGAAGTATTAATAGGTGATTAAAAAACCAGACTCAGGCTTTCAGAGAAGTATGCATCTGTTTTCGTGCTCTTAACTCATATTTGTGGAGAAAAAGTAACATGTTTATGTATTCATTCAGTGATTGTAGGCTTATACACAATTGCAATCACTTCATTATTTTTTGTGGTCTGAATTAGATCAATTTTATTGCAGGTGCAAAAAGTGCCATGGTCATTATTTTATGTATTTTACTATTTCCATTCATTAGGTTCAGGTTTGCTCTGTTTCTGTATATGTAAGTTGATTTGAACAAATTGGGAACCTGCTGCTTCATGGTTATTGCAGTTTTACTTAAGGTTTGATTGTTTATACCGATCAATTTCCTTGTCCTTGTTGATCCTTTCTGTGGTTAAAAACCACAGGAATCACTCTCTCTTGGGCTTGTCCAAGGATTATTCTTGTCTGATATTACAATTAAATGTAATTAGTTGGCTCTTCTTAAGTTTATACTCACATATTTGTTTGTGAATTGTTTATTACTTTTTCTAGAATAGTGAAATGTCTTAAGTTAGAAATTTATGTTAATTTGTTATTTGAATTATCTGTTGTCATATTGTATAAGGTAGCAAACTAGCCTGATTATAGTTAAATGTTTAAAAAAAAAAAATTATGTCATAATTAAAAGGAATTATGGAAATGATTCCAAAAAAATGAAATTAAGAAAAGGGAAAGTAAATTACTTTTTAACGTTATGAATTTAATAATTCTATTTTTGAAGTTTAAATTGACTTTTTATTTACTAATTTATTTATAGTGTCCCATATAAAACACAACCTGCCTATTTCAGTAGGTATATTCAAATAAAAAAAGGCATTTGTAAGTTATTAAATTAAATATTTTATTTTCAAACTCTCCAATACCTTAAATTCTAGGGTAAATGCTGAAAGTGGCTGCCATCTTCATGAATACATGCATCCACCCTTTTCACTGTGTTTCTTGCAACTTTTTTCAGAGTTTGTGGGTTGGTATTGAAAAACAGCTTATTCAGTATTGACCTTCAGTTGTTCAAGTGTTCATGGTTTGTTGCTGTAGTCTTTTTGTTTGAGTTAATCCCAAAGAAAAAAGTCTGGTGGAGTCATATCTGGAGATCTTGGTGGCCATAAGCCACAACCAATAATGTAATCACAAGAAAATTCATTAACGGAATCAGAAATTGAATGTGTGTAGTGTGATGTTGCACTGTCATGTTGGAACCACCAGTATTGATCTTTCTCTTCCAAAAGTGCAATGAATTAATAAAATTATCTGATATCGTTCTGCAGTAATGGTGTACTTGAAGAAAAGAAAACCAATAATTTTTTTTTGTGATATTGCACACTATACATTTATATTTTGTGGGTGCAGTAGTTTTTCATGATATGCGTCGGGATTTTCAGCTTCCAAATCCTACTGTTGCAGCTGTTTACGTAGGTGAAACCACCCCTTGTCTGTGAAAAAAAATCTAGTCCATAACAGGAATACCCTCATGCACGAATTGACCAAACTATTGACAATATTCTAGCTGTTTTTCTTTGTCTGGATCAAGAAGCTGTTGAATTGTTTGAATTCGATATGATTGAATGAACGATTGATTTTGATAAATTAATTTTAGCTATTTTTTTGGCGAGGCAGTTAATTGGTCTTTAATTTCAGTGACTGTCTCTGGATTGAACAGTATCATCGATCTTTTGTGTTCCGTATTATTAACAGAACCAGAGAAATGTAGCCACTACTCTCAAAACTGATCTCTTGTTAGGTGTTGGTTTATTATGGTACTTATGGCAAAAAAAATTCTTGCACTACAACCACTGATGGCATGCTAAAGTACGACTCAAGAATAAAAACACATTTGTCTTGTGAAAACACCATCTTCTCTCTAACAATGCACTGAACGTTATGATCACTTTGTTGCAGCTATCAGTATCAGTGTTCTGTGTTGACACCATTTTCTGTTATCGGATGATTCCATTCTAGTAAAATGTAGGAGAGTTGGGCAGTCAATTCAAATATTATAAGAGGCTGATTGGTGGGTTGTGTTTTAAATGGGCTAACCTGTATCTTTTGTGTTATAATTTTCATTAGCTGTGTATTTTATTAAACTAATATCAAATATGTTTATTTAGTTATGTATTAGTAAATTAATTAAACTATTAATTATGTATGTATTGTATTAACATTAATAAAATCTATGTTCAATGCAAAAAACAGTTTCCCTTATTTTCTTGAGTTATATAGCAGTTTAAGAAATTGGCAATTTTGTTTTTTAATTAGAAGATTAAAAAAACAAAATATTTAAAGATTAATAATCAGTTCTTAATTAGACTTAAATCTTAGCTTTTTGTATAATTTGTTGACAAAGTTATGAAACATTGAACTTGTTTTACCGAGAAAATGCATGCAAATCAGAATTTTTTTTATTTATAATCATTCTTGATTCAGTTTTTATTCTTCTAAATTGAAAATTATGCATAAAAAAGTCTTAATTTAGTATAAAACCTGTTTTTCCCATTTAGTAGTTTTTAAGGTAAGCTTTTTAAATACAGGCAGTGTCTGTCATGAAGTCTATTATAGATGATCATAGCAGTATTTTTCTCATTTTAATTAGGAAAATTTTAGTTCTTTAATATTTACTTAAACTTATAAAGACTTATGCTGTTCATTATTGTTAAAGATTGTTTCTGTAGATATTTTAACTATTTTTTTTACTATACTCATTTTGGAGCTTCCAAGATTTATTTTGAAGGTTTGAGAAGACTTTGCTTTTGTCTTGATAATGTTTAGAGTTCCACTTTGTATATATTTCTGGAGATATGTTGTACAAAGTTGGTTTTATAAGTAAACTAAATGAAAAGAAAACAATTATTCAAGTTGAATTGTATTTATTTTTCAACATAACCTTTTAGCATGATGTGCTTAGCTCAGTAATGTTTTAGGGTCATGAACAATTTTTACAGGTTAATTTATCCAACTATTCATTGTTATTCATTCATCAACTATTTATTCCAACTATCAATAACTTATCTATTTTTTTTTGCACCCAGAATAAAAAAAGCTGACATATATGTGTCAGTTCTTTTTATCTAAGGAAATATCAACATTGACTATTAACCAGTTTATTACAACATCCTGAACATTGGCATTAAAAATACAGATCACATTTACCCAAGAAAAAAGTGCTCCTGTCATCTGCAAAGCTTCTTTCTTCATTTTCTATATATGTCTAGGATGTTGTGCACATGTTCAGTTGAAATGCTTGTCATCTCAGCTATTTCTCTACTTATCAAAGTGTTCTTGTAGGTGGATTTAAATAAGAAGTTGCTGGCCTCTGTGGTACGAGTGGTAGCATCTCGGCCTTTTATCTGGAGGTCCCAGATTCGAATCCTTGTC